>NC_057719.1:45469179-45497546 GCF_004010195.1 Chiloscyllium plagiosum
AATCAACTTCCCATTTGATAGTTGCACAGAACAATGCTGTAATTAAGCACTCTCTGATAAATAGCTTACATTATCATATCTGATGTCCTGGCCTGTTTTAACAACCCCCAGCCTCTTAGCATCACTGTGACAATTTAGTTCTTTACTGTCAAGTTACAGTACATAATTTTGGGCAGCACAGTGGTGAGTACTGTTGCCTAACAGCACCAAGGACCTGGGTTTGATTACAGCCTGGGTGATTGTCTGTGTGAAGTTTGCATGGTTGCCTCATGTCTGCATGCTCTGGTTTCCCCCCTTAGTCCAAGATGTGCAGGTTAGGTGGATTTGCCATGCTAAAGTGTTCTATAATGTCCAGGGATGTGCAGGTTAGATGGATTGGCAATGGTAAACGCAGGGTTAAGGAATGGGGTGGGTTTGGGTAAGATGATGTTTGGAGGATCAGTGCAGAATCAATGGGCCAAATGACTTCTTTCCACACTGTGGGGATTCTATGATAATTAAACACAGACACAGAAATAGATTAAAAGCAGTAATCATCTAGCCATTAACTTTTCAACAGAGCAGTCTCCATATGTTTCTTCTTCTAATTTCACTTAATTTCATTTTGGCTAACCCAGTAAATTTTAAGTTAATATCCATACTAGCCACCTAATGTTCCCTCTATACTGCACGGCTGTACATGCAGCTGCTCCAATGTTCCACACACAATGATCAGTGTCAGCAGCACTGACAGAAGTCCCTGCCCTGCACATAGGCAAAAGCTGCATTCACTCCTTAATGTTGCAAGTCCTACTCCAGAAATGGCAGAAGTCAGTCCACAATATCCTTTGACTGTGCCGACACTGTACCTCACTCATATGGAGCAAATGGTTTCAAGGATGAAAGACTTATTATATCCTGAGGGGCCCTTCAGCTGCAACCTGTTCATATGGAGGCTGTTTGGGTTTAGCTGGAGGTTGATGCTGCTCATGGGCTTGATGGCACATCAATTTTTCCTCTTACATTGCTCTGCATGTTGTTGCATTGCAACAACAGTGATGATCACATCTGTTATGACTGGATCCATCCATCATGTCTGCAATTACCCTAAATAGGAAGCAGATGAAACAGAACAGGTTCTTAGGCAATACTGATGGTGACCATGTATCACCACCAAAACCCTACCTCTCCACCCCACCCTGCAGAATCCAATGTTCTTCTATGCACTACTGGCTTCCTCTCAGGTATCAAATGTCCCCCCTTCACTATCCATGTCTACTGACTTCATGTCTATGTTTAGTGAAAGGGGAATAATGTTTTATTAATTTATTAGAGTTCATCTGAGGAAGTAACAAGCAATTTGGATAAAACAGAACCAGTGGTTGTGATGTAATTGGATTTGCAAAAGACACAGTAATACCTCAAAGGCTACTATGCAAAATAAAAGCTCATGGTGTAACGGTAACATGTGGCCTGTATAGAAAGTTAGGGAGCTGACATGAAACAGAGTATGCATAAATGAGTCATTTTCAGTTTAGCAAGATGTAACAAGTGGAATCCCACAGGGATCAATGCTGACATAGTGTCTTCAAAGGAAAGGTTGGATAGGTTGAGTCTGTATCCATCGGAATTTAGAAGAATTAGGTATGGTCTTATTGAAATGTAAGATCTTGAGAGGACTTGAGTAGTTGTATATTGAATATATATTGCCACTTGTTGGAGAGACTAGAACTAGAGGACACAGTTTAAAAGTAAATGTATCCCATTTAAGGTGGAGACAAGGAGACATTTTTTTCCTCTTAGAAGTTTATGTGCCTGTGGAACTCTTTTCACCAAAGAGTGGTGGAAACAAGGTCTTTAAATATTCTTAAAGCAGAGGTAGCTTCTTGAGCAACAAGTCAACAGTTGTATGCAGGAATAGGGAGATTAAGATGCAATCAGATCAGCCATTATTTTATTGAATGATAAAGCATAGTTAAGGGTGACTGAATATCTACTCCTGCTCCTAATTCATATATTTGTGTATCCACATGTTCAGATGTCAAATCCAACATTAAAATGATAATGAAATAGATGTTTTAAAATGTCACTTGAAAGTGTTGAAACTATGATAGTGTATCAAATTGGAAAACATAATCGTTAGTTGTTCCCAATGTTTAACAATGTATAATCATAGCTCATCTAGGTTGGTGCTGGATAGGACAAGAGTGATCATGCGTCAGTAGAAGTGAGAATCCAGCAACAATAGAGGTTCAATTTTATTGGATTTGAGGCAAATTTTCGGACTACAAGGCAAGATTGCAAAACTCAAATTATTGGACTGAGTTTGAACAAAAAACAATTGCGGACTCTTAACAGTAACTCCACAAATGTCTTTCTCAGATAATATGGGAAACATTTCATAATTTGAAATAATTCCCAGAATCAAAATGGAATACAAAGGAAAGTTAGTGTACTCTACAATGAAAAATGTATTGAAAAAATGGCTTTGGTTGACAAAGATTGAAAATCTACAAGTGTGTCCAAATTGGTGTTTTTAGTTATTCCACAAACAAGTTCCTTATGCTGGTCTTGGCCTCTAGAGGGTGTGGGAGAATAATGTTCTCAAGATCTCCTTACTCAGCATTATATAATTGTCTGCTTTCAATTTTTTCTCTGGCTGATAGCATTCAAAATGATTCATGCAGGCAACCTCTTCAATCAAAATACATCATAAAATCAAATTTTGTGCGGTTCTGGGAATATTTTAGTATTTGAACAATCAGAGGCCTCCTCAGCCAGTGCAGTTAAAGCTATATTGAGGTCAGTATGAATTTCCTTTGATACAAATACTCAAAGAAGCTAAAAATCCAAAGTACCTGAATTCCCAAAGTGTAAGTGTCAGATATTTCCCCCTGCATCTCTTTTATGAGTTTTCTGAGAGGTTTTTCAAGTTAAATATCTAAGGTGAATGCAAAGTCTTCTAAGAGTGTATCTGAATAACCTGCCTGTTCCAGAAAGCCATTAAATGTGACATAGTCAGGCAAGGGAGCAGAACCTGTTGTAAGGCAAAGTGCTGGACTCTGTACGACCAAATTGCATGGCTTACCTGGTTTGAAAGAAACAAAGAGATGAGAAAACAAATTACCTGGCATGTTTGCAGTCAATGCTGAAATTCAGGCCTAAACTCCAAGATAGGCTCATGAAGGCTGAGAAATTACAGTGCTCCAAACCAACACTTCTGTGACAGGTGTGTCTCATTGTACTATTGTGTGTTGGTTTAGAGTTGTTCGAGACTCTGGGCTAGAGTTTCCTCCTGAGGGAGGGAAATAGGAATTGTGAATGGTTTTGGAGCCAGAAATTGTTTCTAGGCAAAACAGTCTTCACAGGACCCCCCCACTTAATTGGCCTGAAGACAGGTTCATTGCCCAGTTAAGGGAAGTGCTAGAGAACCAATCAAAAGGTGTCCAGCTTGAGAGAAGCTGCAACCTGTGATGACAGATTGTTTCTTCAATATGGAGGTATTTTCTCACAACATTAATTCAAGCAATCTTACACCCAGCCATCACAGTAGGTGGAGTGAATGGAGGAGCACAGTGACAAGTGCCTGCTCTCATACTATTGTGAGCCTGTAGACCCGGATGGAATCTTGGCACCCTGGCCTCGTGAAGGTGGTTGCCTTCTGACATCCAAACTAGCCCCTGATGGTACAGGCAACTGAAGAATCACTAGAAAATTCAATTTCACTTCATTTAATGTAGGAAACAATGTTAATAATGGGTGTGATCAGCCACCCATTTGGTGGAGGCAGGCAGCCCTGCCAGCTGTGGAAAAAGTTTTGATGTCGGGAACACCTATGGGAAATCAATATTCCAACTGGTGCTGGGATTTCCTCATTGGCCTCTGTTCTCACCCCCAAAGAGGTATAAGCCCTCATCCTTTATGTCTTGTAAGTCTTTGTAATCACTCTGAGGGAATGCAGAATTCAAAGCAGTGGGACTCCGGTCAATTTGTGGTTCATTTTCCAAAACTATAGTGGGAATATGGCTTTATGTTTCAGCTCTCATCTTATTATTTCATTATAAACAAAATTAATAACCTCATTTATTGGTTTAGAAAGTAACTAGTTGGCTCGTTATCAAATTGTTCGACATGATTTCCAAACATGTTTCAGTTTTTTCTAACAGACATTCTTCTATTTTATTTTTAAGAATCTTTTTATGAAATAATTGTTAAATCACTGAATTATATTTCTTTTGCCAGTTCTCTTTTTTTTAATGTCACACGTGCCTAGATACTGTTTGTAAATAATTTGCTGTGGCGGTGGGAACCAGTGAGCAAGTATGACTGAACCCAAAATAGCAGCAATGGCCTTGCTTTAATCTCCCAGTTTCTGCAGGGCTGATTGTAGCCACACTGTAATTAGCTTTGTCCCTGCAGAATAAAATAACAAGATTCATCAGAATTCCCAGAGCTCACTCGTAGCTAAAATGTTATGAGCTGAATGCTCCTCAATTTAACGTTCAACTGACTTTTTAACCAATACACTGTGCTCAGAATCATAGAATGCAACTGCACAAAAATGGCAAGACAAGTCCATCTATTCTGCATTTGTGCTTCCCACCACATCAAGTTGCTTTGAACGCAAATATTCTGACTTGACCAAATTTAACCACTTCAATTCACTTTATATCTGAATCCAAAGGAAGGAGCCTATTTCAGATCTATCAGTGTCTCAAGTGAATTTTTCACTTTTTTTCACATCTTTTGAATTTGACTATACAAATATAGTGCAATTGTATTTTCTTCACATATGTACATCTGAACGCAAACACAGAAGCAGCCTGAGAAGAGCAGAAAATTCTGGAAGGATTGCGACACCAACAACTATTTCATTTTCTGGGAGAGATGATACTCTATAATAGTCAAGGCCAATTAAGGGTTAGAACTTCAAAATTGCAGCCCTCCAGGGATCAATTTGGTCTCAGCTATCTATAATTCATATCAATAGCTTCAAAGAGGGAATAAGCTTGCTGATAATACAAATCTAATATGAAAGAACTTGTGTGCATGAGATATAAAGTGATTGGCAAGAAGATAGAAAAAAGAGTGGAGAAGTGTTAAACACTGGCATAAATATTGAAAAGTAGGATATCTTGAGTGAATGATAGTATCATTTAGGATTTGTGGTCCTTGTAAACAGATCACAGAAAGGTAACATTTAAATGTACTAAGAAATTTTGAAGGCTAATGTTAGTTTTTCTTGCAAGAGGGCTGGAATAAAGAAGTTTCGCTGAAGCTATGTTGGGTTTTGGTGAAACCACATCTGAATGACTTCTGATGGCAGGATCCTGCTATTCTGTTGGGAACAGGCAGTGACGGCAAGCATTCATTAAATGTTTTCCTGGATAGAGATGGTTTTCTTATCAGGAAGGAGGGATTGGGTAGAATGCTTTAATTTATTCCTTCATGGAATATGGGCATCCCTAGCCAGGCCAACATTTATTACCCATTCCTAGTTGTCCACAGGTTAATTAAGGGTCAACCACATTGCTGTGGGTCTTGAGTCACAGGTAAGAACAGCTGTTTCCTTCCTTAAAGGACATTAGTGAACCAGACGTATTTTTCTGACAATCGACAATGTTTTCGTAATTTCGATTATTAGATTAGATTAGGTTCCCTACAGTGTGGAAACAGGCCCTTCAGCCCAACAAGTCCACACCAACCCTCCGAAGAGTAACCCACCCAGACCCATTTCCCTCTGATTAATGCATCTAACACTATGGACAACTTAGCATTGCCAATTCACCTAATCTGCACATCTTTTTTGGACTGTGGGAGGAAACCTGAGCACCCAGATGAAACCCACTCAGAGACACAGGGAGAATGTGCAAACTCCACACAGACAGTCATCCAAGGCTGAAATCGAACCTGGGACCCTGGTGCTGTGTGGCAGCAGTGCTAACCACTGAGCCACCGTGCCGCCCAACTATGAATCAATAGATTTCTAATTCCAAATATTTATTGAATTCAAATTCCATGATCTGCCATGGCAGAATTTGAATCCAGGTCCCCAGAATATTACCAAGATGTCTAGATGAATAATCCAATTAAAATACTTCTTTCACACATGTCTCTATACCTTGAAAGAACTAAATGTGACTTAACTGATACGTTGAAAATTCTTGGTGGGTTAGAACATAGAACATAGAACATAGAAGAATACAGCGCAGTACAGGCCCTTTGGCCCTCGATGTTGCGCCGATCCAAGCCCACCTAACCTATACTAACCCACTATCCTCCATATACCTATCCAGTCTCTCATCATTGACAGAGTAAATGATGAGAGACTATTCTCCCTGCCTGGACAGTCTAGAACTCGGAGTTGTAGTGTTGGAATAAGGATTCAGCCCTGTTAGGACTGAGGTGTGGAAGAATTATTTGCTCAGTTGATTGTAAATGTTAAGAATTATCTACTCCCGAAGGCCCTTGATACTCAGTTGATGAGTATATTGAAGACTCAGATCAAAAGGAACCAATGTATAATGCCAGAAAATTGATGTTCAGCCATGATCTCATTAAACATCCGAGAAGGCATGAGGGGAAGACACAACTGACTTCTATATCCATATCTTATGTTCTTATTTTAAAACTCAGTACAAAAAAAAATTGCGTTGATTACTTTTACCATTTTATTGGCACTGATTTTTATTTTGCTTATAGTTATAAAATAAACCCATGAATGACTCATTCCATTCCAACTTGCACTTCAAAAGAAGGAATGTGTTCATCTTTTCCCAAAGAACTATGTCTCTGTGATCTCTATAGATAGTGGTAAAAATCACACAACATGAGGTCCAACAGGTTTATTTGTAAGTACTAGCTTTCAGAGCACTGCTCCTTCATCAGGTAACTAGAGGGGCAGGATCACAAGACACAGAATTTATAGCAAAAGATCAATGTCATGCAATTAAAATGATATATTAAGCAAACCTAGACTGCTGTTAAGTCTTCCATCTTTTAGAATGGTTGCAGGTTTCAGTTCATTAATATGTAAATCCCAGAACTTCTTCTAAATCATATTCTTGAGATAACTTAAGGTTTTATATTTTAAAAAAGTGACATCTCAGCTTAGACAATGTATTAAAGGTGTGAGGTTAGAATCTGTCTGTATCCCAATCTTGAGTCAGACTCAAGTAGGAGTCTTGAGTCAGACTCAACTCCAAATTGGGAGTTTATAAAAAGTCACATGGATTAACTGCCTGCATTGGCAGCTTGCAGGTTGTGTGCTTTTTGAGCAAAAATAGAATGCATCTGCAAATACAAATTCACCCTATAGAATTGTGTGTGTGTGTGTGTACATGTGAGGGAGAGAGATTGTGAGTGTGTGCTTGTGAGTGTGAGTGCACATGAGAGATTGTGTGTTTGCGTGGGTGTGGGGGGTATATGTGTGTGTGTGTCTGAGAGAGCGTGCGTATGAGGGAGGGTCTGCGTGAGTGTGTAAGTATGTAAGAGTGTGTGTGTGTATACAATGTAGTGAGGTCACCTATAATGTAACGGTGGTATCCATGTGGATGCCATCATTACATGTGGGGATATTACCCACCATGCAAATGGCAGGTACTCATGTGACTTGGCCAACTTGTCTATCTCATACACTATAGGAAAGGATGCCCAAGGCATGTTATATTGGCGAGACCATGCAGAGGCTACGATAATAGATGAATGGACACCATGCAACAATCACCAGACAGGAATGTTCCCTCCCAGTCGGTGAACGCTTCAGCGGTCAGGGACGTTTGGCCTCAGATCTTTGGGGGACAGGCAACAATGCAAAGTGGCCAAGCAGAGGCTTATAGCCGAGTTCAGTACCCATGAGGACGGCCTTAACTGGGACTTTGGGTTTATGTCACACTACAGTTGACCCCACTACTCTGTACACTTTCTCACACACACACAAGCAGACATACGCATACACATTCTTACATACTCACTCACTCATGCAGACCCTCTCTCGTACATTCGCTCTCTCAAACTCACACATATACACACCCCCATACTCACACCCACGCACAAGTTTGTACGCTGTCACACTCACGCACACACTCTACCAAGCATGCACACACACACACTCTCTCATGTACACTCACTCTCACACTCATGTGCACACGACTATGCACACACACACACAAGGCGATGGGGTGAATTTGCATTTACAGAGCTGTATTTGCAGATACATTTTAGCACACAACCTGCAGGCAGTCAATGCAGACAGTCAATCTATATTTTATAAATTCCTGCTTTGGAGATAGAACCAGTCTGACGTAAGATTGGGATACAGACAGATTCTAACCGCACACCTTTAATACATTGTCTGAGCTGAGATGTCACTATTTTTTATAAAACCTTAAGTTATCTTGAGAATGTAACTTTTAAAAAGTTCTGGGATTTATATATTAATGAACTGAAGCCTGCAACCCATTCTAAAAGATAGAAGACTTAACAGCAATCTAGCCGAATATATCTTTTTAATTGCATAACACTGTGATCTTATGATCCTGCCCCATAGTTACCAGATGTAGGAGCAGTGTCCTGAAAGCTAGTAGTTCCAAATAAACCTGTTGGGACTATAACCTGGTGGTGTGTGATTTTTAACTTTGTCCAACACTGGCACATCCAGATCACATCTATAGACAGTGTAATGGAGCTTTCAGCAGGCGGTGAAGGTGAGGGAAGACACCAAGCATGTGAATTAGGTAGACCTTCTCTGAGGGAAAATATGGTGACGGACAACGGATTCTTCAACCAAGATATAATGACACACTCAATTCCATGTAAATATTTTATTTTCCTCATTTTAACCCCATTGTTTATAAAGACCTGATGTCAGTTGAATAAAGAATCCTCATTTCATGATCTTTAGCCATCCAAGCCTTTTCCATCTCTGGTACAGTTGACAGGATTCCAGAGCCTACTAAGGAAGTTATGGTGGTCGAGATTGAAAAACCCCAGGCCAGGATGGAACTCATCTGGAGATGAAACTCGCAATATCCATGAGGGAGGCCAAAACTGCTTCGGTGTCATTGGCAGCACATGCATTTGTGAAGCAAATCAGGCCTCTCAGTCAAAGCTGGGCCAGAGATTCCCCATCTGTGTTCCTGTGCTGTTACGGAGGAAGGAAAGCAGAGTTTCTGGTCAGTTCTTTTACTTGCCAATATAGAAAGCTGGATAGATTCTAGGGAAGACGGAAAATAGCTGGTGATCAGAGTCTGAAGCTCGGATTGTGGATGCACAGCGGGTTATAGTATGTAGGAATCTCAACGTAAGCATGCAGGTGAACATCTGTGCAGAGAATCTCATGAGGAAATACAGGGAAAATGTACACATATTCAAAGAGGGTCTGCAGTGGATCTAGGTACTGACAAAGATTTTGGGGTCAGCAGTGGTTTGTCATAGCTACAGCTGAAATTTTATGAGGACAGGCAAGCCAATAGAGAGAGTCTGGTCTCTGGTTCTGGGAGTTGGAGAAGTTGTTTGACAACACCACCTTCCTGCATCCACCCTTCAAATTGACCAGGTACACACAGCTGAAGCAGTGAGGGATGGGAATGTTCAGAATGAATTGAGGAGATTTAATAATGGCAAACCTCAATTGTCTTTCTTTGGTCACATTATCCATATCATGGGGAAAGATTAGTTTCCTCATATTCAGACTAAGATTCAGAGATGTGTCACCAATGCATCAATGAGTGAAATCCAAATCAGGTCCAGAGAGGTAGAATCAGGTATGATTTCACCTTTACCAATTATCTCAAAAGAGGACCTTAAAATGCTTGCATTCAATACAGTTTAATTTGATGCAGACATCAATAGATTGCATCACTACTAATAGGCCCACCAACCAGCATGGAAATTGTTGAGGTGCTGGAAGATGATCAGGAAGAGGATGGAGTCCTCTGTCAGCTGGTTCATGACAATGAGAGAGAGCAGAAGCAACACATCCTTCCCAACAGTCTCAAGTGTTAACTGTTGGTAATGGTTTATGATCTGCATGGACAACAAGTCATGAAAGAGATGATTGCTGACCAAACAGCAGTATTGCTGGCCCAGGATGGCTTCTGATACTGATGACTAAGTTGAAATTATGAGAGGTGTGCTTTGGCCAAAGCAGAGGAGCAACCTCATCCGAGAATTCAATCCCCGGTTGCCAAGAGACTCCTAGCAGCTATCACAATGGATATTTCAGTCCTTGACCCCAGATCTGTGATGCAAGAAGAGAACACTCCCACTAAATAGTTATTTCTGCAATTAGCACCTTTAGGAGGTACTGTAAGTTGTGTTTAACGTCACTCCGAATTACATGTGCTAACAGATTTCTTGGGGCTTGTGAAACTGACCATAGCAAATGAGATGAGATTAAGCAGCAATTCATTAGGTAGTTAAACTTGTTGTTGTCTCAACTTGGTCAAAGATTATTTAGGGCATTTGAGTTGCAGTTTCCTTTGGTAAATGTTTGGCAAAAAAAAACATTTTTGGAAGTAGCTTCTTGCTACTTTCAAAGCTTTCCAACTGACAAGGTCTGACTTAGAGTTGCTTTCGATGTAATTGATAGCACAGCAAAGGAGATTAACATTATCATCTATGGGAATGTTGATGTTCTCTGTGAGATCCATCATGCACAAGGTAAAGGTTGACAGAAGGATGACTGAAGTTGGTGGCACTACCAAATCATGGGATCTACAGGCAAAAGCTCTATTTCCTTAACCTCTCAGAATAGCAATGCCAGCAGTGCATGCAGTCTCCTAGAGTAAGGCCAGCTCATTGCTGGGCCTACTGGTAATGTTTTAAAAGCAGTTACGAAAGTAACAACTGCTTTTAATTTTTTTTTGGCTTCAGTCCCTTCCAAAATGCTACTGGGTTCAGATTAAGATTCTCAGAGTCAGCCGGACATAAACGCTTAAGGCAAGTCACCAAAGATTATTTGTCAGTATAACAAATATACAACTTTCCCATGAGAGAACAGTAGACAATTTGCTTGACTATTTGTCACAGGCAGCCAGTCTCCAGTTCTCTACCTCTTCCTTCTGTTTTTAATCTTCTTCTCCGTTAATGGCTGAGAATACAGACATATAAATGAAAATCAAGAACACACCAGATGGACATGCATTTGGGCACGATGACAATAAGACTGATAACTTACATTGCAGAAGGATTAGGGCTGAATGGCAATGGTGAATGGATGAATATGGGGTTAATGAAGTGTATCAATGAAAACGGGAGATGCTGAAGGTTGTGTTGGTGTGAGGAGTAATGGGACAGAGAGTGTGGGAATGGGGACTTAATGCACAGAATGTAGTTGGATCAACAGGGGGACTCATTTTTATAATTTGACTAGGCTACTGACTCACTTCCAATGTTGCATCAAAAGCCAGTAATTCCACTGACTTGGGATGCTGCCCTTATTCAATGTCCACAATCTATCCTAAATGTCTCCAATTTCTATTTGTACACTGTCCCTTTACATCTGTGGTTGTACCAGGTAAATATGCATCACACCAACTGCATAGTTAGGAACAATAGACCCCAGAAATCAAAATTAAAATTTATATTCTTGATACATTCCAAAAGTTTCAACCTCATTAGTATCATGAAGTGGCACCGAAGCACTCTGAAATAAGAGATGACTGTTTGAGTGTGTGAGTGCTTTCTAAGATGTTTTCTACCCATCAGTATCATATTTGTAGAACCTTAATCACTGAGAAACCAGAAAAGATAGTAAAAATCAAATTTATTGGACTGTCCATTTCCTTCACATTCCTCTCCTGGAACATCTTAACCAAATAACTGACCATTAGCCTTTTAATATTTCCATTAAATGTCTTTAAACAACTCAGAATGCGATGAGTAATCTTTAAATCTACTTCAACATTTCATCAAAAATGCTTTCAGTTCTGTTACTCACAAAGCTAATTTTGATTTGAAAGATATATTTTTAAGTCAAAAGCTGAGAAATGTCTTGATGTTACATTACATCCTCAGCATTACTTTGCTGGAACATTAATTGAAATCCAGTTTCTGCCATATTTCTGGCCATGTGATGCCAATGAGATGTAGCATCCTTGAGGAACTCCCTATCCATAATATTTCCTTGGGATTTATTTTCCTTTCACTATGTTGTCAGTTTTTTTTTAGTGGTTCATAAGCTTGATGAAAAGGCCACAATGCGATTTCTACAAATAATAAGTATTACAAACCTCAATCATGGTAGTAAGTTATAATTTATAAGTTCAGCAAATTGAAATAATAAAAAAAGACTTTTGAGCATGTTTATTCTATTCAGTTCCATGAGGGTATCAAACAGATATAGCTATCCTATTTGGTTCCCATGGGATACCAGTCCTTACATACTTGTGGCTGTAACGTTTGCAGCACTTTACAACATACACCATTTCCCACTGTCACCAAGATGGAGTTTCCCTCACCACTTCACTGTTACCCTGCCCTGACGTTCAGGAGTCGCCAGAATAAGGAACTATATCAGGGTTTCTGGGCAGGGCCTGGTGTGAGTAGATTTGATTCAAGAAGAGAAAAAGCTGGCTGGAGATGGGGTCAGAGAGGGGTGTCAAGAAATTGGGACTCAGGGAGGTTGACAATGGGAGATTTGGGAGGTCAGATAAAGGGTAAAGGCTCGGGGAATGAGTGTTATTGAAGAGCACTTTAGAGACTGAGGGAATAGATTTAAAGTTGGAACTCAGGGGAGAAGTGAAAAGCTGTGGATTGAAGGATTGGAGAGTGGGAAATGGTTGGAGTGGCGTCATTCAGGCACAGCAATGGTGTGTGAAAGAGGTGACTCGAGGAGAACATTCAGTCAATGTTTGACTGAAACCTGGGGACTTTATTCCAGCTGCATAATGAGAGATTGTTTCCACTGATGAAAAATTCACTGGTTAGGTGAATTAGAGGACAATTTATAGGGACTGAGATCATCACGACACATAGGGAGCTTCAGATCCTGATTTTACATCTCTAAATATAAAACATGCAGAAGTGAGATTCAGGAGAACTGAATACAGGTTTGCAGCAGCTATTGTAGGGCTCTGATACACAAAAGGTAAAGAAAATAAATGGTCTATCATTTCTTAGATTATTGTGCTCAAAATAAGATGTTGGAGCTGCACACCTCATGCTGCATCAAGTTTTTCATCCATTTTGCAGAAGAATCTAGAAGCAAGTGCAGAATTGTTAATTTCTAGATTTAATTTGATCCAATCTAATTTTGAGCAGTCACAGTTAAACGTAAAAGTCATAATAGGATTTTGAACCGTAGGAATTTAATCATGGTCATTCAGATTAAGAAACTTATATATGTTACATCAGTTTTAAATCCACAAAATGAGAAAACTGTTCCATTCAAGATTGGAGACGGTTACAGAGAGTGGTGAACTCGGCCCTGACAATCACAAAGGCCAACCTCCCATCTATAGAATCCATCTACCAGGCCCGCTGTCAAGGAAAGCCTGCCAGCATTCTTAAAAATCCAAACCACCCTGGCAATGTTTTTCTACAACCTTTACTATCGGAGAGAAGGTACAGAAGCCTGAACACACACACCAGCCGGTTTCGTAACAGTTTCTGCCCTACTGTTGTTAGAATACTGAATGGACTCTCAAACTCTTAACATTTGCCTGTAACTGTGTTTTTGTTTTTGCTGCTGTTTACCTATTATTTATAATCTATGCTACTTTACTATGTGATCTGCCTGTGCTGCTCGCAAGACATAGCTTTTCACTGTGCCTTGGTACATGTGACAATAAATTCAATTCAATTTGATTCAATTCAATTCAAAATTAAATGTGGAATTTTAACAAGGAGCAGCATTTGGATTTAGTTGCCAGTAAGGAGGTAGAGTGACTGAAAATAGGAGCGGCTTGGGAAATTGCCCCAACATTTCAACATCTGTTAACTTGGTCACATCAGACTGAAGGAAAAGTGGGGTGATGATTTAATTATTGTAATCACTCATGTGGAGTGTATGAAGATGGGTGGCATGGTGGCTCAGTGGTTAGCAATGTTAACCGAACAGTGCCAGGGGCCTGGGTACAATGTGGAGTCAGTACATTCTCCCTGTGTATGTGTGGGTTTCCTCTGGGTGTTCTGGTTTCCTCCCAGAGATCAATGATATGAAGGTTAGGTGGACTGGCCATGCTAAATTGCGCATAATATCCTGGGATGTGCAGGCTAGGTGGGTTGGCCATGGGAAATGCAAGGTTATAGGTTTAAGGGGGGGTGGGTCTGGGTGGGGTGCTCTTCACAGGGTCAGTGGAGACTTGATGGCCGAATGGCCTGCTTCCACACTGTAAAAATTCCACGTCGCCCCACTATCAAACTGACCTGTGTAACCATGGGTTTTCTAAGCTTTCTGAAGCTCATTGTTTAAGCCAAGCTGAGATCACAACAGGAATTCATAAAAGTCATACAGATATTGCAATGAATGTTCAATGATCACAATTGCTTTCTTACATACTAGCGGAAAAACGTTTTCTCAGAAGCTTCAGCTGAGGGTTTACTTTCTACACTTTAGATAATCAGATTAGTATATATAGCACTTACTGCCTTAGATTGGATTTCCAATAAGGAACAGTATGATTAGCAGTAGTAGTTTACCATTGACTGCCATGTAATCAAATAGTAACATCTGCTTTTAACAAGAAACAGGATGCTGCAGGAGTCATAATAAATAATAACCTGGTTAAAAGTTGATAAGACTGAAATATTAGTAAAGGTGGTAAAGTCAATAAGCCACCAGGACTGAATGGGATGGCTCTGAGGATGTTAAGAGGATATCGAGGAGGTACAGACCTTAATCAGCAAATCTTCTTTAGCTATTAAAGATATTCTGTCCAAGATGGCAGCAAAATAGGAGCTTGTCTATTCTGACTGCTTTTATTTTTCTTTCTCTTCTATCTTTTCTTTCTTTACTACTTATCGTCCTGAGCTTGAACACATTGGCAGTGACGAGAGCCCAGCGGCAGACTTCAAGAAGACACAACATGTGGACTTCTAGCAGACCACACAGTGCATGGACCTTGGGTGGTCTCAAACTGAGCCCAGGGCACAGACCTCAGGTGGGCCTAACACTGACCTCGGGTGGGCCTAACACAGACCTCAGGTGGGCCTAACACAGACCTCAAGTGGGCCCAGCATGGAGGAGAGTTAGTCTCTGCTTATTTTTCCAGAGCAAGCACAGGGCCTCGAATCAGTGGCTGCTACATCATCAGAGGCGATGTCAGTGAGGTAGGCTCAGTGGCAAAAGGTGGTGTCTGAGGATTGGCAACTTCAATGTTGGTTATGTTCAGTGCTGGCAGTGGCAAAGCGGTGGCAGACGGACATCACAGCAACATCAATGAGCTGGGCTCAGTGGTGAGAGGCACAATCCTGATGAAGGTTGGTCCGGTGTGGGCAGTGGCAAAGCAGTGACAGAGGAATATTAGCCCAGCAGCAAAGATGGCACCTGAAGATTGGTGATTTCGACATTGGTTGGGTCTAGTGTAAACAGTGACAAAGGGGATGGCAGTGCAGGTATCATAAGTTGGTTCAGGACTGATAGACTCTCTTCAACCTATAACTTTCTTTTTTGTCCTTATTCTTAAATTATTCAAATTGGCGACATATTGTGTCAATAAAAGGAAGCTTTTCACAGTATTTTATTATATTCTTATTGTAAAGTACACATAAAATCGAAGTTTTAGAATAGTGCGAAAGAAGTGGAACTTTGTAACTATTACAGAGTTACTCAAAAAAGGGTGTAAGGATAAAGCTAGCAACTACAGACCAATCAGCTTCACTCCAATAGTAAAAACAGACATTGCTGGAAAAGCTCAGCAGGTCTGGCAGTATCTGCGGAGGGAAATCAGAGTGAATGCTTCCAGTCAGAGTGACCCATCCTCAGAACTGTTCTGAGCTAAGAAATCTCGACCCAAAATGTTAACTATGATTTCTTCCCACAAATGCTGCCAAACCTGCTGATCTATTCCAGCAAAGTCTGTTTTTGTTTCTGACTCACAGCATCGGCAGTTCTTTCGGGTTTTTTTTAGTTTCATGCCAGTGATAGGAAAGATATTAAAAGCAAGAATCCTGAATAAAATTATGAGTTACTTTGACAAGCACAGATTAAACAAAGCAAGCCACAAATGACTTGTTAAGGACAAATATTTTTCAAGCAATTTCCTATGTGGGACATGGCCTTTACTAGCAAAACTGGCATTTATTGTCCATCCCTGATTGCCCTGAAACGGAGTGCCTTGCTGTGCCATTTTAGAGGTTAGACAGAGTAAGACACAATAGCAGTTTCCAGAAACTTTAAACATTTCCAGTTAACAAATTGTTAAATATTCTAAAAGGATCATATTCTATAATAAATAAGAAAAAATATTTCCAGAAATCTGCTCAAACTGTTTGCATTGATTGGCTTTGGGATTCAAACAAATTATACAGTTTCATATGCTTGTGAGCAGCCCACTGGCCAATGATTTCGCGAAGGCTTGGTATTCATCACTGAAAACTGTATATTGATCTGACAAGTTATAATTCTTTGATATTCCTTCTAACTTAACCCTTAACTGTGTCTGTCTGTGTGTGAGAGGGACTATGATTAAAAATGATTAAGCTTTAGATCATAGATATAAATTAGATTATCTTGTAACTTTATCTGTGTTCTATTAATATTACATTACAAGACCATAAGACCATAAGAAATAGGCACAGCAATAAGTCACTCAGCCCCTTGAGCCTGCACTGCCATTCAACAAGATCATCGCTGAGCTCACATTCATCAAGTTCACTTCCCTGTAACCCTTGATTCCTTAAATGGTCAAAGATCTATCTATCTCAGCCTTTAGTATACACAAGATCTCTGCTCCCATACTCTAGGTGTCAAAGACTTCCAGAGTTTCACAATCCTCTGAGTGAAGAAATTCCTCTTCATCTTTGAATAACTCTTCAGAAACTGGCATCCCATCACCAATCACCCTTTATTTACCAATGGCATAGCCTTTCACAATAGCACTGCCTCTTGATGAGTCTGGCATTCACACTCAAAATCCTGGGCATTCATCCTTTTATGTCAGACATACTTTTATGTGAGAGGTAATGGTGATAGGTCGGAGAGGAGGGCGGAGCAGATAGGTGGGAAGAAAGATTGTCAGGTGGAACAGGTCCTGAGGATGGTGCTGTGCTGGAATGTTGGAGCTGGGGTAAGATGGGGGAGGGCAAATGAGGAAACTGGTGAAGTCCACATTGATGCCATGGGGTTGAAGGGTTCCAAGGTGGAAGATGAGGCACCTCATCTTCCACCTTGGATTTTCCTGCTCCTTGGATGCTGCCTGACCTGCTGTCTTTTCCAGCACTACTCTAATCTTGACTCTAATCTCCAGCATCTGCAGTACCCACTTTCGCCTATCTCTTTATCTGAAACTATGCCCTGTGCCCCCTCAGCGCTT
The DNA here is from genome assembly GCF_004010195.1 of Chiloscyllium plagiosum. Lineage (NCBI taxonomy): Eukaryota > Metazoa > Chordata > Chondrichthyes > Orectolobiformes > Hemiscylliidae > Chiloscyllium > Chiloscyllium plagiosum. The sequence continues at coordinate 45,486,636 of NC_057719.1, forward strand.
AGCCTGCCAAGCCCCTTAACAATCCTATATGTTTCAATGAGATCACCTCTCATTCTTTTAAACTCCAGTGAGTATAGTCCCAATCTGTTTAACCTTTGTTAATAAGATAATCACTCTACACCAGGAACATCCTAGTGAACCTTCTCTATGTCCAATGAAATTACACATTTCTTTAAAAAGGGATCTAAACCTGTTCACAGATGTGGTCTCACCAGTATCTTGATAGTTGCAGCAAGATTTCCCAACACTTATATTGCAATCCCTTTGAAACAAGGGTCAAGATTCCATTGCCTTCCTGATTACTTGCTGTACCTATGTTCTAACTTCCTGTGTTTTGTGTACAAGTACCCCAAATCCCTTTGTGTAGCAGCTTACTGCAGTTTTTCTGTATTTAACTAATATTCTGCTCTTTTGTTCTCCCTTCCAAATGAACAACTTCACATTTTCCCACATTATCCTCTGCCAATATTCTTGATGAACGGCTTACACCCGAAGCATCGATTCTCCTGCTCCTCAGATGCTGCCTGACCTGCTGTGCTTTTCCAGACCCATCCTTTTTGACTCTGCCAATGTTTTGCCTATTTATTGAATTGAATTGAATTTATTGTCACATGTATCGAGGCACAGTGAAAAGCTTTATCTTGCAAGCAATACAAGCAGATCACAGCAGATCACAGAGTTAAATAGTATAGATAGGTAAATATTAGGTAAGCAGCAGCAAAAACAAACACAGGTATAGGCGAATGTTAAGAGTTTGTGAGTCCATTCAGTATTCTAACAACAGTAGAGTAGAAATTGTTGCAAAACTGGCTGGTACATTTGTTCAGGCTTCTGTACATTCTTCCCGATGGTAGAAAAACATTGCCAGGGTGGGATAATCTTAGACAATGCCGGTGGCCTTTCCTTGACAGCGGGCCTGGTAGATGGATTCTATAGATGGGAGGTTGGCCTTTGTGATTGTCTGAGCCGAGTTCACTACTCTCTGTAATGGTCTCTGATCTTGAATGTTACATTGCCATACCAGATAGTGATACACCAGGACAGAATGCTCTCGATGGTGCACCTATAAAAGTTGGCAAGGATATTCGCCATCATGCCAAATTTCCTCAGCTGCCTGAGGAAGAAGAGAATTTGTTGGAGCTTTGTAACCAGTGCGTCCACATGAAGTGTCCAAGAAAGCCTGTTGTGGATGACTGCTCCCAGGAGCTTGGCACTCTCCACTCGTTGCACCTCTGGCTACATTTTATTCACTTCCTTCTTCTAAGTCATTAATATATTGTAAACAGTTGCATTCCCAGCACTGATCCCTGGTGAACCTCACTGGTCATGGGTCTCCAACCTGAAAATGAACCTCTTATCCCCACACACTATTTCCTGTCCATGAGGCAATTCTCTATCCACGCAAATATTCTACCTCCAATACCATGGGCTCTTATCTTGTAACTTTACCTTTTGTGAGATACCTTGCCTTCTGGAAATTTAAACACAAGACATCCTCTGGTTCCCTTCTATCCATTCAGGGTTGTAACTTCATTGAAAAACTCTAATAAATTAATCACAAACATGATTTGCCTTTCATGAAGCCAAGCTGACTTTGCTTTATTAGATTATGATTTTACAAATCTTCTGCTGTTATTTCCTTAATAATTTATTCCAACACTTTTCCAACAAAGATGATTGGCTAATTGACCTATAGATACCCATTTTTGTCTCCCTCCGTATTATTAGAACATTCGAAGTATCTTCCACCACAACATCTGATTCACTCCTTTACAGTGGGATATTGATTAAGCTCATTAATAAGCCAATGCCACCAATTATCACTGAGCCTAGCAAAATGTAACGGTGGCTCAGGAGTCAAATGGGCATCACATGGTTTTCTTGTGCCACCTTGAGGCCTGCTGGTCAAATCAGTGTCTCCAAATCATGCTCAAGCTGTGCAGCTGAACAAAAAAACAATGATGCTTCATCACCGAGGAAGTAAGCTGACCTCACTGAAGTTCTAAGGCTGCACCCCCAGCATCACTTGCAGATGGACAGACGTCAATCATGATCACACATTGGGTTATTAATATATATGAAGAAAAAAGGTATTGTACTACAGCCTGTGGAAATTGTTAATTTTTTTTCCTCAGGTGTAGGCATCTTTGTAGCAAATCGCAAATAGCCCTTGCATTGAGTGGCTTGCTTCGCCACTTCAGAGTGTAGTTAGAAGTCAGTTATTTTGTTGTGGCTATGGTGTCACATGTAGACCAGACCGCGTGAAGATTGCAGATTTCCTTCTCTAAATGACATTAGTGTACGAGAGGGATACTTACAGCAATCAATGATAATTTAATATCATAATTACTGAGAGTAGCACTTTATTCCAATTTATTAACTGAATTTAAATTCCATCACCTTTTTCTGGCAAACCCTGTTACACGCAACCTTCAAAAATCCTTTTGGACAAAATTAATCACATTACCCTTTTTAATGCTCTCTGCATTCTCCTAGACTGCAGGTTTTGTTTTAAATCATGGGGTATGGGTGACACTGGCTGGACTAGCATTTATTGTCCTTTCCAGTTCTGTTTAGGAATGGTTGGGAGCTTCCTTCTTGAACCACTCCAGTCTATTGGATGTAGGTAGACTCACTATGTCGTTAAGGTTGGAGTTCCAGGAATTTGGTTCAATCACATTGAGGAAACAATAATATACAGTATTTCCAAGTCAGTTCATCTACACTGCTTCTACTAAGTGTCAGTGGAGGGAGTGAAGGTTTTGGATGTGGTGCCAAGCAAGCAGACCACTTTATCCTGGATGATATCAAGCTCCTTGAGCATTGTCGGAGCTGCACCCATCCAGGCAAGTGGGGAGCAGTCTATCATATTTCTGCCTTGGTGTTCTGTACATAAGAGGCATGCTTGTGAGAATCAGGAAATTAGTTACTTGCTGCAAAACTTCCCAGCCTCTGACCTGCTTTTGGAACCACAGTATTCATATGACTAATCCAGTTCAATTTCTGGTCAGTGGTAATCACAAGCATGATTCAAAAATGATGACACCATTGACTGTCAAAGGGTGATTGTCAGATTCTCTCTTACTGAGGATCATAATTGACCTACTTGTGTGGTGCAAATATTATTTGCTACTTGTCAACTCCAGCCTGAATATTGTTTAGGTTTTGCTGCATTTGGACATAGATTGCTTCAGTCTCTGATGAGTTGTGAAAAGTTTCTTAATATTGCATAATCATCAATGAACATCCCCGCTTCTATCCTTTTGTTGGAGGCAAGTCATTGATGAAGCAGCTAAAGATGGTTTGACCAAGGGTACTATCCTGAGGAATTCCTGCAGAAGCATCCTGGAACTGAGAAGACTGATCTCCAGCAATTGTAATCATCTACCATCTTCTTTTGAGCATGGTGTGACCAGCAGAGCATTTTCTCCCAATTCCTATTGACTCCAGTTTTGCTAGGACTTCTGGATACTAAACTCAGTCAAATTGGCCGTGATATCAAGGACAGTCACTCTCAGCACCCCTCTGGAATTCAGCTCTTTTGTCTGTGCTTCTTAAATAAGTTTGTAGTGGGGTGAGGAGCTGAGTGGTCTTAGGCATCAAACTTGGTGCCAGTGAGCAAATTATTGCTAACCAAATGCTCCTTGATAAAACTGTCATAGAGCCATAGAGTCATACAGCATGGAAATACACCCTTTAGTCCAACCAGTCCATGCTGACCATAATCCCAAAGCAAGCTAGTCCCATTTGCCTGCGTTGAGCCCATATCCCTCCAAACCTTTCCTATTCATGCACATGACGCGTTCTATCGTTTTACTGATAATCAAGAGTAGATAGATGGGGCAGTAATTGGTGAATTTGTCCTGCTTTGTGTGTTAAAGGAATCTGGGTAATTTTGCACATCATCAAATGGATACCAGTACTGGAGGAGCAAATTATTGCAGATGCTGGAATCTGTACTGAAAACACAAAATGCTGATGAAGAATCATCTACTCGAAACGTTAGCTTGCTCTTTCACCATGGATGCTGCCTGGCCCACTGTGATCTCCAGCATATTTTGTTTTCAGTATAGATGCCAGTACTGGAACAGCTTGGCTGGGTAAACATAAAGCTCCTGGACTACAAGTCGTCAGTATTGCCAAAATGTTGTCAGGGTCCATACCCTTTGCAATGTCTGATAGCTTCAACTGTTTCTTGATATCATGTGGAGTGAATTGTTTGAGCTAAAGACAGGCATCTATGATGATGGAGACCTCTGCAGGAGGCTGAGCTGGATCGTCCACTCAGCACTTATGGCTAAATATTGTTGCAAATACTTCAGCCTTATCGCTGATATGCTGGTCTCCCTCATGACGGAGGCTGGGGATATTTGTAGTCTCTTCCTCCAGTGAGTTGTTTAATTTTTCACCAACATAAATGGCTGATGGTGAGAGGGCTGCAGAGCTAAGATCTAGTTTGTTGATTATGAGATCACTTAACTCTGTCATTTGCTGCTTATGCTGTTTAGCATGCAGGTATTCCTGCTTTGTAGCATCACCAGGTTAATACCTTATTATTAGGTATGTTTGGTTCTGCAAGCATACCTAACTGTAATACTGAATACTAAACACAATAATAAAAAAAATGATAAAATCAGGTAAGAGCTCACAGCTCCTGGTTCTGCTGTTCTGATTTTAACATTTTAGGTCAGTCCTGGTCTGTGTCGTGATATTGGATTCCTCTCTCTAATGTGGAAGCATTATTACACACACATATAGGGGACCAACTGTCCACCTTCATTATGCATAAATGGCTTTCATTAACTAGATGGCAGGTTCAAAATCCCCTGCTTTTGTGGGTATATGTTGATACTGGTTGCCTGAATATTTAAACAATTACAGTAAGGAGCAACTCAGTGAGAGATGGGTCTGTAATAAGAGTATGTGGGATAACAACCCTGAAAATGAAAATGTGGTTTCATTGTTTCTTCATGAAGCAGTGTCACAATAATTCCTGAGAATCCCAGTGTTTTGAAATATCTTGTCTGTCTTCTGGGAAAAATTACACAACTCTCAAACAGTCATGTATCGCTGAAAAAAGAATGAGATTAAGATCATGCAAATTGCCAGAGGCTCCAAATACAATGAAAATGCTGTTTATACAATGGGAGGTTTTCCAAGCAAGTATAACTACATAGAATGTCCTATGAAGACAGCTGAAATAAAAAAAAATCCCAAATGCTTGCCTAGGGCTCTTCTGATGTTTATCAACATGTATGCTTAAACATTCTGACTCTCATAATGATAAGGATTTGACTTCTATTTCTTTCATGTTGGATCCCTTTAGTCTTGGATTGTTATCAATTCAGTGAATACCTGCTTACTATCTTAAGCAACTTGTTAATTATTTTTCAGACATCTTTGTGTGTGTAATTCTGTCCCTTCCACTGCACTATGCTCTATGTCTTCCTGTCAGTTGTTTATCCATAGTATCTTTCAAATTTGACAAAGGGTTACAGTTGAAATACTAACTTTTTCTTTTGTCTTAATTGCTGTCTAAACATTTTGCTGGTTACATGATTTTGATTCTGTTTCTAATTTTTAAAACCTCAAGTATATTTATTTCTGTTTTACTACTTCAACAAATTAATAATCTGTATATAACACCGTAACACAACTGAGTTTATGATACAACAGCAGTAAGAACAACTTACCTACAATGTTCATATATATAATGCTTAACATGTTAACATTTCTGTTATTTTTGTGCAAGTCTATTTATCTCAAACTTTGCTGAATTTGGCATCAAAAGGTGCATGAATGCTGCATTAGAAAGTTAATTATTCATCCATGAACAGGAATGATTTGCCTGAAGGTCTCAGCATAATAAATTTAATTCACTTTCACATTAGAACACTGACAGCTGTTTTCTTAAGCTTCACATCTGGCTGAAGCTGATCAATTGAGTCCTAAAATTCACAGGAATAGATTTGTCCACTTGTTTTCATTGATGATGCTATTAGTGCACATTTCCTGGATTTTTCAGCTTATTCTAATGAGAGTAAGATCCAAAGGTACATGTGGATCCAACTGGGAAAGGTAACTTCACACTATTATGGTTCACCATGGGAAGCAAGACCTATACCTGCAAGTTGTCATTGTAAAGGAATGGAACACTAATAGTGATTTAATAGTACACTAGCTGTATTCTAATGATAGACTAATTGCAATAGTCTATTAATAGAACCAGATTTACACAAAGCATTATGCATTCATAATAAACTAACAGCACTCTAATGGCACTGTATATTAGTACCAATTAGTTTTTCATGGTGTCTTCAATAATCTAGAAGCAATTGCTTAAAACCTGCAGATGTGGTCAATGCCACTGGTAGGCGGAGCACGATGTGGCATGTTAAAAATCCTATCGCTTCATATTTAGGTGGCTGATACAGTAGGTTGCTGCATGCCCAGACTCATTCAGAATAGTCAAAGGACTGAACCTTACATTTTTTGGCTAAGTGTGAGATGATTCACATTTCTTGAGAGTTTGCTGTTATGAGGCCTACAAGACTACTCACCAAATCTTACCGAAGGTGCCTCAGTAACTACTTATTCCACCTCTATGGCATCTCTCTTGTCTGATTCTAATCCCATCCTCCCACACGCTGTTCCTGGAACAGCTCACCACTCAATGGATATTCGCTGAAAGACCTGGCACCATCCCCTGTATAAAAGGCCACTGTGCACCAGCATTCTGAAGCTGCCCTGCTCAGTGACAGACACAGTGTGTATATATTGGAGAAGGAGTCTATGGCAATGCGATTCTCTGACAGGGATTTGGAAGTCCTGCTGGAGGGGTTGGTGCAGAAGAAAATCACCATCTTCCCAGATGATTGGCAGAGGAGACCGCAATACCAGACCCTGGCAGCCTAGTTTGGGTCAGCACTTGGGTCAGTGCCATCTCCATGGTGCAAAGGAATGGCCAGCAGTGCCACAAAAAGGTTGATAAGTTTCTCTCCTCTACCACAGTAAGTGTAACACTTCTCTTTAACTCACACACGGTTTATGTCTGGTTCTGCACCTATCTCCCACCAAGATTCACATTCTGCCACTTTCAGTAATGCAGCATACTTCCTTACTCGCTCTCATTTCCCTGACCCCCAGCCTCCCACACTGCTAACCCAACACGGTTGCTGAGTTGCCTCCTCACTCACTCAAGATACCTCATCAACACTAACAGCTGTTTGATCCACTTACAGCTCACATGATCCCTGCCTCCTCCACCTTCAAATCCAAGCCACCCAACACCCGGAGGAGGAATGCCTCATCTTCTGCCTTGGGACCCTTCAAGCACACAGGATCAACATCGATTTCACCAGTTTCCTCATCTTCCCTCCCCCCACTTCATCCAATATCCAACTCCCAACCTGGCACTGCTGTCTTGAACTGTCCCACCTGTCCGTCTTCCTTCCCACCTATGCACCCCACCCTTCTCTCCGACCTGTCACCATCAACCCCACCTGCATCTACCTATTGCCTTCCCAGCTACCTTCCCTCCAACCCCAACCTACTATTTATCTCTCAGCCCCCTTCCCCACCCCCTCATTCCTGATGAAAGGCTTATGAAACATCAATTCTCTTGCTCCTCAGATGCTGCCTGACCTGTTGATCCCTCCCTTTCTTCATTACAGGAGAAAACAGTGCACATTAGGGCAAAAAAAGCCTGGACAAGAGGAAGGTACCTGACATCAAACTCCTCACCCCATATGAGGAGAGAATGCTCTCCCTTGCTGGAGGAAATTGGGACCACTCCCACAGGGATGCCAAGATATCCATGTAACACCAAACGAATAAGTAGTACTCTCCATTCCCCTTCAACTCACACCTTAACCCCACTGTCAGTCTCATTCATTTCACATTATTTCTAACCATTAGCCACAATGCCTTCTCTCTCTCTCTCTCTCTCTCTCTCTCTCTCATGTCTTGCAGTACCAGTGGGATGTCCACAACACCTGGGGAGAGATGCCTTGGTGAGCCAAACACTGTCTCCTTGACTTCTGAGGACAAGATTATTGGGACCACTGAAGATACATTGGCAGGTTGCTTCCTGCAGCTCCCAGCAGCTCAGACAATGACACCTTGTGGTAACATCAGCTTTAGAACATTTGGGTGCACAAGCTGGTCAGCCCCTCAATGCAACAGCTGGCCAAAGAAAAAATGATCCAGGCTGCTGGCTCTGTGAGGACAGCTGGAGACCAGGCTCCTGCTCATGGCCATGTAGGAGAGGACCCAGTGGGTCAGCAACCAGGGACTTCATCTACATACACAGGGAGGGACAGGGGCAGCAGACAGGGATGTGGGACACAATAGCCCTCATTGCACAGAAACCACCTGCACATGGTGGAATGAGTTCAGCTTTATTATGGGGCCCCATGCTGGGTCTCAGGCATGCAACTGTCTGGCTGCCTCCAGGGGCAGATTGGCAGTTGCCATGGTAAACCAAGTCCAGTACTCTCAGAAAACAAATAATGCTAGAGATCACAGAGGGTCAGACCACATCCGTGGAGAGAGAGAGCAAGCTAGCATGTTAAGTTTAGACAATTCTTCATCTGAGCTTTACATGAAGAGTCAGCTAGACTCAAAATGTCAGCTTGCTCTGTCTCCACAGCTGCTGCCTGACCCGCTATGATTTTCAGAATTTTTGTGTTTTCAGTACAGACTCCAACATCAGCAGCCATTTGGTCCTCCAGTCCTCTCAGTTTCTGTTAGAGAGCACACACACACTCGCATTTCATCACCCTAGCCCTTGGTTCTTAGGACCAAAGACATAATGATGGGAGGGGTTGGGAACATGCTGTGCACTCCAGGTGCCCCTTCCTCAGAAGGAGACAGGGAAATGCCAGAAGATACACAAAGGGCACTTCAGAGTTGGCCAGCCTTTCACCTGTAGCCTGTCCACCTCCTTCTGACCCTTGGAAATTCAAGCTAAAGCCTTTAGAATTCTTGGACCATTCAGATATAGATTCCCCCCACCACCTCCCAACGATGGTCATCCCATCACACCTCCTGGACTAACAGGTTATAGTCATAGAGTCATAGAGATGTACAGAATGGAAACAGACCCTTTGGTCCAATTTGTTCATGCCAAACAGATATCCTAAATTCATCTAGCCCCATTTGCCAAAATTTGGTCCATATCCCTCCAAACCCTTCTTATTCATATCCCATCCAGATGCCTTTTAAATGCTATAATTGTATCAGCCTCCATCACCTCCTGTGGCAGCTCATTCCATAGCCGTACCACCCTCTCTTTGAAAACGTTGCACCTTAGGTCTCTTTTATATCTTTCCCCTCGCCCTAAACCTATGCCCTCTAGTTCTGGACTCACCTACTCCAGGGAAAATACCTTGTCTATTTATCATATCCATGCCCCTCATGATGTTATAAACCTCTATCAGGTTTCCCCTCAGCCTCCGACGCTCCAGGGAAAATAGTCCCAGCCTATACAGCCTTTCCCTATAGTTCAAGTCCTCAAACCCTGGCATCATCCTTGTAAATCTTTTCTGAACCCTTTCAAATTTCACAACATCCTTCCAATAGGAAGGAGACCAGAACTGCACGCAATATTCTAAAAATGGCCTAACCAATGTCTTGTACAGCTGCAACATGACTTCCCAGCTCCTATACGCAGTGCTCTAACCAATAAAGGAAAGCATACCAAACATCTTCTTCACTCTCCTATCTACCTGCGACTCTACTTTCAGGGAGCTTTGAACCTGCACTCCAAGGTCTCTTTGTTCAGTAACATACCCCAGGACCTTACCATTCAGAGTATAAGTCCTGCTAAGTTTTGCTTTCCCAAAATGCAGCATCTGGCATTTATCTAAATTAAACTCCATCTGCCACTCCTCAGCCCAATGGCACATCTAATCAAGATCCCATTGTACTCTGAGGTAATCTTCTTCACTGTCCATTACACCTCCAATGTTGGTGTCATCTGCGAACTTACTAATTATACCTCCTATGTTCACATCCAAATCATTTATATAAATATTGAAAAGTTGTGGACTCAGCACTGATCCTTATGGTACTCCACTGGTCACAGGCCTCCAGTCTGAAAAGCAACTCTCCACCACCACCCTCTGTCTTCTACCTTCAAGCCAGTTCTGTATCCAAATGGCTAGTTCTCCCTGTATTCCATGAGATCTAACCCTGCTAACTAGTCTCCCATGGAGAACTTTGTTGAATGCCTTACTGAAGTCAATATAGGTCACATTCACCGCTCTGCCCTCATCAATCCTCTTTGTTACTTCTTCAAAAAACCCAATCAAGTTCATGAGACATGATTTCCTCCATATAAAGGCATTTGATAAGGTTCCCCATGGTAGGCTTATGTGGAAAGTCAGGAGGCATGGGATAGAGGGAAATTTGGCCAATTGGATAGAAAACTGGCTAACCGGTCGACGGCAGAGAGTGGTGGTAGATGGTAAATATTCAGCCTGGAGCCCAGTTACAAGTGGAGTTCCGCAGGGATCAGTTCTGGGTCCTCTGCTGTTTGTAATTTTGATTAATGACTTAGATGAGGGAGTCGAAGGGTGGGTCAGTAAATTTGCAGATGATACGAAGATAGGTGGAGTTGTGGACAGTGAGGAGGGCTGTTGTCGGCTGCAGAGGGACTTAGATATGATGCAGAGCTGGGCTGAGGAGTGGCAGATGGAGTTCAACCCTGCCAAGTGTGAGGTTGTCCATTTTGGAAGAACAAATAAGAATGCGGAATACAGGGTTAATGGTAGGGTTCTTAGTCAGGTGGAGGAACAGAGGGATCTTGGGGTCTATGTACATAGATCTTTGAAGGTTGCCACTCAGGTGGATAGAGTTTGTAAGAAGGCCTATGGAGTATTATCGTTCATTAGCAGAGAGATTGAATTC
>NC_057719.1:45497956-45517179 GCF_004010195.1 Chiloscyllium plagiosum
AAGGATGAGGGGTGACTTGATGGAGGTTTATAAGATGATCAGAGGAATAGATAGAGTAGACAGTCAGAAACTTTTTCTCCGGGTACAACAGAGTGTTACAAGGGGACATAAATTTAAGGTGAAGGGTGGAAGGTATAGGGGAGATGTCAGGGGTGGGTTCTTTACCCAGAGAGTGGTGGGGGCATGGAATGCGCTGCCCGTGGGAGTGGTAGAGTCGGAATCATTGGCGACCTTTAAGCGGCATTTGGATAGGTACATGGATGGGTACTTAATCTAGGTTAGAAGTTCGGCACAACATCGTGGGCCGAAGGGCCTGTTCTGTGCTGTATTGTTCTATGTTCTATGTTCTATGTTCTAAAGCCATGCTGACTATCACTAATCAGTCCTTGCCTTTCAAATTACATGTAAATCCTGTCCCTCAGGATTCCCTTCAACAACTTGCACACCACCGATGTCAGGCTCACCGGTCTATAGTTCCCTAACTTTTCCTTACTGTTCTTTTACTGATTTGGAGATGCCGGTGTTGGACGGGGGCATACAAAGTTAAAAATCACACAACACCAGGTTATAGTCCAACAGGTTTAATTGGAAGCACACTAGCTTTCGGAGCGTCGCTCCTTCATTAGGTGGTAGTGGAGGGCTCAATCCTAACACACAGAATTTATACCAAAATTTACAGTGTGATGTAACTGAAATTATACATTGAAAAATTGATTGTCTGTTAAGCCTTTCATCTGTTAGAATACCGTGAAGTGAAACGATGTGTGATTTTTAACTTTGTTCTTTTGCTGAGCAGTCTCCCTCAACTCCAGCTACGGAAGCAAGGACAACATTAAGACATAATGGGAGGAAAAGAATGAAATAAAATGATCAAAGGCACTTTGGCGGCATGGATGCTAATGCAGTATATATGAGATATCACATCATCCTGCTAATGTAGCATTATCCCTGTCACTGGTAATGTTAACTCTTCTTTGAGAGACAGAGGATTGAAATATTATTCTTGAACTTATATCAGCATATCATCTGACAAAAGAAATCCAATCTTTTATATAAATTTACTCAGTGGTCAGTTTGCTTTTTCAACAATTCCAGTTAAGGATCCAATAATGGGTTCAGGGCATTAAACTGCATAAATTGTTCTCAGTTTCACCTTCTACGACAAATTTTGCCAATACGAATCTTCTGAATTTTCCTCAGTGATGATGGGAATGGTAAACATTTGTACCAGTCCTGTAAAATCTGTTATCTTTTCTCCTGTTTACATATGGAACAATACTGTTAAGCCAACGTAGGTAATCACAGTAGCTTCTTTTAGTTTAGGTTCCACCATGAGTTGAGGAAGCCCAGTGAAATCTTCGACCATTTCTGCCTTCACCAGTCTTTTGGCAATGGTTTGTTTCTGAACCAGTTGTTATGGATATTGATGTCAAATGTGACTAAAAGTGGAAGTCTTCATGGTGAATTACTTAAGTTAATTTGAATAGCTTTTTTCCAACTCAATTTTCTTTGGCAAAGTCTCACCGAGAATTCCAAAAACAATGTAACTATTAAATTGTACAACATGATGTATTACCAAGGGGTGGGAACTTCAGCAGCACAATAGCCCACTGGGCAAGCCAATTAAAGTTCACTTCCCATATTTGCTGGCATTTTATCAGCTTCTGGAGGTGACAGACCGCTGCTGGAAAGTGCCCTCACGATTGTCAGGATTTGCTTACTTGGCTTTGCAAGAGTAAGAAAATAAAAGCTCCAGGGTGCTTCAGCACAAAGGTGCTCTCCTTTTTTCTGCTGTCGCCACAGCAACCCTGCTGAGGTCTCTCAGCCTCCCTGATTGGGCTCACAACTCTGGGAGTAGGCCAGACCACAGTTCTTAACTGGATGGCACTCCTGGTGTTTGGTTTTAAATTGGCCATCACTAGTAAAACGCCATCCAGGATCCCCCCTAACAGCCTCAGGTCAAGTACTGTCAGAATTATGGTGTTTAATTTTTTATGAATTATTAAGCTGGATTTTCGACTGACAGAAATCATACTTTTGTAAGCCAATATCGGGGCTAAAAGTTGAGGGTTCTTTATTTTTATATAGTTGTTGTACTGTGTGCAACTTAATGACAGAGAAAAGGCATGATGTAGTTACTTTTAATCAGCCACGATTTCCCAATCAAGTCCCACTTCAGTACTGAGGGAATACGATTCTGACAAGACGTATCATCTTAAAAGAAAGCTGGGTAAATGTAACGTTTTTAAAGTTAACTGTGATACTGTTTTCTGATGAGAATTGAAACTGAGGCCCTATCTGCTGAGCTTTAAAATTCTCTGGTTGACCTCCCTGCTATCCTTGTGCACTACCCATGAAGGCCTCCAATTTGTCAGTGCAACAGATCAGGCCTAGGCTGGCCAGCCCATCCTTCCCCCAGTTGAGACCCTTCAGTAGGTAAATAATGACCAATTCAGGACCATTTGTCTCCAGGCCCCTATTTTCAGCTAGGATGAGGAGTTCAGGAGCTCAGCGGGGCACCGTGCACAGATCTCAGCCAAAAAGGAGGATTGCTTCCTTCAATAGCTTCCTTTCTACATTGGGTACTCCTCCATAACAAGGTTTGCCCCGATGGAGATATCTCACCTCCAGACTCCCATTTCTCTTGTAACACCTCGCTGATCCTCATCTCCCTACCTCATTACAAGACTATCTGTCCTGACTTAGCCCTGAGTCTCTATCTAGAGATCGCTTGTGGTCCTAGTTCTAGCCATTGTCCTTGTGGCGTTATTGTGACTACGGTATTGCCAACCAATCTGATTGGCCAGCAGTTCTCTGAGGTAGGATTTCCTCTTGACTGTGGGGTGGTAGTCCAACTTTGAACCATTGTTGCCCCTGGGAATGTAACTGGCTGCGGAACATCAGTTTCCATGAATCCCCTCATAGCAAGGTGGGAAATCCTGCCAGCCAAAAAATAAATTGGTGATACGAATTGTTTGCTGTGCTTAGCCACTTAATATTGACTACATCTCACTTGCTATTCTGAGATATCTGATGATCATATAAAAAGCCTTATAAAGGTAACCTTTTTAAAGTAAATAGTGACACTATTTCCTGACCTTATTGAATCCAGTAGGGGTAAATCTGAAAGTATGTTTGATTAACTGTCCTATTTTCCCTTGCTCCTGTGAAACCGTTGGTTTCTCAGTCATGCTACTAAGGATTTCAATCTTAGCTTGTGCTTGTATCAACAGTCATATGGAATGTGTGTGTATATGTGTGTGTGTGTGTGCAGGGAGTGGTATTGGGGTCATGGGAAGCTGCAATTTCATTGCTCTGTGGTGCATTGATGTCAATGAACTAAGATTGTATATTTTTAAGTGTTCTGCTTTTCCTATTTTTGATTAATGGAATAATTATGAACATTTCAAACAATTCTGTTTATTCCAACAAAGCAAAAGCACTAGCCTATGTGAAGTCGTTCCACCACTCAGCCTTTAGTGGGCTGAAGCCAGGTTGCTGTCAGAGGTGGCATTGCTCTTTAAGGTACAGGTTGAAATTATCCCTGTGATTGCTGTCACTTACCTTTTTTGGTAAATATAAATGAGCTATATCATCTAGAATATCTTTACATCATTTGGTACTAATGAGATCTTATTTACATTGAACTTCCCTATTGCCATAAACTCCTGATAAAAATATAATTTTAATTGGGCATTTTCAAAACTTCTTGGAAAAATCTATCTTTAATTTACTTGGATCTAATGTATATTTAAGATAACTGTAACTATAACCAGAACAACAAGAGGGGGTCAGAGACTGGGAATTTTATGGCAAATAACTCACTTCCTGTCTTTCCAAGCCTGTCCACAATCTACAAGGACAAGTCAGGAGTGTGATGGAACATTTTTGACTTACCAGGATAGGTGTAGCTTCAACAATATTCAACAACCCTGATAAATCTGCAAGAATTGTTTGAGGAATTAACAAGCAGGTTATACCAAGGAGCACCAATAGATGTTATCTACCTGGGCTGGAAGAAGGCCTTTATTGCACAGGAGGCTTCTGAGTAAAATAAGGGCCATGGTGTCAAAGGCAATGTGCTAACATGGATAGAAGATTGGCTATCTGGCAGAAAACAAAGAGTGGGGATAAAAGGGTCTTTCTCAGGATGGCAGCAGGTAACAAGTGGTGTTCTGCAAGGCTCAGTGTTGGGACCACAGCCTCTCACTTTATACATTAACGACCAAGATGAAGGAACTGAGGGCATTCTGGCTAGGTTTGCAAATGATACAAAGATAGGTAAAGGTATAGGTAGTATTGAGGAGGCAGGGAGGCTGCAGAAGGCTTTGGACAGGTTAGGACAGTGGGCAAAGAAGTGGCAGATGGAGTACAACATGGGAAAGTGTGAGGTCTTGCACTTTGGTAGGAAGAATAGAGGCATGGACTATTTTCTAAATGGGGAGAAAGTTTAGAAGTCTGAAGTGCAAGGGACTTGTGAGTTCTAGTCCAGGATTCTCTCAAGGTAAACTTGCAGGGTGAGTCAGTAGTTAGGAAAGCAAATGCAATTATAGCATTCATTTTCAGAGGACTTGAAGATAAGAGGAGGGATGTGCTTCTGAGGCTCTATAAGGCACTGGTCAAACCACATTTAGAGTATTGTGTGCAGTTTTGGGCCCCATATCTCAGAAAGGATTTACTGGCCCTAGAATGTGTTCAGAGAAGGTTCATGAGAATGGTCCCAGGAATGAAAAGCTTAACATATGAGGAACACTTCAGGACATTGGGTTTATATACGATAAAGTTTAGAAGGATGAAGGGGCATCAAATTGAGACTTACAGAATACTGAATGATCTGGACAGAGTGGTTATTGGGAAGATCTTTCCATTAGTGGGAGAGACTAGGACCCAGGGACACAGCCTTAGACTAAAGGGAAGATCTTTTAGAATGGAGAAAGAAGAAACTTCTTTAGCTACGGAGTGGTGAATCTATGGAAGTCACTGCCACAGAAGACTGTGGAGGCCAGATCATTGAGTATACTTAACATGGAGATAGATAGATTCTTAATTGTAAGGAAATCAAGGGTTATGGGGAGAAAGTGGGAAAATGGGATTGAGAAATGTATCAGACATGATTGAATGGTGGGCTGATAGCCTAATTTCTGCTCCTCTGTCTTATGATCTAATGGTCTAACCTCATGACCATACAGGGTAAAGCAGCTCATTTGATTCACACTCCATCCATCACCTTCAACATTCACTCCTGTCACCACTGATGCACAATGGCAGCTGTGTGTACACTGCAGGAAATCAGCTAAGCTCCTTCAACAGCACTTTCCAAACTGGTGACATCTACAAACCTAGAATGACAAGCGTCATAAAGTCAAGGAGGTCTACAGCACAGGAAAAGGCCCTTTGGCCCAGCCAATTCGTAAGAACACCCCAATACACAGAGGTTCCCACTAAAGCCAATACTACCCTGAGTTGTAAGTATATCACTGCCCCTTCAGTGTCACAGGGCCAAAATCCTGGAATTCCTTCCTTGGCAGCATAATGGATGTACCTCCAACTCAAAGACTGCAGAGGTTCATAAAGACACCTGATCACCACCTTCTCCAGAACAATTATGGGTGGTAATAAATGCTGGTTAGTTAGCAATACCGACTTCCCATGAATGAATAGAGCAAACTAACACTTACAGGGCTGAAGCCAAGGACTGTAAACATTTTCAGACAAGGTTATTTGTACAGTTCAGTGCATTAGCAGCTGGCAGTCTTTTCTCCAATGGGAATTTTATCACATCAAAACTTCATCAAATTTCTTCAGTGGCATGAAATTATTTGCTTAAATTTATGTTCCACTTCAGAATTTGTCCTTATTACTGAAATGATAAACTGTTGTTAAATTCTATCATTCAGGAAATCTGTACAATCAGCACTGTGATCACAAAACTTAAGGGAGAAACCAGATCTAATCCTGAGCATTGTTTCAACATAAACATCTAAAGAAAATACAGATTCAATCTGGACTACAATTACAATAACTTTTCAACATTTAAATATATCAGGGATAGTCTGCTGTAAGGGAAGAGGATTTCAATCTAGAGTTAATGAAGACATTATTCCAAGTCAGATGGTGTGTGACTTGGAGGGGAATTTATACATGGTAGTTTTCCAATTTACCTTGACCTCTAATTAATAATGTTTGTGGATTTGGAAGTTGTCATCAAAGGAGACCTGGAGAGTTGCTGCAGTGTATCTTGTATATGGCGCTGAGTCCCTTGATTGATTTTGGAGGAGCATTCACCCACGCAGTTGTGAAGTATTCTATCACACTCTTGGCTTGGACAATGAAGATGTTGAGCTAGATTTGAGGAGTCAGCAGATGAGTTGTTTTCTAACTTCTGAACTGTTCTTGGAGTCTTGGAGTCACTGCATTGAAATAATGGTTCCAGTTAAGTTACTGATTATCCCTGGAATGTTCCAATAGTAATGCCATTTAATGTCAAGCTGAGAAGGGTAGGATCTCTCTTGTTGCAGACTGCAATTGCTGAGCAATTGTGTGGCATTAATATTACTCATCATTGCCCTTTGTTTAAAAACCCCATGGAACTGAAATCCTACTTATTACCTTGGTTGCATATTTAAAGCTGCTTTTGAGCAATGGATTATTTTTCACAACACAGGAATGCCAGCCTACAGCTCCCTGCACATATCTGGTTTGCCCTGCATGCGCAAATACCTTTCATGATGTAGATTGAATCATGACAGTCGAAGTTCTGAGCATAAACTCTTCATATGTTCAGAACTTCGACTTTCCTGCTCCTCAGATGCTGCCTGACTGTCTGTGCTTTTCCAGGGCCACATTTTTAGACTCTGATCTCCAGCATCTGCAGTCCTCACTCTCTCTTAGTAGATTGAATCATGATCACATTAGGAATTGCATTATTCGAAGCAATGGAGTTTCATGTGTACTCATCTGTCTTTACTGATTCACTGACAGTTTAAAAGACAGACAGAGAATAATTAATATCTTCTCCATTGATGGAAGGGTGCAGACATCTACTTGAGTACCATTAATTGTAAAACATTAAATCAACTATTAAAAATTGCTTTCTTTTAAGGGACAAGCAAGAAGATCCTTTATTATTGCTTGATGCTGTAAAGAATCAACTAAATAAATAAATTTGCCAGAGAAGGCTTTAGATAGATTTAGATTTTATTGTCACATGTATTCAAGTACAAATGTACAGGAGTTTAGTGAAAAGTGTATAATGTCACCACACACTGCCATCTTAAGTACAAAGGTACTTCAGAACCACAGACTAGGTACAAAGTAGTAAAAGAAACAAAGTTAAGAAGTTAAACATTACTTTCATAGAATCAGCAACCAATTGGTGTCATAAAGATTGGTAACCTTTGACACTTACTCTTTCTTAGTCAAAATGTTTCAAATTGGATAAAAACACAAATTTCCCATTATATGCCAAATTTTCAATCCAAAAACTCCATTGATACAAGTGAGTTCACAATGTGTGGTATTTTACAGGGACCTGGACCACATGAGCTGTGGGAATCATGTGAGAGGTACAGCAAGACCTGTCTCAAAGTAGTGAGCAACTCACTGCATCTTTTATGCATCTGAGCAGTGGTGTAGTGAGTTTCTCACTAGGCAGTGGTGAGCTGTCAGTTAAAGGAATTATTGCTTGTTAAATGGCTTATTAACACCCCGACTTTCCTCATTCATATTCAGCTTCCGAACGCACCAAATGCGCTGAGCAAGTGCCACAGAGAAATCATTTCAGATACCTGATGACTTCAGCTCACTGGCGCTCAGGACCAAACAACAGCTTGGGGCACGATTGTTGGCCACTGGCCATGCATATCCTAGATCCACAGACACTGGCATCTGATATTAGCCAAACTCTCATGATCCTTCTGGCAACTGTCCAATATATCGGCAGGGCATCCTGGAAGCACAGGGAGCATCATCAATTAGATTCAAAGGTCATGGAGTCATGAAGTCATACAGCATGGAAACAGACCCTTCAGTCCAACCAGTCCATGCCAACCATCTCCCCAAAGTAAATTAGACTCATCGGCTTGCAGGTCTTCCCCATTCCTGAACTTATCCAAATGTTTTTTAAACATTGTAACTGTATCCACCACTTTCTCTGGCAGTTCATTCCACACACAAATCACTGTCTATGAAAAAAGATTGCCCCTCATATCCTTTTTAAATCTTTCTCCCCTCACCTTAAAAATATGACCTCTAGTTTTAAACTCCCACACTCGAGGGAAAAGACCTTTGTCATTCATCTTATCTATGCCCCTCATGATTTTATAAACCTCAATAAGGTCACCATTCAACTTTCTAAATTCCAGTGAAAAAAGCCCCAGCCTTTCCACTCCACTTTTATATCTCAAACCCTCTATTATCAGCAACGTAATGTAGTCATAGAGTCCTAGAGATGTACAGCACGGAAACAGACTCTTTGGTCCAACTCATCCATGCCGACCAGATATCCTCACCTGATCTAGTCTCATTTGCCAGCACCAGACCCATATCCCTCCAAATCCTTCCTATTCATATACCCATCCAGATGCCTTTTAAATGCTGTAATTGTACCAGCCTCCACCACTTCCTCTGGCAGCTCATTCCATACACCTCTGCATGAAAATGTTGCCCCTTAGGTCTCATTTATATCTTTCCCCTCTCACCCTAAACCTATGTGCTCTAGTTCTGGACTTCCCCACAGCAGGGAAAAGACCTTGCCTATTTATGTCCTGATAAATATTTTCTAAACCCTCTCCAGTTTAATGATATCCTTCCTATAACAGGGAAATTAGAACTGCAGGCTGCTACAGGGACACTTTAAACACAGAGACATGCATTCAGCTCATGGATTAGACCAGGCTGCATCTTGGGACTGCGTGCTTGCTCTCTTAGTGCTCGCTCACTTAGCACTTACCTGCCTGCACACAGCATCCTTGCCTTGCCTTGCTGTGCAAATTAGTGCAGTCACACACCAAGGCAACTTGTCTTGCTGGTTCACAATCCTCAGTCAAGGGAGTGGTTCATTTTGTTTAAAGCAATGTGTCACACCAATCTCATCTCCACCATAGATTTAAAATAGATGTCAGAGGTAGGTTCTTTACTCAGAGAGTAGTTAGGGCATGGAATGCCCTGCCTGCCAATGTAGTTAACTCAGTCACATTAGGGGCATTTAAACAGTCCTCGGATAAGCACATGAATGATGATGTAGGGGGTAGTGTAGGGGGGTGGGCTCAGATTAATTCGCAGGTCGGCGCAACATCGAGGGCTGAAAGGCCTGTTCGGTGCTGTATTGTTCCATGTTCTATATTCTATGTACCAGCAGCTAATGTGGAAAACACGCTGCATTTGCAGCAAGCAACAAGCCATATCTTGAAGTCTTAGGGGAGAAGTCCTCACCAAAGTCCATGGATGCAACAGTCAGTTTGGGGTCTGGGCACAGTAAATCAAGTACAGGCTCCAATACCAACCCAGGGGATTGCCCACGTCAGGTTGGGGTGTTCTCGGTCAGGGGCCCAGTGTTTCCGTAATCCGGGGAATGGGTTGCAATCAGTCCTGTGGCTCCATAGTTGCCGGTCTAGAGGGTAAGGTTAACCCAAGCAGGGAGATGTACAGCCGCTTCATCTTCTCCTGGGGCTGTCTTGTTGGGTTACTCAATGGGGTGGGCTGCCATCAGTCCATCGAGTCCTTCCTCAAAACAATGGGAAAAGGGATGGGGGAGGCAGAAACAAGAGGGTTGGTGCTGTGGAAAGAAGATTTGGGAAGCTATTTTTGGGAATTAGGGCTTGCCTGCACCACTTCAGGCAACAATACCTAATCTTCATACCAAAAACAGGTCATAATCCAAACTGTAAAAACAATTGAAATTAAATAAATGAATTACACACCTTACATCACAATGAGATTCCTTGGGAACTTAACCATGGTCTATAAATTTAAGGCACAGTCAAAAAGAAGAAATTGCCTCACTTGAAAATACAGGGTACTCGAAGGAAGAAAGTTCGCGTGTCAACAGAGCAATCACCTACCATGAGGAACATTCATAAGGTTAAGAGTCATCCAAACCGTTCTGTGAGGCCACTGCCGGAGTTATCAGGAAATGTTTCCTTTGCAAAGGAAATTCAGGGGTTCAAACATTTTCCAGATCCTCCTTAAAGTAATCAACCAACTATCAGGTTTGCAGGAGCAACAGCCTCTGTGAAGAACATCAAAGAGATTTAACATCCTCCACTGGAGAAATTATTTATAGAAGTTCAGAATCAAGATCAAAAGTCCACAAGACCATCTTACAATTCAGAAGAGGTGTGTTCTGGAAGATTTATGGAACATCCAGACTGCCTGAACTTGTGAACAAAATGTGTCATTCAGCTCAGCCAATGCGCTAAAGGTGTAAGGTTAGAGTCTGTCTGTGTCCCAATCATGAATCAGACTGGTTCTATTTCTAAGGTGGGATTTACAGAATTGACTGTAGGTTATGCATTTTTTGAGCAAAATAAAATATAATTCTACAAATGCAGATTCACCCTATAAATTTATGTGTGTGTGTGTGTGTGTGCGTGGTGCAGTGGGGTTACCTTGTGTGTGTGTGTGCAGGAGGACAGAGTGAGTGTGTGTATGTGAGTGTGTGCGAGTGGGTGTGAGTGCATGTGAGAGAGTGTGTGTATGTGTGTGTGTAATTTTGGTAAAGTATGTATGTGAGTATTATGGGGTATAAGCCTGTGAGAGAGTGCATTCGTGGGTTTGATTTTAGGGTTGTATGTGTGTACGTGTGAGAGAGAGCTTGCGTATGAGAGAGGGTGTGCGTTCGTGTTTGAGTATGTAGAAGTGTGTTTGTGTGTGTGTGTGTGTGTGTATAAGGGATTGTATAGTGCAGTGGGGTCACCTGTGGTGTGACACGAACTCAAGGTCCCAGTTGAGGCCATCGTTATGGGTACCAAACTTGTGAAGTCAGAGTCTTGGCAGGGAGTTGAGGTAGTCAATATTGTTATATTCCTGAATTTACAGATGTTAATTTTGAGAAAAAAAAGCTTGGACTTTAAGCATTACATAGGATAAAACTTCTGAAAGTTAAAGCTGCATCAAATTCCACTTTATCTGATAATGCCACACAATCATTGAGTAGAGAAGAAGCGATCGAGCACAAAGTCCTGATAGGATCGATGTGTATTTCTAGTTCCTAATAGTCTTCCACCCTAACTAATGAATGAATCTTGTATAATTTGCTATCATGCAGCAAGCTACATTCTACTGTTAAACCAAGTGACTCTTTTCATTGAGATTCAGTTGTGGTATAGCCTTTACTACTACTAATTACCTTGCTCCTTTGACTCAATCTAGTGAGGAAGATTGATTCTCTGACCTTGCCTTCTTTTAGAGGAGCTATAGGATTTACTTTACTCTGACTGACTGGAATTTAATTGCTTTTAGAGTTGACTCAACTTCTCTTCAAAATATTAATGTTGGTGCAGATGGGGAGCTGTCTGAATGAGTAGGCTGAACAATGGGTATCCTGATGAAGGGCTTTTGTCCAAAACATCAATTTTCCTGCTCCTCAAATGCTGCCTGACCTGCTGCGCTTTTCCAGAACTACTCTAATCTTGACTCTAGTCTCCAGCATCTGCAGTACCCGCTTTCTCCTAGAACAGTATGTAGATTTAGTGGCGTCACGAGAGTTGGGGTGAGGTAGAGCAAGTGAGGGAATTGTGGACAATAATCAAAATGGTAAAACATGAAATAAAAATTCCAAAGAACTGCAGGTACTGGAAATCAGAAATTGCTGGAAAAACACAACAGGTCTGGCCGCATCCGTGGAAAGAAAGCAGAGTTAACGTTTCAGGTCTAATGACTGAAGAAGGATCCTGGAATGTTAACTTTGCTTTCTCCCCACACATGCTGTTTTCATTCATGGTAAAGCATGACTCCTCGGTACAGGAGCAGAGATTGTGTGAGGTATCAGAGGGCAGATGGTGGAACTTACCCTGACAGAATGGAGAAGGACATTTACCTTATTCTTACAGTGCTGGGCCTTCCTCCAGATAGCTACTGGCACTTTAACATGGGTGGCAATCTCAGGCCAGGCTGGCCTGATCTACTGTTGTGACATTCACTGCTGGTCCTGAGAGAGAAGCAAGTCCTGCATCAGCACCACCCTGACCCGTAAGACCTCCAGGACTGTGCCTGCTAAATGGGGCACCGATTTACCCCGGTTACCATGTGCGGGGCAAATGCCCGAAACCATGCAGGACAGCTCCAGCCTGACAGTTCTTGTCCAGGTGCACAATAAGCTTTTCAATATGGTGTGGACACAATGGATGTCAGGGAATTTGAAGATATCTGCTGATTTGTTGTGTGAACAGTGCAGGGTAAGATGCAGTGGAAGTCGGACTGAGAGTTACCATAGAGGCTTTTGTCAGCTAATTAATGAGGTCAGTTTGGTAAAATACGAAAGAAGAACTCGCTAGACCTTGCAACGACAAACCCTATCAAAAATGTCAATGTAACTTGGACTTCTGTTCATTGAATGGTGTCTGCATCTGTACCAGTGATGGAATTGATGAAGGCTGATGTAGAGGTAGCAGTTATGGGTGCTGTTCTTGGCACCTCTGCCATAATTGCCACCTCGAAAATGCATGCAAAGGCAGTATTCATCCAAAAGACCCTGCAGGCAGTGTACCTGGTCGTAAAGAAGGGCTCACTAAGGGTGGAATGTTTCTGCCAGTAGATCCTCTGGAGGCTGTTGTGCAGAGGATTATACTATCAAACATCCTTCCCTTTGGTCCACTGAGCTCCTCCTCATACATTTTCACAAACTAAGGAGATAAGGCCAGGGATGTGCCTAAATTGTTTGATCTCAGGGAGACCCATCTCTGCTATATTTACTCCTTAAGATGCCAAACAGCTTTACATTCAGTTGACCTGAGAGGAGGTTTTCGAGACGGCTTTGACATGTTGCACATGGGGGCTGCCTACTGTATGTATTGGATGTTAGATGGCACGTGGTGCCATGGGCATGTCAGAAAGAACTGCTTGACTTCCAAAGCTGCCAATGGATGTGGTTGGCACAACTGTAGTCTCTGGAGTGCATCATGACCACACCTAAAATTATATTTTAATTTGAATTTGTAAGTTTCCCTTGAAATTTGGGATCTTTGTTACTGCACTCTTTAGGGACTGTCAGTGCCAATTTTATTTATTTTCACCACCTAATGATTTTAAAAGTAGTAGAAAGGAGTTCTGGTTGCAGCATTGTACCCGAGTGGTTAGTACCACAACATGGCTGTTGGAAAGCTCCCCGCCCAATGCTTCTTTCACCATAGTATCAGCCCTCCCACTTCTCACGCTATCTCCAAGGGCTAACAAAGTCCAACCAAGTCTGCCTCTTGCGATAATTCATCATATGAGTTTGGATATTTCATAAGTGACCTAAATTATGCGTTCATTTATATCCATGCACATACACATTTTGGAATACAGCCAAGATTGGAACTTGATCTGGTTTCCCTCACTCAAAGCCAGTAACATTGTCATCAATTGGAACTCTGAGGTCAGAGAACACAGGTCAGGGGTAAAACATGAGATCTCTCCTGTGTGCAGCTCAGTATAAATCATGAAAATTGTGCATTTGGTGGCTAATGTTCATGTTTATGAAATATATTTCATTGTTATGTGTCTGATCCAGCTTATTCCTGATCAAACATGGTTGGAATACATTTAAAGTAATGTTAATTATTCAAATGCAGGCTTATGTTCCCAGATCCAGGTGATTTTGCCAGAGATTTGTGAGCAAAGGAGGCAGTTACACCTGTCTTGGAGCAGCATGCACTCAGTCATTACTTGTATTGAATAGGATAGAGAGGATATTCTAATCAGGTATTCCAGGCATCAGAATGGTGTTCTGCTGTAACCTTGCAGCTCACTGGAGGCAGTCCCTCAGTGGCAAGCTTGAGACCATCCAAGTTGGAGGCTCCACGTGCTATTGATGGTGCTGGTCCAATCAGGAAGCCCTGGCTAACAGGTACAAACAAGAGTGCCAAAGGTTCTGTTCACTCTGAGAGCTAGCTCTGAGGAAGTCAGACTGTTGTCAAATACTTTGCATGTGTAAATAAAAGGTGACTTGGTGAAGGGGTACAGGCCTCTGTGAAGTTAGTTCGGTAAGCTTCCAAGAATGCCTCCATTTTGAGGCAATCTCATGCTGTCCTTCCTGCCTTAGGAACACTTGCTTCTCCTATTGGGAGGGCTGGTATTCCAAAGCTCTGGGCACGCTTCCTGTGCCTTCAGTTTCAGGAACCTGCCCACCATCTTCAATTAGATAGGGTTATCAGAGGCAGTCTGTTATTGGGTTATCTCTAAGACCATGCAGTGAGTTATAACTCAGTCCATCAGGATTGGGAGGCATAGTTGTCCTCAATGGTAGGGTGCAGTCAGATTCCATCCACTGATACCAGGGATTGGCTGTTATGTAAAATGGAAATACTACTCTGATACAGTACAGATTGCAATTCTGAAACTTGAGTAAAGACACAGGAATATTCTTGCATCTTCCAGTTCCACGACTGTAATTTTGCCTGAAGTGTGGCAGTTTCCTTCACGTTTCAGACAAAATTACTGCAGGCACAGTGGGATCAGCGTAGTGAATATTCAGTGGAAGTCATTTGGTTGATGGTGCCCTTGGTGCATCAGCTCACAGGGTGTCAGTGTAAATCAGCAATCACAGGGCTGATGGGCCGACAGGACATGGAATGAGTAAGGAATTGGCAGCACAGTTTTGGTTGACTCATCATTGTATCACTATCCCTCAGAAACATAATCCAAAAATAAACTATTCTGTTTCCAGTATATATGGTAGCAACACCCAATTCTTACCACATTTCACAATCATCCACTGTCTCTCTAAATTGTCTGACACTCTGGCCCAGATGGTCAAACATTTCCTCCTATTTAATAACAAACAACAAAAATTCAGCAGGTCTGGCAGCATATGTGGTGAAAAAGTAGGGTTCAGGTCCAGAATTGGACTGAAACTGTGATTTTTCTCCAAACATGTTGCCAGATCTGCAGATGTTTTCTAGCAATTTCTGCTTTAGTTTCTGATTTCCAGCATCAGCAGTTCTTTGCTTTATTTCCTCTTATTTAATATTGAGAAGACCAAAACTATTGATGTGGGTCTCTGATACAAAATCAGTTCCCTAACCACCAACTCTGCCCTTCTTTTTGACCACAGTCTGAGCCTGAGCCAGACTGATCAAGACTTCCGCATCATATTTCACCCTGCAATTAGTTTACAAACTCATATCTGAGCCAACATTGCCACGTCTATAGCAATGCCCAATTTTGCCTCTGCCTCTGCCTATCTGCTACTGAGACCTTTGTGCACAGCTTTGTTACTTCTAGACTTGATTAAACCATTGCTTTCCTCGCTAGCCTCCCACATTCGACCCTCCATAAGTTTGAGATCATTCAAAACTGTGCTGCTGTGCTCTTACATGCACTGTATCCTAATCAACTGACACCCACCTGCTCACTGACTTACATTGCTGTAGGTTAAGCAATGTCTTAATTTTAAAATTCTCCTCCTAGGTTTCAAATCCCTCCAGGTCCTCCGTTCTCCTTCTTATCCTTGTGGGTTTCTTCGGTCTTGTAATTCTTTGTGATATCTGCTCTTCTCTAATTCTGGTCACTGGAGCACCCCCAATTTTAATGTCTGCATCATTGGTTGTCAATTGTCCAGACATTAAGTTCCAGAATATTCTTCCTAAACGTCTCTCACTCTGCCACTCTATCTCAATAAGGTACACTCATAAAGGTACACTCTTTGACCAAACTGATGGTATGTGCCATGTCTCTTCTTGTAAGGTTCAGTGTCAAATACTGCATAATTTCGCACATCTTTGTTATCTGGATGCTGTTACAGACAAATTTGAAGGAGTGAAGAAGTTTTTATCTTTCATTCCTGAGGATGACTATAACACAACCTGATTTTTTTTAAACATATGCTTTTTACAATTAGATATGTACTGGCCATGTGTAAAGCTACGAAGACACAAACAAGCCAGATCTCTAGTAATAGAAGGTAAACATTTAGTTTTACTTTAAAATTAAAAATGTATTTACTTAAAAGTATGAACAGTATTAAAAGGTAACAACACATACACAGTGGCATACAACAAAAAGGATCAGTGACAGTTGGCTCTGAGGAAGCTGGATCAGTGTCAAAGACTCTTTGCAAGTGAATGCAGCCTGACTAGGTGAAGGGATACCAACCTCTGTGGAGTTATTCAAGTGCTGTGGTATTTTAAGTTATTTTTAAAAGAATCTCTATTTTTGTGATGTGCTCTAACTTGTAGCAAAAATAGAATTTCAAGTTGACAAAACTGTAGCGAGAGTACTACAGGCCTTCTGCAGCCAACAGTGGAGTTTATACTGATACTTTTCACAAGGGGGTGCCGTTTTGACTATGCGATAACTGGCTATTGGCACACAATAGAGGCACTCCATATGAACAAAGGAGTCACAGTCCACTATTCTCAAAACTATCCACATGGCATTGAAACAATATGCCTTGGTAAAGTCACTTTTGTCTTTGGCTGTTACGTAGTGCCTACTGTCGGTTTCAACTACTTTAATATAAATCGATTTCTTTGCAGTGTGGCTTAAATATCCATTTCATAATTTGCTTGCAAGTCAGGTGATTTCTTTGGCTATTTTTAAGTACGGTCTTCTGGCTTTTCTTCAACGATGAATTCAGATCGTACTATGGCAGCTGAATAATTCAATACAGTTAATAAAGCTGAAACAAAAACAAACAGTTGCTGACCGGGCAGCAACTAAACTGTTATAACCCTTTTTTTTACTGAAAGAAGTTTGCTTTCCTTAGCTGGACTAACCAATATGTCACCCCGGACACCAGAATGGGGTTGATTTTTAACTGGTTGCTGAAGTACTCTAGCAAACCACTTTTTATATCAAATTGCTATGTAAATATCTAATTAGAGTAATACTGGCAGAACACATGGCATCAACTGAGGCACTATAATTAAAGACACAGCTGACTCAGCAGAATCCACAAAATCCTCTTTACTTTTGTTCCAAAATTGGGAGACCTATCCCACAGAAAGGAATAGTGACTGACAGAAGTGGCCCAGAGCTTATGGTAAGTGCAAAGCAGAGGTATAGGCTTAAAGATACATTGCACCCTTCTCTGTGGGTTGCAGAGACAGCTTGCTCACTTGGCTGCAAACACACACCAAGACAAACATCAACTGCACCTCGAGGACCATGAACTCAATGAAAGACACTCTTTGGTCTGCCCGAAGCTTATTGGTCTTTGAGAACAAGGAGTTGACCTCGACCAAGTGTTGCAGACTGGAAAATTGCAAGGTCCAGGAGTACATGCTGAGGGTTGCACTAAAGCTTGGGGCAGCTGCTGCCAAGGCACAATGGGGAAAGTCCACTGTTTGAGGACTTTCTGCTGAAGTTAAAAGTGGATCCACTTAATTACTGAATCATCCTCATGCCTCAAATGCATATAAATATAGTCTAATTCAAGTAAGAGATGTTTTTGGCTTTTTTGAATAGAGTCAAACTCCAATGCTTGTTTGTTTCCTTGATATGCTACTGTACAGAATTGAACTGGGTTTGTGACCATATATATAAATATATTTTATGAATAAAATATATTTTTGAAATAAAAAAAAAGTAGATTCTTCAGTGATGTAATAGGGGAGACCCTGCATCATGATGAAGATCAGAGTGGTACTGGAAAAGCACAGCAGGTCAGGCAGCATCCGAGGAGCAGGAAAATCGATGTTTCGGGCAAAAGGGCTTTTGCCCAAAACGTCGTTTTTCCTGCTCCTCGGATGCTGCCTGACCTGCTGTGCTTTTCCAGCACCACTCTAATCTAGACTCCGATCTCCAGCATCTGCAGTCCTCACTTTCACCTGCGTCATGATGAAGCCAACCTCCCTAAGATGCCACAAGCTGAAGACATGGTCTCTTTGAGCTCTGTCTTCAGCTCAAAGACAAGTAAATCGCTGCAGTGACTTTAAATGTTTTCTTTTAATTTACTTTTATTTCCAACTCTAAGGTCCACCTCACCAGCATCTACACCAACACTCCCACCCCTTCCCACCAGCATCAGGACATTCAACCAATTTAACATTACAAAGCTTTGCTCAACTTTGACTTGCCACTTTAGCTCCAAATGCTTACTTTACCCTATCTCTCCTGCCTAAATATTAATCAGGTCAAAAGTTTTATTTTTCTGCACACTGGATTCTGGATGTTGGCACAGTGACTCTGACTGCATTTCTCATGCCACGATTATCGCAAATGTTTCCCTTTGAAGGATTGGAAGAAAGTGTTGTAAGCATATAGCTGGTCTGAACACTTGCCTAATATAAATACGGACATGCTGTGTTGATGACAGGAGCATGATGAATTGTCCCTTTAACTCAAGTATCCGTGAAAGCTTACAGAAACTCTTGAGGCTGGCAATGTAGATTGACAGAGTTGTCTACAGTTTAGCTGATGCTGCTAACCCTTTTCACTGATCAGTTCCTCTGGCAGCCAGATCATGAGAGAAAAAGATGAGTGAAGTGGTATGAATAGTGGGAGTTACGTATCTAAACCAATTTCTGAAATTCCACAGCAATATTTGTGAAGTCATTGACCCTTTTCCTGCACTGAGTGGCACTTCTTGGGATGGTGAAGGTAATATTCCCTTTGCTACCTCCTTGGTACTGCCATAACTTACCCTTTTATAGGGCTTCCTACTCTCAGTGTGCAACAGTCTCGCACTACAGGCTTTCACTTCTATCAAAAGGACCCCCATAGCTGTAAATCTAGCCATCATTCAAGCTGTTGTCAGCCTTTTAGGGTGCTAGACTTATAAACATTTTGGCCATACCTCAGCAGAAATTCCACTGTCTCTTTAATTTGTGACAGCATCGGTGTTTCTCAGCCTCCCAGATATGACACATCTATCATTGGGAATTTGCAGTTCCAAATCCAACCTGCAAAGAAAATGTTGGCCCAGGAAACACTGCTAATGGTTAGTGGCAGTATTACATGGTTGGACATTAGCGCTAGTGGAGAAGGAGGATGTTGACTTCTTAAGTGAGCCTGATCAGGTTTTATACAATCCCCATTTATCAGCAGGATTCACATGGTTGCTATCAGGAGTGACAGCCCAT
>NC_057719.1:45517679-45544679 GCF_004010195.1 Chiloscyllium plagiosum
AGTAAACAGCTATGAGCAATTAACTATGTCACTCTACTATTGAAAACTCTATACCCCCTTTTAAAACCTCCTAAACACGCATAAAGGCAAATTAAGACAAGCAAAAAATTCCTTGATTTTTTAGGTGGAGGGAAAAAAACTGGGAGTCAGGCCTCTTAATTTCTTTGCAGGAGGCACAGTGTGATACCAACTGCAAAGTCTCTTGGTTACTGCTTATGGGGAATGGTTTGCTGCAGTAGGAGGGAGAAAATAATTGGTCTTCTTCAGACCATATTAATGACACTAGTAAGAAATCCACACGCAGAGCCTGAAAGGAGTTACAACAAAGCTATATAATCACCAAGACCATCAGAGAGCAGAGCAGAGCAGATCAGCTCCAAATTCACTTCAGATGCTTGAACAGATCCATTGATGCTCTGCAATATGCGCCTACTCATTTATGGCCGTTGTCTGTTGCGTCTTGCACAACCTCCAGAGAGAGAAAGCCAGAAGACAATCTGCTGGATGGAGTCCCATCCTTTGATGGTGATGAGTCTAATGGTGAGGAGGGTGATCTGTGCAAGTCAGCTGTTGCAAGCTGGACTGCAGAGAGTCGGGATACTGGGGCATATGAGATTCTCTAAAGAAGATTCCAATAACAACGTGATTCCAGTTTCATGACACCATTTGGTCATTGCCACCTTTTTCCTGTTAGCTCCCTCTCATGATCAGCAGGGCCACATCTTCAAAGGGCAATGTAGAGTCACCAAGGGATGCTGAGCAGGAGACCCACATGAACGTAAATCCTCTTAGCAGCATCTAGTTAATTTAATTCAACACCATCACATCAGAGAGATAATGTAACAAAACAGGTGGATCATCATGTGAAAATAGCAATTATTTAAACATAAAATGAATAAACATAAAGACCTTCATCTGGAGGCTCACTGAAGATGTTACCTAGCATGATAACAAAACGTCTCAAAACGAACCTTCCAGCTCAGCAAGCAAATCTACATCCAGAATAAACATTTTTCATAGCTCTCAAGTATGAAAATCATTCATTTGAACTGATCTGTGACTAATGTCTTTAATTCTCTTATAGGAACTAGGTTGTTGTACTGTTTGTTTGTTTCCAGCTATGCTGGAGCCAGGCTATTGATCCAATTGTCTCTTTGGAAGTGGGTTAATAATGTCAGCACAGTGTCGGCAGATCTGTCTGTCACCATGGCACTCTAAGTCCCCTGTATCAATGGCAGTGGAGCAGAGCAAAGGCTTTCGACATTAGCATGCTCCAAGAGGGACCTGCTGATGGCATCTGCAGCTGCTCTTGCATGTGAAAGAGATGCCTTTGGTTTGTCGGGATAGAGTCAAATTCAAAAGTTTTTTTTTGTTTGCTTGGTATGATACTGTACAGAACCGAACTGCATTTGTGACAATGTTTATATACAAAGATACTTTTTATGAATGCAGTATATTTTTGAAATAAAAAAATGTATAGCTGCTCAACCACTGCCTTGAGAGCCATTTGGTCCATTCTTCCTAGGTACCAGGATCTGGATATCACTCCAGTCTCCAAGCATCCTGTTGTCCTGAGTCTGGGCTCTGGAGTTCAGGGACAAGGTGATGTAGCTTAGGTCAGCACACACCCAATATCCCATCAATAGCTGCTGGGTCTTATTCTCCATTGTACTTGCCAGATTCTCAGTGAATGAAGCCCCGTGGTTTGAAGACAAGGCGATTGCAGGGCTCAGAGCCAGAATGGATCCCTTTACTGTCTATGCAACTTCTCTGGAACCTTTACTAAACCTCCATGTATCTTGCCTTGCACATTCAGCACCTATCACCTGATGGATGACTCCAGAGGCCCATCATCAGACAGAGGCTCAGCATTTAAGTTGGCTCCAGAAACCCCCTGAATACCTGAGGATTGAGCAACTGAGTCTCCAACAGCTTGCCATACAACTGTGATAAGCTCATTCCAGTGTTTGGGTCCTGGAGAGTCAACTGGCATATACCCCTGTGATGGCATGTATCTACGCTGGTCCTGGATGCACAGCTTGGATGTTATGCAGTACCCTCCGAGGCTTCAGATTCTCCTCAGAGGTTAATATTGCTACCTCATGATCAGGGGCTACAGCTGACAATGTTTATCCTGTGGGGGGAGGAAAACAAGGAGAATAAAGATGAGACGTATCAACATCATTCGAGGTGAGTTAGGAGGGCACACATTTTCAAAACATGAACTAACACCATCAGGAGATGATAGCCACTGTTTGAATTTTAGGGCCTTCAACATAAGCACATACTTTCCCCCGGTAACCTGTTAGTGCTGCTATTATTCCAATAAGTGAAAGGAATTCAAAGTTAAAATTTTCAGTGTTGAGGGCATGAATTCTGCTGCAGCTGCTACAGTCTCACAACAATCTCTCCCTTTAAAAGGATGGTTGTGATTGACTTCAGTTTACAGCCTGCCACAGCTTTCACAGCTGATTGGGCACACTGCCCTCCTTTGCTCACTGCTGTTGGCCAAATTCCTATCAGGCAACCATCAATTAACCGCACATAGCTTTAGCCATCAACTTTAGATGGTGGGGTTGGAGTTGGCAATCCATGCAGTTGCAGGTTACACTCCTGCCCACACTGAGCCAATAAAATTCAACTCATGAGTCAAGAATGACAAGGACACATCTACATAGATGTACTGACTGAAGCATTAAGGAAAGTAAATCATTCAGAAGATTGAAGGAAGTGACTTTCACACATGATGAGGGGGTCAATGGGAGTGGAGGTATGGGTTTTTTTTGTCATTGAAGACGAGAAACCTGATCCAAATCCATCTGTTACAATGAAATTTAGCTGTCCATCTTTGTACAATGGGCAGTTAATCTGCTTCCTGGGCCATGCAGGTAATTTACACCCTTCAGATGCAACTCTGTCCTATTTATCACCTAAGCACATACGAGCATCCAGGGCTTATGCCCGAAACGTCGATTCTCCTGTTCCCTGGATGCTGCCTGACCTGCTGCGCTGTTCCAGCAACACATTTTCAGCTCTGATCTCCAGCATCTGCAGACCTCACTTTCTCCTCAGAGACATTAAGGACCCCAAGCAAAACTGCAGTCAATAGGTATTGGGGTAAACTCTCCACTGGTTGGAGTCATATGTTGCACAAAGGAAGATGGCTGTGACTCTTGATAGTCAATCATCTCAGCTCCATGGTATCAGGGCAGGGGTTCCTCAGCGTAGTATCTGTCTTGGATCACAGGGTGTTTCCAAGCAGTTCTTTTCGGATTCGGTAAAATGTAATTAAGGGAAGACTTGACAGCAGCAATTTACTTAAATATGAACGTATATTGAGTAATAATAAAATATGGAAAAGGAAGGAAAAATAAAATATTGAACTATGACTGTCTATTAAGTAATAAATGAAGATGAAAAAGGAAAGAAAAAAAACCAATGAGCCTAATGCTCCCCGCACATTAGGGACCCCTTGATCAACAGCTTGTCTAGAGGCTTAGATTTCTTTCTGGCACTGTGTGCAATGCCAGTCTGAGGTGAAGTCCAATGATTTAAATGGAAGTCTCACTCTTATACAGTGTAACAAACAGCAAGACACAGAAATGGCTACAGAAGACAAAACTGCTAGCTAATACAGATAAGGTAGCCACAGAAAACCTAGCTGCAGCTGGTGTCTTCAGCCCGTAAAGGAATGTTCATAGAACTCATTCAAGGTCATGCAGTTTTCTGGCAAATTTTAACCCTTCAGACCACTCTATACAATCTATGTTCTCATTCAGCTGTTGGTTGTTATCATTAACCTTTACCCCTTCAGCCCATTCTATACAGTATCCAAGGCACAACACATCGTCAACTGCTTCATCAATGACCATTACTCCATCATTAGGTGTGAAGCAAGAATGTTCATCAATGATTGCACAATATTCAATGCTGATATTTATCTTTTATTGGTATTAAAACAATCTGTGTCCAAATACAGCAAGACATGGACAACCTTCAGGCTTGGACGGATAAGTAGCAATATTTATTACACTGCTGCCATGCAATGACCATGTCTAATAACAGAAAATGTTATCGTTATCTCTTGACATTCAGCAGCATTACCATTGTTAATTTTCTTTCATTTGTTCATGGGATGAAGGCATCACTGGTTAGATAAGTATTTATAGCCCATCCCTAAATCCCCAGGAGAATGTGGTGATGAGTTCTAATATTAACATCCTGATAGTTACAATTGATCAGAAATTGAGCTGGACTAGCCACATAAATACTGTGGCTATAAAAGCAGCCAGAGGCTGGGAATTCTGTGGTAACTCATTTCTAGTTCCTCAAAACCTATCCACCATCAGCAATGTACTGTTCAGGAGTGTGATGTGATGAGTGTAATCTCAACAGCAATCGTGATGTTCACCAGCACCGAGGAAAATGCAGCCAGCTTTATTGGCACAATGCGTCCAATACTCACTTCCTTTACCATCAACACACATCAACATTTGTGTGTGTGCCATCTAAAAGATACACTTCAAGTCTCCTGTGACAGTATTTTGCAAACCTTGTGAACTTTATCATCTCGAAGGACAATGGCAGCAGATGGGAGCACCATCACCGACAAATTCCCCTCCAAGCCACTGACTAACCTGACTTGAATGATATCACTGTTCCTTCCATGTAAGTCAAAATCCTGGAACTCGTTCCCTCTGAACACTGTGGGTGTACCTACACTACACAGCAGCAGTTCAAGAAGGCAGCTCACCACCAACTTTTTACATGCAAGTACAATAACACTGGCCTAGCCAGAAACACCCAGAACCTATGATTGAATATGAAAACATCTTAATTATGGTCTTCTGATGCATCTTGGAGAAACCTCTCAGCATGCCCCACATAATTAATGCACTGAAGCCCTTCTATTTCATAATTTGTATTAGTGGACATGCAGAGCCATTACATTACATGGTGCCTTGGAGTTTGGATGGAAATTGTACACAGTTCAAATGCCTATCCATATTTTTGTTGGATAATTACTTTGGGACAATTTGTTACAGTAAAGGTGATTTACAAATACAATGTCCTCACTAATGTTTTTCAGGGAAGGAGATCTGCCATCATCCTCACCTGGTCTGGCCTGCCTGTGACTCCAGCAATGTGGTTGATTCTTAACTGCCCTCTAAAATGGCCTAGCAAGCCATTCAGTTGTATCAATCACTACATAGTCTCAAAGAAACTGAAAAGACAACCTAGTATCAATCTGGAAATGACAATGGCAGAAACAGCCTGTTTGGAGTTATGTTCAACATGGACTGGTTGGGCTGAAGGATCTGTTCCTGTGCTGTATGACTCTATGACCTTGCAAAGCAGTCCTTACTAACACCTGGAGGCTAGGGCCAAAATTAGAAGAACTGTCTCACAGACTAGTCAAGCAACTACCTGACAAAGTGAGAATCATGGAACCATACCTTTCAGGCAATGTCCTAGACACCAACATCACCATCCCTGTGCCAGCGGCAGGACAGACACAGCAAAGGTGATAGCACAGGACGGAATTGCCTTCAGAGTCCTTAACATTGACTTCGGTTCCCATGAAGTCTCATGGTTTCAGGTTAAATGTGTGCAAGAAAATCTTTTACTGATTATCATGTAACATCCTCCCTCAGTTGATGAAACAGCACTCCTCCACGTAGAACAACACTTGGAGGAAGCACTGAGGGCGCCAAGGACACAAAGTGTACCCTGGGTGAGGATTTCAAATCTACCACCTAGAGTGGCTCGACAGCAACACTACTGATCAAGCTGGTCAGGTCCTAAAGGATGTAACTGCTAGACTGGGTGGTGAAGAAACCAACAAGAGTGAAAAGCATACTTGACCTCTTGCTGGCTGCAAGAATGACCACTGCATAGTCCTTGTGGAGACAAAGTCCCACCTTCGCATTGACAATGTCCTCCATTGTGTTGCGTGATACTATCACTGTACTAAATGGACAGGCTTCGAACAGATCTAGCAACTCAAGCCTGAGCACCCATCAGGCAAAGTGGGACATCAACTGTAGCAGAATTGTAATCCATCCCAATCTGCAACCCCATGGCCTGGTATATCCCCCACTTAACCATCACGCTAGAGGATCAAACCTGGTTCAATGGAGAATGCAGAACAGCATACCAAGATCATTACCGGGCATACCTGAAAATGAAGTGTCAACCTGGTGAAGCTACCAAACAGGAATTTCTTAATGCCAAACAGCATAAGCAGCAAGTGATAGACAGCTAAGCTATCCCACAATCAATGGATCAGATCTAAGCTCTGCAGTTCTGCCATATCCAGTGGTGAATGTTGGTGGACAATTAAACAATTCATTGGAGAAGGAGGCTCCTCATATATCCCCATCCTCAATGAGG
This sequence comes from Chiloscyllium plagiosum, assembly GCF_004010195.1. NCBI lineage: Eukaryota > Metazoa > Chordata > Chondrichthyes > Orectolobiformes > Hemiscylliidae > Chiloscyllium > Chiloscyllium plagiosum. The sequence goes on from NC_057719.1 coordinate 45,524,073, forward strand.
GAAGAGCCCAGCACATCAATGCAAAAGGTAAGGATTAAGCATTCACAGCAATCTTCTAGAAATGCGGAGCGGATAATCCATCCCGGCCTCCTCCAGCAGTCTCCAGCATTATAAATACCAGTCTTCAGCCAATTTGATTCACTCCACATGATATCAAGAAACCATTGGAGGCACTGGATACTGCAAATGCTATGGGCCCTGACAGTATTCTGGCAAAAGAATGGGAGACTTGAGCTCCAGAACTTGCCACTTCCCTAGCCAAGCTTTCCATCACAGTTACAACACTGGCATCTATCCAGCAATGTAGAAAATTGCCCAAGTATGCCCTGTACACAAAGAAACCTCAGGACAAATCTAACCTGGCTGATTACCACCCCATCAGTTTACTCTCAATCATTAGTAAAGTGATGGAAGGTGTCATCAACAATTCTATCAAGCAGCACTTGCTCAGCAATAACCTGCTCAGTGACGCTCAGTTTGAGCTCAACCAGGGCCACTCAGCTGTGGACCTCACTACAGCCTTGGTTCAAACATGGACAAAAGAGTTGAATTCCAGAAGTGAGGTGAGAGTGACAGCCCATGATCTCAAAGCTGCATTTGACCAAGGGTGGCATCAAAAAGCAGAGGAAAACTGGAATCAGTGGTATGGAGGGGGCAAATCTCCACTGATTGGAGCCATGGCTGATGATGGTCGTGGTGTCAGAGGTCAGTTATCTCAGCTCCAGGACATCTCTACAGGAATTCCTCAGGGCAGTGACCTAGGCCCAAACATCTTCACTGCTTCATCAATTACCTTGCCTCCATCATAAGGTTAGAAGTGAGGATGTTCCCTGATGATTGCACAATGTTCAGCACCATTTGCAACTCAGATACTGAAGCAGTCCATGTTCAAATGCAATAAGATCTGGACAATATCCAGGCTTGGGCTGACAAGTGTCAAGTAACATTCACACCACACAAATGCTAGGCAATGACCAGCTCCAATCTAACCAGCTTGGCATTCAGTGGTATTACCATCACTGAATCTCCCACTATCAACATTCTTGGGATTACCATTGACCAGAAACTCTCCTGGACTCACCACATAAACACAGTGGAGTGGTTACAAGAGCAGGTCAGAATCACCTGTCTCCCCAAAGCCTATCCATCATCTACAAGGCACAAGTCAGGAATGCGATAGGATACTCCCCACCTGCCTGGACAACATTAAAAATGTTTGACACCATCCAGGACAAGGCAGCCCACTTGATTGGCACTAAATCCACAAACATACACTCCATCCACCACAGAAGCTCAGTGGCAGCAGTGTGTGCATCTACAAATGCACTGCAAAAATTCAACAAAGATCCTTAAACAGCAACTTCCAAGCTCATAACCACTTCCATGTAGAAGGACAAGGGCAACAGGTACATGGGAACACCACCACCCTCCAAACCACTCACCATCTTGACTAGGAAATATATCTCAGTTCCATTCTTTCACTGTCGCTGGGTCAAAATCCTGGAATTCACTCACAAAGGACATTGTAGGTCAACCTACAGCATGTGGACTGTGGCAGTTCAAGAAAGCAGCTCTCCACCACCTTCTCAAGGGCAGCAAAGGATGGCCAATAAAAATGCCAGGCAGCCAGCGATATTCACATCCCACAAGTGAATGTAAAACAAAATGGAAAAGGGAAGGACTCAAATTTGTAATTACAGTTTTTAGATATAATCGTTGTCGTAGTAGTGTTAAGGGGATCAGTCATTTAATGTACTTGCAGTACAAAAGGGTTAATAATTTCACTTAGTTATGCTGGTTCAGGGACTTTGCTAACACTTTATTATTACACTATCTTTATCAATTGATCTCCAGACTCCAGTAGTTGGTGCTCCTAATATTACATTCTGGTACACATCACAAATAGGGAGAAATCAGCAGAGACAGAGACAGGAAAGGGGAACTTATAAACTGACAGTTGCAGTGAAGCTATTTGAAAAAGAAATATGAAAGGGTCGTGTAAAAAATAACTTGGCACAACCCATTGAATCACAAATCAGCAACTTGAAACACTTCCTGCCTCTCAAAGGTGATGTGTAGCTGGTACACATTCCTTCTTTGTGTGATACATTTCGTAAATCAGCATCCCATTCTGGCCTCTCCTATCTATCTATCCATTGTCTGCTTTCTGCTCTGCAACCTGTTCATTTTTTCCTCTCATCTTTTAGCTCCCCTTGTCTCCACTCTTGCTTCCATCAACAGCCACAGAATTGTAAGCCACCACAATCTGTTTGGCCTGGCATATCCATCACTCTACCATTATCATTAAAACTGAAGACCAACTCTGGTACAATGAGAACCATAGAGGAGAATGCCAGGAGTGGCATCAACTATGCTATAAGGGAGCTGCCAATCTGGTGAAGCTACAACACAGAACAACAAACATGCAAAATAGCAGAAGTGGCTTGTTAAAAGTAATCTCACACCAATGGATCAGTTCAAAGCTGTACAGTCCTATGATAGCCAGTTGCAAATAGTTGTGAACAATTTAATAACTCATGGGAGACGGAAGATCCATGAATATTCTCATCATCAATGATGGAGGAGCCCAGCATGGGAGTGCAGAAGACAAAACTAAAATGCTTGTGACCATCTTCAGCCAACAGTGACAAGCATATGACTCAGCTTATTTCTGAGGTCTCTAATATGCCACATGCCTGTCTTCAGCCAGTTGGTTCTCTCCATGTGATAAAGAAATGGCTGAGTGTGTGATATACAGGAAAGGTGAGAGACCCCCAAAAAGATGTCAATTATAGTGCTGAAGACTTGGGCTTTAGATCTAACTGTGCCTCTAGACAAACTATTCAAATTATGTAAACATTTACATCTATCTAACAATATGGAAAAGTGTCAAGATACATGCCCTCCATGCAAAAGGAGAACAAAGAATATCTAGCCAATTACTGCATTATCAGTTAACACTCAACCCACAGCAAAGTGATGAAAAGTATTGTCAACAGTTTTATACAGTGATACTTATTATTAATTAGCTGATTGTTGCTCGTTTTGTATTTCAGCAAGACTACTCTGCTCCAGCCCTTAATGCGGCCTTATTTCCAACATGGACAAGAGAGCAGAGTTCTAGTGGTGAGTTGAGAATGATTGCTTTCAACATCTATGCCGTATCTGATGGAGTATGGCACCAATGAGTGTCCGATTAAAATTGAAGCTATTGGGAGTTAGGGGAAAGCCTTTCACTGGTTGGAGTCATAACTAGAACAATGGAAGATGGTTATGGCTTTTGGAGGCCATCATCTCAGCCCAGGTCATTGCAACAGGTGTTCCACAAGGGACCAGCCCAATGCTGTATGGAGATTTCAGCTTCAACTGAGGCCATTGGGAGTCAGCAACAAGATAGATTGAGGCCCAGGATTGGAGGTACAATAAGTCAGCTTTAACTGAGCAGTGAGAAGTGAGTCAGCAACAGGATAAATTGGTTCAGGATTTTAAAAAGTGGATTTTATTCTGGAAGAAGGGATTAACTGAAAAACAGCAGAAATTAGTGAGAGTCAGGGGCAATCTAATAAAGTGATATAAGTAAGCAAATGGGTTAAGGGAAGTAAAATCAATGTAAGGTTGGTAAACTAATGGTTTTCTAACATAACTTAATTTTTTTTTAAGAAGGGAGTAATGAAGGGACTTAGGGGAAGTCATGGCAGCAGAGCTCGCATATGTGATATGCTCCTTCTGTGCTACGTGGAAAATCAGAAGCTTCGGTTGTGCCTGGTGACCACATGTGCAGGAAATGCATCCAGCTGCAGCTACTGGCTAGTTGCATTTCAGAGCTGAAGCTGCAGGTGACTTCACTGTGGAACATCCACGATGCTGAGCAAGTCGTGGGTAGCACACTCCGTGAGGTGGTCACACTGCAGGTACAGACTGAACACACAGAAAGGGCCAGACACAGTAGAAGAGGGCAAGTAATGCAGGAGTCCCTATGGCCATTCGCCCTTTCTAACAGATATATCATTTTGGATACTGCTCCAGGAGATGACTATGCAGAGGAAAGCAGTGGCATCCAAATTAATGGCACCATGGGTGGATGTTCTGCACAAAAGGGAAGGAAGAAAAACAGCAAGGCTATAGTGTTAGGAGATTCCATTGTAAAAGAGAACAGACAGGCATTTCTGCTGCTACAAAAGAGACTTCAGGAAGATACAATGGTGTATTGTCTTTCTGGTGCCAGGATCAAGGAAATCACTGTAGAGCTGTAAGGCATTCTGAAGGCAGATAGGAAACAGAGAATGATCATGATGGTGCACATTGGTACCAATGACTTAGATAGAAGATAGATGAGGTTCTGCAATTAGAATTTAGCAAGCTAGGAAATAGATTAAAAAACAGCACCAAGAAAATAGTAATCTTGTCTGATGCCATATGCTCGTGAGTATAGATTAATCCAGAGGAATGTATGTTTGGAAAGATGGTGCAGGAAGGAGTGGTTCTGAGACAGTGGGATCATTTTTTTGGGGATGATGGGACATATACAAGGTGGATGGGTTACACCCGACGAATGAGAGCAGTATCCTTACTGGGTGGTTTGCTAACGTGAGGGATCCAGATAGAATGTTCAGCAAGATGAATGGATAAAACTAGAGACTGGAAGTGAGTCAAGTAAGCATGCATATTATAGTCCTTTCAAGTCACAAAGAAGTTTGTAAAAGTTGGATTTATTTACTTTAATGCTAAGGGTCTGATCAACAAGGCAGAGAGTTTGTTCACTAAATAAACATGGGGATTTAAAGTTATTGCTGTGACAGAGAGGGGCTGGATTGGCAGCTCAATATTTCAGGATATGGAATCTTCAGGTGAGGTAGTGAAGGAGGTAAAAGAGGAATAATGATCAGCTGTAAAAAAAGGATGCTATTTTGGAAGGCTGATCAAAAGAAGCCATATGGGTAGAATGTAAAAACCAAAAAGGAGAAATCACACTTCTGGAAGTTACTAAAGGACCCTTTAACAGTCCAAAATAAAGAAGAGCAGCTTTGTAGGCTAACTACAGAGAAGTGTAAAAGTAATGGGATAGTTATAATAATGGAATAGTTATAGTAATGGGATAGTTATAGTAGGGATTTCAACTTCCCCAAAATTAACTGGGGTAGTCATAATGTAAAAGATTTAGAGCAAGCAGAATTCTTAAAATGCAGCCAGGAGAGTTTTTTTTGTCTTTATTCATTTGTGGGATGAGGGCATCACTGGCTATGCAACATTTATTGCACATCCCTAATTGCCAGAGGGCAGTTCAGCATTAACTATATTGCTGTGGGTCTGGAGTCACATATAGGACAGACCAGCTCAGGGTGGCAGTTTTCTTTACTAAATTACATTAGTGAATCAGATGGGTTTTATTGAATTCAAATTCCACATCTAACATTGCAGGATTTGAACGCAGGTCTCCAGAATGTTATCTGGGTCTCTGGATTAACAGTCCAGTGATAATACCACTAGGCCTCCCTTGTGTCAATAGTTTGTAGGTAATTCACTCATGGGACATTAGCATCGCTGGCTGACTGGCCAGCATTTTATTGCTCGTCCCTAGTTGCCCTTGAGAAGGAGGCAGTGAGCTGATTTCTTGAACTGCTGCAGTCCACATGCTGTAGGTTGACCCACAATGCCCTTAGGGAGGGAATTCCAGGATTTTGACTCAGCAACAGTGAAGGAATCGATATATTTCCAAGTTAGGATGGTGAGTGGCTTGGGAACTTGCAGGTGGTGGTATTTCCATGTGTCTGTCACCCTTGTCCTTCTAGATGGAAGTGGTTTTGGAAGATACTGCCTAAAGATCTTTGGTGAATTTCTGCAGTGTATCTTGAGAATAGTAAACACTGCTCCTACTGACCTTACTGGAAGTAATAGATCCTTATGGATGTCGTGCCATTCAAGTGGGCTGCTTTGTCCTGAATGGTGTTAAGCATCTTGAGTATTATTGGAGCTGCACCCATCCAGGGAAGTGATGAGAATTCCATCACACTCCTGACTTGTGCTTTGTAGATGGACAGGCTTTGGGGAATCAGGAGGTGAGTTACTCACTGGCCTAGCCTCTAACCTGCTGCTGAAGCCACTGTGTTTATGTGATGAGTCCCGTTGATATTCTGGTCAATGGTAACCTCAAGGATGTTGATAGTGGGGGATTCAGTGATGGTAACACCATTGGATGTCAAGAAGCAGTGATTACATTGTCTCTTATTGGTGATAGTCATTGCCTGGCATTTATGTGGTGTGAATGTTATTTGCCACTTCGATAAAATACAGATTTGAGATGGCCCAGGGAATCCCCTGTGGGACTCGGACTGTAAATCTCTCTTAGTTTGTCCCAGAGATTTTACCTTTTGTAGTCTGGAATAAAAAAAAACTCTCAGACAGTTTAATTTAATTTTAATCATTCCCTTCATTTACTAATAGCATCACTGTTACAACATAACACTGATACCTAAAAGCCAGGCTAACTGGATTTTAATAACCCAGGAGAGTAGAACATCAGCTCTTCAAGAGCCCTGGCAGGTTACTCCATTGTACTATCTCAAACAGACTATCTTTATACACCACTTTCCAAAGGCTGTATTGTCACAAACACAAAAAGTTAAGGAAAGCACTGCATGTTCTGAACTAGACAGATAATAGTGAAGGACAACAATTCAGGAGAGAAGTTAATTGGTACCAAGTTTTGTTGCTAGGTCAGAATCTAACATTGCTATTAATTTCACAAATGAACAGCCATGGATGTTATCACTTGGTGTGCTGTGGACAGATTCACTGATGTTAAGGCAAATGTTCTAAATTGTCTTACCCTCCCTGCCTGTCTATTTTCTAGTGTGCAGCAAATGTGTTCTATAATTCTAGAATACATTTTAGTCTAAGTGTTTAAGGACACATTTTAAGGCTATAAACTTTCTCATTCCCTCCTTTTGTCATTTCATGACAACTACATAGCTTATATAAGTATAATTAGTCTATTTAGTGAATTTGTATTCTAAATAAGTCAAGTGCCTCCTCTGGCAAGTCATCATCTGGAGATGCAGAGTCTGAAAGATACTGCATTTCAGCATGGGAATTAGGGCATGGAGGTGCAGGAGTAGACAAGGGTTGATTAACCAGATTCCTCTTTGTCTTAGGTGAAAAGCAATGTACAGTCCATTTAATGCATAAGTGGACGACAATGTATATTCCTAGGATGAGACCAAGGACTATCAGTACGTCCCACATGAGATCCTTCAACACAGCGACCATAGCCAGCAAGTAACACTCCATCCACATGAATCGGATGATGGTAGGGCAGGTATATTCTCTGCGTCTTGACTCATTTCATTGAAAACATCTGTGTCATCTGAAATGTCCTTTGAGAAATCATCAATGTTGTTGCAGCATTGGGGGCCAATGGCTGAACAAGCACCTCCTTCTTTAGCAAGGGAGGAAAGTTAGCACTATCCGATTTTGAAGCGTCATCATCCGGGTCTCCTGTAACTCTTTGTTCACCGGCTTCAGAGCATGGGCACTTGAGTTGGCAAGTTTTTTGATGTCATAGGCAAGGTCACTTATCTGATCTAGGGCCATTTCAACACCTCGGCCAGGATTAAAACGGCCCAGCAACCTGGAACTCCAGGTTTGTTGATGGAAGAAGTTGTGTAAGTCCCATTTTGTTTTTCCTCTACTTTTTGTTCTGCATTGATTCACATGTTGTTGGGCATTCCACTCATCATCTACTTCAGGTACTTCATGGTGGAGGGTGAAAAGTGGTAAGGTGCATACTAGGGCTTGATATTGTTCTGTTGCAAGTGCAATCATCAGCGAACATCCCCACCTCTGACCTTATCTCGAAGGGAAGGTCATTGATGAAGCAGCTGAAGTTGGTTGGGCTGAGGACGCTACTCTGAGGAACTCCTGCAGATATGTCCTAGAGCTGAGATGTCTAACCTCCAAGAACTAAGGCTCAAAGGTAGAAGACAGAGGGCAGTGATGGAGGGTTGTTTTTCAGACTGGAGGCCTGTGGCCAGTGGAGTACCACAAGGATCGGTGCTGGGTCCACTACTTTTCACCATTTATGTAAATGTGAGCATAAGAGGTATAGTTAGTAAATTTGCAGATGACACCAAAACTAGAGGTGTAGTGGATAGCAAAGAAGGTTACCTCAGATTACAAAGAGATCTTGACCAAATGGGCCAATGGGCTGAGAAGAGGCAGATGGAGTTTAATTCAGATAAATGTGAGGTGCTACATTTTGGGAAAGCAAATCTTAACAGGATTTATGCACTTAATGGTAAGGTCCTAGAGAGTGTTACTGAACAAAGAGACCTTGGAGTGCAGGTTCATAGTTCCTTGAAAGTGGAGTCGCAGGTAGATAGTATAGTGAAGAAGGCGTTTGGTATGTTTCCTTTATTGGTCGGAGTATTGAGTACAGGAGTTGGGAGGTCATGTTGCGGCTGTACAGGACATTGGTTAGGCTACTTTTGGCATATTGCGTGCATTTCTGGTCTCCTTCCTATCAGAAGGATGTTGTGAAACTTGAAAGGGTTCAGAAAAGATTTACAAGGATGTTGCCAGGGTTGGAGGATTTGAGCTACAGGGAGAGGTTGAATAGGCTAGGGCTGTTTTCCCTGGAGCATTGGAGGCTGAGAGATGATCTTATAGACGTTTATAAAATCATGAGGGGCATGGATTGGACAAATAGACAAAATCTCTTCCCTGGAGTGGGGGAGTCCAGAACTAGAGGGCATAGGTTTAGGGCAAGAGGAGAAAGATATAAAAGAGACCTAAGGGGCAACTTTTTAATGCAGAGGATGGTGCGTGTGTGGAATGGGATGCCAGAGAAAGTGGTGGAGGCTGGTACAATTACAACATTTACAAGGCATCTGGATGGGTACATGAATAGGAAGGGTTTGGAGGGAAATGGGTCGGGTGCTGGCAGGTGGGACTAGATTGGGTTGGGATACCTGGTTGGCATGGATGAGTTGGACTGAAGGGTCTGTTTCTGTGTTTTACATCTCTACAACTCTTTAACTGCAACCATCTTCCTACCTGCCAGGTATGATTCCAATCAATGGAGTGTTTTCCCCATGATTCCTATTGATTCCAGTTTTCCTGGTCTCCTTGATTTCACACTCAGTCAAATATGGCCTTGATATCAAGGGCTGTCATTCTCACCCCACCTCTAATAAAGAGAAATTGAACATACTGAAGTTCTTTCCCTTGGAGCAGAGGAGACTGAGGGGGCATATGATTGAACTGAATAAAATTATAAACGGGCATAGATAAGCTAGACAAGAAGTAAACTTTCCCCTGATGGGGGATCAGTAACCAAGGAGAACAGATTTATGGCAAGGAGCAAGAGATTTAGAAGGGAAGTGAGGAAAGAATTTATTACCCAGTGGGTGGTGGGAATCTGGAACCCACTGGTCATAAGGCTAGTAGAGACAGAAATCTGTGTCAATAATATTTTGATGTGTACTTGTGATGCCAAAGCATACAAGATAATAGGCCAAGTGCTGAAAAATGGGATTCAAACAGTTTGGTGGTTGTTTTGACTGGCTCAAACTTGATGTGCTTAAACAGCTTTTTGCTGTGCTGTAAGCTTCTATAACTCTTCTGGCATTTTTATCATTCAGCGTGGCAGCTCATGGAATTTCATTTCAATGAATAAATCCGGAATTAAAAGTGAAGGCAACATATTTTTTTCTAACATTCTGTGCCTTGGGAGCTGGAAAAGCAGGAAATACTTCCTTTTGGGGCCTGTCTTGTTTCCTTCGACAATGACAGTCTTTAAAGCTCATTACATATGCACGCAGGTTAAAATGCCACATGTTATTGGTGGGTGGGCAGGATATTTGTCTCCTCCATTGTCCATCTCCATTGGGATTTCCAGGCTCCAATTTCTGGGTCAAATATTTAGAAGGCACCCATTAGCATTTCTCTCTCTGAATCACAGGACCATCTGCAGATCTTGCATCCTGGGCCCCACCCAACTCTGGAAATGAGAGAGGTCAATCCTGAAACTTAGTGATCGCTCTGTTCGTGATCGTTCTTTCTGCAGTGTGTGTGTGTGTGTGTGTATATGTATGTTGGGATATCCTGTTCTTAAGAGTTGGCAACAAACGTTTTCCTGCCTGACTAAGGAGTGAAGGTGACTCAAACAGTTAGTGCATGAGGTCTGACTGGATGAATTGTCACCACAAACGAATGACCAGATTAAGTGATACTGTCTGCTAATTCCTTCATGACCCTACAACTGTGTCCTACCATAGCAAGTTTGCACCGTACAGGACTGCCACCTTTGTGTGACAGGTATCTCCATCCTCATGTCCAAATTATGTTCTCACTTAGAGTCAGAGAGTCATAGAGATGTACAGCACGGAAACAAACCCTTCGGTCCAACCTGTCTGTGCCGACCAGGTATCCCAACCCAATCTAGTCCCACCTGCCAGCACCTGGCCCATATCCCTCCAAACCCTTCCTATTCATATACCCATCCAAATGTCTTTCAAATGTTGCAATTGTACCAGCCTCCACCACTTCCTCTGGCAGCTCATTCTACACACATACCACACTCTGCGTGAAAAAGTTGCCCCGTTGGTCTCTTTTATATCTTTCCCCACTCACCCTATACCTATGCCTCTAGTTCTGGACTCCCTCACCCCAGGGAAAAGACTTTGTCTATTTATCCTATCCATGCCCCTCATAATTTTGTAAACCTCTATAAGGTCACCCCTCAGCCTCCAATGTTTCAGGGAAAACAATCCCAGCCTGTTCAACCTCTCCCTATAGCTCAAATCCTCCAACCTTGTAAATCTTTTCTGAACTCTTTCAAATTTCACAACATCTTTCCGGTAGGAAGGAGACCAGAACTGCACGCAATATTCCAACAGTGGTCTAACCAATGTCCTGTAAATTAAACTCCATCTCCCACTTCTCAGCCCATTGGCCCATCTGGTCAAGATCCTGTTGTAATCTAAGGTAAGTTTCTTCGCTGTCCACTACACCTCCAATTTTGATATCATCTATAAACTTACTAACTGTACCCTTTATGCTCGCATCCAAATCATTTATATAAATGACGAAAAGTAATGGACCCAGCACCGATCCTTGTGGCACTCCACTGGTCACAGGCCTCCAATCTGAAAAACAGCCCTCCACCACCACTCTCTGACTTCCAACTTTGAGCCAATTCTGTATCCAAATGGCTAGTTCTCCCTGTATTCCATGAGACCTAACTTTGCTACACAGTCTCCCATGGGGAACCTTGTCAAATGCCTTACTGAAGTCCATATAAATCACATCTACTACTCTGCACTCATCAATCCTCTTTATTACTTCTTCAAAAAACTCAATCAAGTTTGTGAGACATGATTTCCCATGCACAAAGCCATGTTGACTATTCCTAATCAGTCCTTGCCTTTCCAAATATATATACATTCTGCCCCTCAGGATTCCCTCCAACAACTTGCCCACCACTGACGTCAGGCTTGTTGGTCTATAGTTCCCTTGCTTGTCCTTACCACCCTTCTTAAACAGTGGCACCACGTTAGCCAACCTCCAGTCTTCCGGCACCTCACCTGTGACTATCGATGATACAAATATCTCAGCAAGAGGCCCAGCAATCACTTCCATAGCCTCCCACAGAGCTCTAGGGTACACCTGATCAGGTCCTGGGGATTTATCCACCTTTATACATTTCAAGACATCCAGCACTTCCTCCTCTGTAATCTGGACAGTAAACACTGATGCAAAGTACTCGTTTAGAATATCCCCTATTTTCTGCGGCTCCACACAAAGGCCACCTTGCTTATCTTTGAGGGGCCCTATTCTCTCCCTCGTTACCCTTTTGTCCTTAGTGTATTTGTAAAACCCTTTGGATTCTCTTTAATTCTATTTGCCAAAGCTATCTCTTGTCCCCTTTTTGCCCTCCTGATTTCCCTCTTAAGCATATTCCTACAGCCTTTATACTCTTCTAAGGATTCACTTGATCTATCCAGTCTATACCTGACATATGCTTCCTTCTTTTTCTTAACCAAACCCTCAATTTCTTTAGTCATCCAGCATTCCCTATACCTACCAGCCTTCCCTTTCACCCTAACAGAAATATACTTTGTCTGGATTTTCTTTATCTCATTTCTGAAGGCTTCCCATTTTCCAGCCGTCCCTTTACCTGCAAATATCTGCCCCCAATCAGCTTTTGAAAGTTCTTACCTCATACTGTCAAAATTGACCTTTCTCCAATTTAGAACTTCAACTTTTAGATCTGGTCTATCCTTTTCCATCATTATTTTAAATCTAACAGAATTATGGTCACTGGCCCCAAAGTGCTCCCCCACTGACACGTCAGTCACCTGTCCTGCCTTATTTCCCAAAAGTAGGTCAAGTTTTGCACCTACTCTAGTAGGTACATCCATATACTGAATCAGAAAATTTTCTTGTACACACTTAGCAAATTCCTCTCCATCTAAACCCTTAACACTTCATTGCACCTGTCCATGTTAAAGTAGGAGTGACACAGTGACACAGCATCTCAAACAGCAGCCATGGTCCACACTTCAAACAGAAAAGGACCCAAAGAACCTAGCAGCTCACACACCAACAGTTCTCTTAGTTTTCATCACATCTAGGAGAACCTACATGCCACAGACCTTCTCAACAAAGCCTTCAACCAGGACAAGGCCCCCATCACAAAAGGGGACTTGAGCATCAACACCTCAGATAAATATCGTGCATCCCATCACATGAAGCTTTGTTGGAATCTTCAATTTCAGCTCTTTCACCACACTCACAGCCACCATTCATTCAAGTCTCTCTCAACCATAATCTCCCTCAAACTACTTTCTTATCACTCAGGGGGTGACTAGGAGAGGGTTTTAAATTAATTAGAGAAGGGAGTGCTCACGCAGGCTCACAAAGCAAAATGATATGACAGCATTGCAGGGCAACTATTTTGATGTTACCCAGAATGGGACAGGAAGGGATAGAGGGTATAAGCATAAAAAAGGAATCAGCAATAAGATCAAGGTCGGAAAACAAAACGGTAGAAAGGCAAGGTTAAAGGCTCTTTACTTTAACGTGTCTACTAATGGAACAAAATATATGAATCAATGACACAAATAAAGGTTAATACATGATCTTGCAGCCAAATCAGAGACAGATTTTCATGGAGATCAAAGCTGTGAACTAAATATTCAGGGATATGTAACTTTTCAAAAAGAAAGGCCAGAAAGAAAAGGTGGTGGGGTAGTCTTGTTTGTAAGGCAGAGTGAATATATAACAAGAAATGATCTGGGATCAGGTAATATCGAATCCCTATGGGTTGGGGTAAGAAGTAAGAAGTGAAGACACCAGCGGCAGCAAATGGTAATTGTTCTAAGGCTGAAAATAAGCTAGGAAATAATGAAAGCATGTGATAAAGATGGTATATTAATCATGGGTAATTTTAATCTTCATGGAGGTTGGAAAATCAAACTGGCACAGGGATCCACAAGGATGAATTTATAGAGTGCATTTGTGATCATTTCCTGGAACAACATGTTGTGGATCCAATTTATTCAATGGTTTTATCCAATCTATTTTGGATTGCTGTGGTTCTGTTTGCCGAGCTGGAAGCTTTTGTTGCAAACGTTTCGTCCCCTGTCTAGGTGACATCCTCAGTGCTTGGGAGCCTCCTGTGAAGCGCTTCTGTAGTGTTTCCTCCGGCATTTTTGTTGTGGCCTGTCCCTGCCGCTTCGGTTGTCAGTTTCAGCTGTCCGCTGTAGTGGCCGGTATATTGGGTTCAGGTCGATGTGTTTGTTGATGGCCACTACAAAACTGCTGGAGGAAACACCACAGAAGTGCTTCATAGGAGGCTCCCAAGCACTGAGGATGTCACCTAGACAGGGGACGAAACGTTTGCAACAAAAACTTCCAGCTCGGTGAACAGAACCACAGCAACGAGCACCTGAGCTACAAATCTTCCCTATTTTGGATTCATTAATGTGTAATGAGGTCAGTTTAAAAAATGATCTCACAGTAGCTGAAAAATTAGCTTTCAGTTCAAGAGTCAGTAAAATGAGTTTGAAACAACTACGCTAAATCTAAACAAGGATATTCACATTGGGATGGGAGCAGAGTTGGAGCAGAATGGGAAAAGAGTTGAGCAGTTTAGGTGGTTGAGGAACAGTGGCAGACATTTAACAAAACCTTTCATGATTCATAACCAAGATATATCTTCAGTCAGGAAGAATGATCCTGAGAAGGGGATAAACTGCCCAAGGTTAAATAAAAAAGTTAGTAATTTAAAATTAAAAGAATCAATGTACAATGCAACAAAGATTAGTGGTAAACCAGAGGTTTTGGAAAGTTTTTAAAACCAACAGATTTCCAAAAATAAAATGAAGAAGGAGAAAATAAACTATGAGAGCAAATTAGCATGTTATAAAACAGACAGTAAGAACAGTATTTTACTAGAAGATTAGCTAACAAATAGAGGACAGAGAGTTGGAATAAAGGGACATTTTTGTAATAACAATCTGTTTCTAGTGGAGTGCCACAGGGATCAGTGCTAGGGCCATAATTATTTACAATATATATGAACACCATGGACAAGGAAAGTAAATGTATTCTCACCAAGTTTGTAGATGACACAAAATGGATTTGAAGGAAGTGGTAAGGTTGACACAAAGAGTCTACAGAGTGAAATAGGATGAATAAGTGGTAAAAATATGGCAGATAGAAGATAAAGCAGAAAAATATGAAGTTATGCAATTTTGTTGGAATGACAGAAGAGGCGATTATTTAATGTAATTTTTCAGTTTAAGTTTAAGTCTAAGTTTAAACAGGAAGGTTCCTGATGAAGAGCTGATGCCCGAAACGCCAATTCTCCTGCTTCTTGGATGCTGCTTGACTTGCTGTGTTTTTCCAGTACCGCACTCTCGACTCTGATCTACAACATCTGCAATGCTCACTTTCTACTATGTATCTGCTGCCCTTGTCCTTTTAGATAGAATTGGTTATGGGTTTGGAAGGACCTTTAGTGAATTTCTGTAGTGCTTCTTGCAGATAGTTCACACTGCTGCTGCTAGGCATCAGTGGTGGAAGCTTAAGGATTTGGTGCTAATCAAGCGAACTGCTTTGTCCTAGATAGTGTCAAGCTTCTTGAATGTTATTGGAGTTGCACCCATTCTGGCAAATGGGAAATATTCCATCACACTGCTGACTTGTGTCTTGTAGATGATGGACAGGCTTTGGAGAGTCAGGAGGTGAGTTACTTGCTGCTTATTCTTTGCCTTTGACATGCTTCTGCAGTTATTGTGTTTATATGGTGAGTCCAGTTGAGTTTCTGGTCAATAGTAACCCCAAGGCTGCTGATAGTGGGGGATTCAGTGACGGTAACTTCATTGTGTGACAGTTCTATGGCTTTAAGAGGTATATTTTGTCATTTTGTTTTCTGAAGAGGTGACAACCAGTATGTTCCAAGCCAATAAAGTAAACAGCTTGTGAGGCCTTGGCATTTTATTTTAAATTTGGAACAATAGAAGTAGCATGAAGGGGTGGGGTCAAGTTCCCACAGAAACAGGATTTTAGTTTAGCTTTCAGTAACTGTTAGGGTTTGAAGGCTGCTGTACATCTTTATATGTTTCTCTGTTTCCCTGCTGCACCAAAACACTTGAGTTCTCTTTCTCTTCCTCTCTCTCTCTCTCTCTCTCTGTGAATTTTCTCTTGAAGTCCTTTCCTGCTGGACTGGAAAATTTCATGTTAGACAATCTATTTTACTGAATTTGCCTTTGCCATGGGTGTGTTTATGAGATATTATTATATTGGAACTGTTGCTGTTTAGCAGTTAAGTAATCTATTATTCTGTCAAGTTAAGTTATTCCAATTCTGTTTCTTTTGGTTGTATTTTAATTATAGTCTAAGAATAAAGTACACCTTCCTTAAAGCCTGGTAATTTGACTAATCAAATTGTATCTGGATTGTAATGCCAAACGCTTGCGTTTAAAAATCAGAAATGTTGATGCCTAGGCTATTTAATTAATATAAATTGTGGAGGTTTGGTCTGGTGCATAACAATTGAATATCAAGGGATGTTAATTAGATTGTCTCATATTGGTGATGGTCATTGTCTGCATTTCAGTGGTGAGAACGTTACCTGCCACTTGTTAGTCTAAGCCTGCATATTGTCCTGTTCCATTTGAATATGGATTACTTCAGTACCTGAGGTGGTGTGAGTGATGCTGAATATTGTGCAATCCCTATACCTAAACTCACGATGGAAGAAAGGTCATCGATGAAGCAGTTGGAGATGATTGGGTCTCGGACATTTTCCCGACGAGCTCCTGCAGACATGTTCTGGAATTGAGGTGACTGTTTTCCAATAACTTCAACCATCATCCTGTGTGCCAGCTATGGCTTCGGCCAACTGAGAGTTTGTCCCCTGATATCCATTGATTCTAGTTTTACTAGGGCTCCTCGATGCTACACTCACTTGAATTCAGCCTTGATGCTAAGGGCTGTCACTCTCAACTCACCTCTGAATTCAGCTCTTTTGTCCATGTTTGAACAACTACTGTAATGAGATCATGAGCTGAGTGGGTCTTTTGGAACCCAGACTGGGTTTCACTAAGCAGGTTGTTGCTGAGCAAGTGCTGCTTGATAGCACTGTTGATGACACCTTCCATCAATTTACAGATAGGGTGGTAATTGGCCGTGTTTGATTTCCATTACCTTTTGCATACAGGACATACCTGGCAATTTTCCACATTGTCAGGTAGATGCCAGTGTTATAACTGTACTGGAAGAGGTTGGCTAGGGGAGTGGCATGTTCTGGAGCATGGTGTCTATAATGCTGGTGTCTATAATGTTGGTGACCACTGGAGAAGGCCAAGGGGGAGAATCCACTTGGCACTTCTGGCTGAAGATTGCTGCATAGGCTACAGCCTTATCTTTTGCACTGATATGTTGGGCTCTTCCATTGAGGGTGGGGATATTTGTGTAGCCGCCTTCTCTAATGAATTGTTTCATTGTCCACTATCATTCACAACTTGATGTGGCAGGCCTGCAGATCTATTGATCTGTTGGTTCTGGGATCGTTTAGCTCTGCCTATCACTTGCTAGTTATGCGTCTGGCCTGCAAGTAGTCCTGTGTGCCAGATTTACTAGATTGGCATCTCATTTTTAGATATGCATGATGCTGCTTCAGGCATGTCCTTCTGCACTCTCCATTGAACCAGTTTGATAACAATGGTTGAGTGGTTGGAATATGCCAGGCCATAAGTTTGCATGTTGTGGTGAACTACAATCTTGCTGCTGTTAATGGCCATGGCACCTCATGGATGTCCATAGTTCCTGCATCTTATAGTTTGATGCCATGTGCATGTTTTAGTGAAAGATCACTGCAATAACTTATAAAAAGAGATCCAATAAGTCAGCTTTATTCTGAAATCTGACTTGTTCGGTAAACACATCAATTCAGCACATAATGAGACATTCCGTCTCATTGTTTATGGAAAATATTATTCTGTACTGATTTCCCATGGGAATAAAACCAGTTCTATGGAACTACAGTGTTATCAACAGTGTTTTAAAATAAACTATCATGTAAATAAGAACTTATTCCTAAATCTGAATTATCGAGCAACTACACAGAAATTTGTAGCTTGATATAATTTTCAAAATACAAATAGAAGATATTCATTTGATCAAGTGAAGTTAAATAAGTTTAAACATTTTCTGTGCAACAGTTAGTTTGTCCCAAAGAATGTTCTTGATTTCCCTAAGAAAAATATTTGCAAACTTTACTTTTCAATTACCACATTTCAGAACTTCCTGCATGTTTCCTATCAGTCTTAGGATTTTTGGTTAAACGTTTATGCCTAAACGTTATTCAAAATGTATGAATTATAGTACACATACACAGCACAAACATTGTCCTAATAACACTCTCTCAATCTTCAGGTACAACACTGTGAAAAGAGATGATGACCATGGATTTTTCTGTTGGCCAAGCTTGGGCTTGGGAAAGTACTGCAATGGTTTGCTGATAATGACAGACTCGGAGTCTCTCCTATCTTTACCCCGTTGCCATATATTGAAAGAATTTACAAATTGATACTTAACCTCTTAGGCCACATCATGAACACACCTTCCTTGGCCAACATGTCCTGGAGTGGGACTTGTGTATGGCATTCCTCCCGAACTATCACTATCAACATGATGGAGTAAGCTATTCCAGCATTGCATATAAATTTTAGCACAATAGAAAACAGTTTAATTCATGAAGATTACACAAAGACATGGACAATGCTTTGATTTCATTCCAATGAGTAATGAAAATCTACTTTGACAATGTGTAAAAGCCGGCATCAAAATCTTAATGTCCTGTTTGACATTTTGGGGAGCTCAGCCTGCAATGGGATCCAAAATTTATCCAACTACATTGAGTGGAATGATTGTTCCTGTTAAATTACACATATGAGGCAGTGCAACAGACTGGAAGACTCTGCACAGACCTCGTTCTTTTTAAATGAATGCAACTTGAAAAGATTGGCTGTGCAAATATTATTGAAGGGAACAGAGAATAGACGCTGCTGAAAAATTTATGAAACAGTCACCAAATCAGCTGTTTGCATTTCACTAAGTACCAAACAGAATCCCCGGCCACTGTCCTCTAATGAAACACTTGTTTGTTTAACCTAATAGGCACCAGTCTAATTTTGACCATTCCTTCCTATTTAACATTTCCCAGAACTATGTTCAGGTACAAAGTTTAAGAATTTGAAGGGTTAAGTTTCTCAGAGTGAAACTTAATCCACACTGCTTTAAGTAAATTTCTCAGGGCTGGGTGCCAGTATATAAACAATCAGTATATCTGTAAACAACAAGATGCCAACTTTTTCAAAATAAACTCAACACAGATTTAATCATACAATGGCTACAGGACACTTTGTTTTGGGGGTTGGGGGAGGGTAGGGGCGAGGTTGGCAGCCAGTGGCGAATAGCCAGAGATTGTTGTCCACATGGGTACCAATGACTTTGGTAGAAAGAAGGGTGTGACACTGAAATCAGAATTTGGGGAGCTGGGTAGAGAGTTAGCAAGCAGGATTTCAAATGTAGTAATCTCTAGATTACTCCTAGTGCCAAGGGCAGTGAGCACAGAAATAAGGGAATCAGACAGATGAATGAGGCTGGAAAGATGGTGCAGGATGGAGCAATGTAGATTCCTGGGACACTGGAACGTGATCTGGGGAAGTTTGCATTTGTACAAGACAGGCAAGTTACACCTGAACAGAGCTGGGTAGAGGTCTTTGCAGGGCATTTTGCAAGTGTCCTTGTAACTAACTTGGAAGGCATGTGAGAACAAAGAGAGAAAAGTAGAGGAGAAAGTCAGCGCCTTGCAAAATAGTTATGGATACAGCTGGCACTAGGGTAAAGAATAGTAAATTGAAAGGTGAAGTCGGAAAAGGAGAGAAAGAAAGGAAGTGCACAACAGAGTTAATGTGCATTTTTATAAAGGCCTGGAGAATAGTAAATACGTTTGGTGAGTTAATTGTAAGACATAGATTACAATGTATGATGTTATGGTGGTGAAATGGTCAAAATTGTGGTGAGTGCAGGTCACTCAGTTTGGACATAAAATAGATAGAACAGAGTTCTAACTAAATTGTGAAAATCTTGAAGCAAAGAAAGCTCAAAGAAACTTGATCATTAAAATATTGTGAAACTTAATCATTAAAATGTTAATGGGTACAGAAAATAATCAAAAAGATTTGATAGAACCTGTTTTTTATATCTGGAATATTAGAATACTCTGGGTGGAAATCATGTTTTAGCTATACAGAGCCTTGGTGGCATCACACATTCAGGACTCTGAAAATTTCTGGGCACTTCACCATAGGCTGGATAGGCGGGTCTTGGAGTGGGTGCAGTGTAGATTCACCAGAGCAATGTCTGGACTCTAAGATAAATTACTCTAAGGAGAGATGACACAATCTGGAGCTTTATATCCTGGTTTTCAGAACAAACAAAGAACAAAGAAACTTTACAGCCCAGGAACAGGCCCTTTGGCCCTTCAAGCCTGAGCCAATCCAAATGTACTGTCTAAACCTGTCGGTCAATTCCTAAGCATTTGTAACCCTCTGTTCCCCGCCGACTCATGCATCTGTCCAGACACATCTTAAGTGAATCTACTGTGCTGCCTCTACCACCTCTGCTGGCAATGCGTTCCAAATGCTCACCACCCTCTGTGTGAAGTACTTGCCGCGTGTATCCCCCTTAAACTTTCCACCTCTCACCTTAAAAGCATGACCTCTGGTTATTGAATCCTTCACCCTTAGAAAAAGCTTGTCTCTATCCACCCTGTCTATATCCTTCATGATTTTGTAAACCTCAAACAGGACCCCCCTCAATCTTTTTTCTAGTGAAAATAAACCTAACCTACTCAACCTCTCTTCATAGCTATCACCTTCCATACCAGGCAACATCCTCGTAAACCTTCTCTGCACCCTCTCCAAAGCGTCCACATCCTTTTGGTAATGTGGTGACCAGAACTGTACACAATATTCTAAATACGGCCAAACCAATGTCTTGTATAATTTTAACTTGACTTGCCAGCTCTTATAC
>NC_057719.1:45545179-45553363 GCF_004010195.1 Chiloscyllium plagiosum
CAGACTGGCACATTCCAAGGTCCAGGACTACGTATTGAGGGACACGCTGAAGCTTGGGGTAGCTGCCGCCAAGGCGCGGTGGGGAAAGACCACTGTGTAAAGTCTGCCTGCCTAAAGAAGAACAGGGGGCCCGCGCAGTCATTTGGGCTCTGCTGATGCCTCAGCAATAAAATATACTCGTACAGACCTATAACTAGGAATGATTACTCTGTTTTCGGTATGCAAACAAATGGAATGTTTACATATGTATGGCATGTCCAATTGTACAGATCATCAAAGTATTTTATGAATAAAGTATATTTTTGAAATTAAAAAAATGTTGAGACTATAACTTCTTCAGCCCTTCTAATCTCAACCTGTAAGCCTGTTTCATTTTCACTCTGTGTTTAAGGGATTTGTTTGTTGGGACTGTTGTATATTTTTGGGATAGCATAATTAAGCATAAAAATCTTCTCCAAACTCGTTAACACATAATTAAGTCTACTTTGGATAGACTGACTCCTGTGGATATTCTGTTCTTTGTGTTTCATTCTGTAATTTAGTGAATAAATTTTTGTCTGTTTTAACCTGGTAGTCAACCCAGCTAACTTACTCCGGGTAATTTTAACTGGACACTTACCAAAGGAAATTGCAAAGTTACAGTCTCGGCTGCCTGCTTAGGAATGTTTTGAGTGATCTGGCCTAGTCCTTAATACAGTTTCAGACAAGCCAGTGATTAACACAAACAAAAACAGAAAAGGTTGGAAAAGCTCCGCTGGTCTGGCAGTATATTGTGGAGAGTTGTCATTTCGGGTTCAGTGACTCTCCCTCAGAACGTCAGAAGTGATTAAAACTGTTTTCTATTTGCTTTTACTTTCTTAAAATTCGTTATAGGTCTTTTGCCACTTGACTTAATGACTCAATCTATTGTGAAATCTGGTTAAATGTGACCTATAAGCAATGATGAAAGTCACACATTAACATTCATTAGTTACAATCGATAAATTGTTGTTTCTGTTGAATTTCTCTAGGTTTTCCCATCAGACAATACGCACGGCATGTATAATGCACATGGAAATACTTCTCAAGGTGCATTAATCATCTTCTAGGTATGTGTGACTTTGCTCTTTCACGGTTTGGTGCCAAATAAAAAACAGAACAGAGGCTATGTTTTCTTCAGAAAGCGGTTACTACTCACATCCTGTTCCCACCCACACATCCAGTAGCTCGTCCAGCAGCAAGATTGAACTTGCGAGTTCCCCAGCCCTCTCTCAGACTTGGCTCCGTGGAGACTTGGGGGGGCGGGAGGTGCTAATTGGACAGGAGTGTGCTGGTCTGGATGTGGGGTGAAGGGGTGGGAGGGGACGTGGAATGCAATCGTGAGGAGGGAGGGACAGAGAGAGAAACCCCAGTGTTGTAAGGGTAACTGAGGTTTTTATTCTTGAGTGGGAGAGGATTGGGCTTTCATTGGGGGAGGAGGGTGGGGGGGGATACTAGCCTTACGTCAGCCCGGACCAAAGGGGAGGGAAGGAAGTGTGGGAACCCCACATGGGGCTCTTTCCCTCAGGTCGGAAGGAGTGGAACTCTGTTTGTCCCTGAGTTTAAGGTGGGTAGGAAATCTGTTGGAGAGTGTCCCGCCGATTGAGGAGAGGGAGGGAGAGAGAGAGAGAGAGAGTTGCCCATCTCCCATCTCCCTTGCTGGAGGACAGCCCCGCTATGTGCAATGATAGCTACTGGAACTCTACGACAGTGTGCCCCGGCGCCGGACCGGCTGTCAGCGCCATCATGTTCGTCACCGGCGTCCTGGGCAATGTGTTGGCGCTGGTGGTGCTGGCTCTGCACAAGAGGGGCAGCCGCAGCCGGGTGTCCCTGTTCCACATCCTGGTGAGCAGCCTGATCGTCACCGACCTGATGGGGAACCTGCTCATCAGCCCCGTGGTGCTGGCCGCCTATGCC
This sequence comes from Chiloscyllium plagiosum, assembly GCF_004010195.1. Classification (NCBI taxonomy): domain Eukaryota; kingdom Metazoa; phylum Chordata; class Chondrichthyes; order Orectolobiformes; family Hemiscylliidae; genus Chiloscyllium; species Chiloscyllium plagiosum. The sequence goes on from NC_057719.1 coordinate 45,547,115, forward strand.
AGCGGCTTCTCGCTCATGCACCTCCGGCTCTGCGACTACTGCGCCTTCGCCATGGCTTTCTTCGGGCTCAGCTCCATGTTGATCCTGTTCGCCATGGCCCTGGAGCGCTACCTGTCCATTGGCTGCCCTTACTTCTACTCGCGGCACGCCAACCGGCGCACCGGCCTGGTCACCATCCCGCTCATCTACGGCTTCTGCATCGTGTTCTGCTCGCTGCCGCTCTTCCACACCGGCCCGTACGCCCAGTACTACCCGGGGACCTGGTGCTTCATCATGATGCACACCAAATGCCAGCCGGCCAAGGTGCGCCTCTACTCCCTGTCCTACGCCATCCTCATGAAGGTGCTGATCATTTCCATCTTACTGTGCAACGTCTCGGTTATTATCAACCTCTGCCGCATGTACCAGAGGCAGAGGTCACGGAGATGCTCCAGGCAGTCCAGCGCCAGGAGAGATCACAGTGCTCAAGCCGAGGAAGTGGACCACCTCATTCTTTTAGCCATCATGACGATTACTTTCGTGATCTGCTCTGTGCCCCTCACGGTGAGTCTCAGTCTGGCCCCTGGTGTCACTGAGCAGCTGCACATTGGGGTTTTTTTTTGGGGAGGGGAGAAGTTGAACAATCCAGAGGTCATGATTTACGTTGATGCCAATGACCTCGGTAAAAAGAGGGATGAGGGGTCCTGAAAGCAGAGCTTAGGCAGCATCTCTCTCACACTCCCGCCCTGGGCTGTTGGCGTGCGCCTTCCTGAGAGGGCCTTGATGGGAACAAGCGCGCCAACGAGTTTCAGTCTTACTTGTTTATTAAATTGGATGTGAGAAAGTAACAGGGCGAGCAAAAGGGACGCGCACCCTTACCGATCATCCAGAGGGCTTTCGTAACCAACAAAAAGCGCATTTCCTCAAAGGAACAAAATAATTTTACTGAGGAACGGTATAATCGAGCTCACCAAGCCCCTTCTTAGAGTTTCTGACCAGCTTGTGATAGCAACTTATTTACCATCCATGGAAACTTAAGAGTCTTTGGAAATGAATGGATGGAGAAAAGTTTGGAAAGCACGGACAACTATTTAAGGCGTTGAAGAAACTGAAATCTAATCACAATGTCTATGGCAGAGAATATCAATAGAAAATTTTCAACAGACTAGTATGTTTTATCCTTACAAGATAATAGTTATTTTACAATTTGGGCAACAGTAGAATTTTCATGGAGCAGAAACCTTAATTTTTTTCAACTTGACATTCCATTTAATTCTCAAAATTAGTAATATTTTGTTTTCATTTTGTATTTGATTTGTTTGAGTTAATATTATGTGAAATCAATTTAATGATTATGAATCCACAAAGGTGAGAACTATTTGGAAAGCACGTAGTTCTATGGCAAGTGAGGTGCCAACAGGCAAAATAGAAATGTGTTCCACCTCAGGAGTAACTGGCAGGTAGCACCAGAGTCTTATGAGTCTGTCTGGCTTTCCACTTTGGTTATTGTTGAGGGTGGTGGTTCCTCAGAAATGTAGAATCTGGAAAGTTTGTGGCACCACAAGGATTAATTATACATGTGGCCTTGGGGGAAGGGTTGTGGATGAGAGTTAAAAGGCAATAGTGGTAGGATATGTAATTGTTCGGGGAATGCAGAATGCATTTTTGCAGCCTTAGACCTGATTACAGGATAGCACATTGCAGCCTCAGTGCCTGCTACAAGGATGTCACTGAGCAGCTGCAGGGTGTTTTTTTGGGAGAAGTTGTACAATCCAGAGGTCATGGTTTACATTGATACCAATAACATAGATAAAAAGAGGGATGAGGTCCTGATAGCAGAGTTTAGGCAGCAAGGAAAGGCGGATGTAAATAAGGACCTTTAAGACAGTAACCTCAAGATTACTCTCACCACCACATGCTAGTGAGCATAGAAATAATAATTTTGAGCAAATTACCATGTGCCTGGCGAGGAAGAAAGGCTTTAGATTTCTGGGGTATTAGGTTCACATCTGGGACAGGTCAATCCTGCACAAGGAGGACAGTCACAGCTTAGCAAGATTGGGACTAATATCTGCACAGGGGGATTTGCTTGTGTTCTTAGAAAACGTTTAAACCAACTTATAAGGGGAAATTGAAAATTGAAATGGAATTCAGATAGTGCAAAACTAAGCTGGGCAATGAGATTAGAAAAATAACAAGCAAAAGTAGAACCAGAAACAAAGGCCAACATCAAAAAGAGTAAATGACAGAATGTGGAGGGAGTGCAGCACGGATTTATTGGATTGATTCCTGGGATGGCAGGACTGAAGTATGAAGAGAGATTGGATCAGTTAAGATTATATTCACTGGAATGTCGAAGAATGAGGAGGGATGTCATAGAAACTTTTAAAATTCTAACAGGACGAGACAGAAAGAATGTTTCAAATGGCCAGGGAGTCCAGAAACATGGGGCACAGTCTAAGTAGATGAGCTTGGCTATTTAGCACTGAGATGAGGAGAAATTTCTTCACCCAGAGAATGATGAACCTATAGAATTCTCTGTCACAGAAATCAGTTGAGGCCAAACATTGAATGTTTTCAAGAAGGAGTTAGATATAGTTCTTAGGGTTAAAAGGATCAGAGGATATGGGGAGAAAGCTGGAACTGGGAATTGATATGGATGATCAGCCATTATTAGATTGAATGGTGGAGCAGATTCAAAGGACCAAATGGCTTACTCTTCCTATTTTCTGTTTCTAATGTTGCAAAGACAGAATTAAGGAAACCATTTGAATACATACAACATTTACAACAAGTTAGGTGACTCAATAGCACAAATAAAAATGAACAGGTGTGATCTAGTTGCCTTTGTGGCAATCTGGCTGATGGGCAATAAAAGTTGGAGTCTCTATACTTAAGGATATTCAACATTTAGAAAGGACAGACCAAAAGGAAAAGGAAATCGGATACAGTACATTTGTGAGAGAGGACGTTCAGTTGGTAGGATAGAACTCACAGTTTGTTTGGGTGGTTCTGAGAAACAGCAAGGGGCAGAAAACATTGGTAAGAGGTGTTTATAGACCAGAGAATACTAGTCTTAATGTGGCACACAGAATAAACATGGTATAAGCTAGGAGGTTAGAGGTGCATGTAACGTGGGTACTGAAATAGTCATGGGTAAATTCAGTCTAAATACCAACATTTAATGAGCAACATTTATATTGAGGATTGGAAGATCAATTTTTGAAATTTGTACATGGTAGTTTTCAAGAGCAGTGTGTTGAGCAGACAACAAGCTGACAGGATACTTTACATCTTATACTATACAATGATAAAGGACTAATTAATAATGCTATTAGAATTCTTGAGAAGATTTGTAGCTCAAGTTGTGGATGAAGTAATGGATTCGTTTACAGTGTGTTTTCCTGCAGACATTTTGTTGCCTCACTAAGTGACATCATCAGTGCACCTTTGATATGGTGTTGGTGCTCTGTCCTGCCTGATATTTATATGTAGCTGTTTGTTAATACTCTAGGTTCTGGAACTGAATGGTTTGCATCCTGGTCCAGTTCAATGTGTCTGTTGTTTGAGTTCCAGTTGGAGTGCCAAGCTTCAAAGAATTCTCTGGCATGTCTCTGTTCACCTCTGCTGGGATGGTGATATTGTCCCAGTTGAATTTGTATGCTTTGTTGTTTGTGTGGTTGGAAATGAGAGTGAACTGGTCATGTTTGTGCACTCATATGATGAGTTTTCTTCCTGTTTGTCCTATGTGGTGTTTTTCACAGTCTTTGCAGGGTATCTTGTAGATGAAGTACATCCTATTGGATGTGGGCGTTGGGTCTTTAACCTTTGTGAGGAGCTGGAGGAAGGTGTTAACTGGTTTTTGGGCCACTAAGATTCCCAAGGGTCTGAGTAGTTGGGTGGTTATCTCTGATATGTCTTTGATGTATGATATGGTTGCTATTGTGTCTGGTCTTGTAGTCTTGTCTTCTTTGGGTTTGTCCTGTAAGTATCGGAGGATAGTACTCTTGGGGTACCCGTTTCCTTTAAATCCTTTGAATAGGTGTTCCTGTTCTGCCTTCTAGAGTTCTGGGTTGCTGCAGTGTGCCCTTGTTTAAATAATGTCCTAATGCAGCTCCATTTTTAGGTGTTGGGGTGGTTGCTGTTATGGTTGCTGTCTGGTCAGTATGGGTGTTCTTCATGGACGCATTGGTCTGGAGTTCCCCAATAGGTGTGCGTTACACTAATACAGCCAGGAAGGCGAGTTTGCTGTTGTTTTTCTCTTCTATAGTGAGCGTTATTCCGATGAGGGTGTTATTGATGTGGTGGTGGGTTTCTTGCAGTTGTCTACATTCAATGATGACAAAGGTGTCATCTACATACTGGAACCAGAGTTTGGGTTGGATGGTGGGGAAGGCTGTCTATTGTAAGCTTTGCATTACTGCTTCTGCTATCAGTCCTGATATCGGGGAACCCATTGGTGTGCCATTGATTTGTCTGTACACCTGTCCATTGAATTTGAGGCATAGGTATAGTAGTTTTAATATGCTGTTCTTGTTGATGCTGCTGGTGTCATCAGGTGTCCTAGTAACCGCTTTGTCCAATAATGTGGCAATGGTATCCTTGGCTAGGTCGATATCTTTTGATGTGAAGAGTGCTGTTACATCAAATTGTCTATTATTTTGAAAGCAATGTATTTCATTCTGTAACTAGGTCTTAAATTGAAGCAAAGGAAACTTTAATGTATGACAGGTTGTGTGGACTCTGGATAGGTGGATACGTTATAAGGTATGGCAGTAGATAAGTGATGGCTGGCACTTAAATAATCAATACATGGTTTACGTTCCTGTGTGTTTCCTCAATGCACAAAAACACACAGGAACAGTGAGATAGCTAATTTGTTTAAAGGTGAAATTGCCAAAAATTGCCTGAGGATTGGCATCATGTTAGAATTCAGCAAAGGAAGCAGATGAAAGCAATAAGGAATGGCAGAAGAGAATATTAATGTACACTAGCAAGATATATAAAAATGGACTGGAAAGGCTTCTCGGGAATGTGGAAAGGAAAAGCTTAGAAAAGACAAATGTAAGTCCATAATAGGCAGGAGATTATGATGAGAAATAGGAAAATGGCACCAAAACTAAATAAATAGTTAATGTGTGTACTTACAGAAGGAAATGTAAGAAATCTCCCAAAAATCATAGAGGTCCACGGGATTGTTGAGAATATAGAACTAAAATAAATTAATATTGTAAATAATTAGTAATGAGCAAATTAATGGAACTGAAAATTGATAAATTTCCAGGATCGACATTGCTGAGTGTTGAGACAGGCAACAGGGATAGTGGATGCACTGGTTGTCATCTTTCAAACTATTTCAGATTCCAGAACATTTGAAAAGTTGCAAATGTAACCTCATAATTTGAGAAAGGAGGGAGGGAGGGAGAAATCCAGGAACTACAGAGTTGTTAGCCTGGATGTCAGTAGTAGGGAAATACTTGCATCTATTATGAAGGTTGTGATAACTGGACCCTTCAAAAATAACGATCTGATTTGGCAAGTAAAAACATGGATTTTAGTAGGGGAAATCATGTTTGACAAACTTGGTAGTGCTACAATATTCAAGGAGAAAGTCAGGACTGCAGATGCTGGAGATCAGAGCTGAAAATGTGTTGCTGGAAAAGCGCAGCAGGTCAGGCAGCATCCAAGGAACAGGAGAGTCGACGTTTCGGGCATAAGCCCTTCTTCAGGAATGAGGAAAGTGTGTCCAGCAGGCTAAGATAAAAGGTAGGGAGGAGGGACTTGGGGGAGGGGCGTTGGAAATGCGATAGGTGGAGGGAGGTCAAGGTGAGGGTGATAGGCCGGAGTGGGGTAAGGGCGGAGAGGTCAGGAAGAAGATTACAGGTTAGGAAGGCGGTGCTGAGTTCGAGGGATTTGACTGAGACAAGGTGGGGGGAGGGGAAATGCCACCCCCCACCTTTTCCTCTGCTACATCGATGACTGTATCGGCGCTGCCTCGTGCTCCCGCGAGGAGGTCGAACAGTTCATCCACTTTACCAACACCTTCCACCCCGACCTCAAATTCACCTGGACCGTCTCAGACTCCTCCCTCCCCTTCCTAGACCTTTCCATTTCTATCCCGGGCGACCGTATCAACACGGACATTTACTATAAACCAACCGACTCCCACAGCTACCTAGACTACACCTCCTCCCACCCTGCCCCCTGTAAAAACGCCATCCCATATTCCCAATTCCTTCGTCTCCGCCGCATCTGCTCCCAAGAGGACCA
>NC_057719.1:45553966-45628594 GCF_004010195.1 Chiloscyllium plagiosum
GCCTATCACCCTCACCTTGACCTCCCTCCACCTATCGCATTTCCAATGCCCCTCCCCCAAGTCCCTCCTCCCTACCTTTTAGCTTAGCCTGCTGGACACACTTTCCTCATTCCTGAAGAAGGGCTTATGCCCAAAACGTCGATTCTCCTGTTCCTTGGATGCTGCCTGACCTGCTGCGCTTTCCCAGCAACACATTTTCAGTGCTACAATATTGCTAACTGTGTAGTTAAGGGAAGCCAGTGGTCTGATGTATTTCGATTTTCAAAAGGTTTTGAATAAGATGCCATACAGGAGTTTAGTAAACAAAATTAGAGCACTTAGATAGGAGGTTAATATACTAGTATGGATTGGGGATTGGTTAATGAAATGAAAGCAGACAACAGTAATAAATGGGTAAAATTTAAGGTTGCAAGGCTGCAACTAATGGAGTACTACAAGGATCAGTGCTTGAGCCCCAGCTGTTCACAACCTACAATAATCAGTGTTTTGATTAAGAGTGCAAATATAATATTTCCAAAACCAGATGGAATGTAAGCTCTGAGGAAGTTGCGAAGAGGCTCCAAAGGAATTTTGACAAGCAGAGTGAGTGGGCAAGAATATGGCAGATGGAATACAATGTAAATTATTATGAGGTTATCCACATTGATAGGCAGATCAGAAGTGCAGTGTACTTCTGAAATGGTGAGAGATTTAAAATGTTGATATCCAAACGATTTGTAGGTGCAGCAAGCAATTAGGAAGCCAAAAGGTATGTATATGTTTCTGAAGAGGATTTGAATACAGTGGTAAAGATTGATGAGGTTCCACATTATAGGCTAATTAGTAAATTTAGGTGACATGGGATTCAGGGTAGCTTGTCAACTGGATACATAATTGGCTTAAGGACAGGAGACAGCGTAGTGGTGGAGGGTTGCCCTTTGGACTGGAGACCTGTGAGCAGCAGTGTTCCACAGGGATTGGTTCTGGGTCCTCTTTTATTTGTCATTTGTATAAAATGACTTGGATGAGAATATTGAAGGCGTAATTAGTAAGTTTGTGGACGATACCAAAATTGGTGGCATTGTAAATAGTGAAGAAGGATTTCTAAGATTACGAAGGGATCTTGATCAAATGGGTCAATAGGCTGAAAAATGGCAGATGGCGTTCAATCTGGATAAGTGCAAGGCATTGCATTTTGGTGCAACAAATAAGGATAGGGCTTATATAATTAATGGTAGGGCCTTGTGTCGTGTTTTAGAATAGCAGGACCTAGGGGTTCGGGTCCAAGATTCTTTGAAGTTTGCGTCACGGTAGGCAAGGTAATTAAAAAGGCACTTAGCACACTTGCAGTCATTGCTCAGTTCTTTTGAGTATAGGAGTTGGAAAGTTATGTTGAAGTTGTACAGGACGTTGGTGAGGAATACATTTTCAAGTTGTGGTCGCTCAATTATAGGAATATTATTAAGCTAGAGAGGGTTCAGAAGAATTTTACCAGGATGTTGCTGGGTATGGAAGGTTTGAGTTATAAAGAAAGGCTGGATAGGCTGGGACATTTTTCAGTGGAGCACAGGAGTTTGAGACGTGACCTTAGAGTGGTTTATAGAATCATGAGGGGTATAATTAGGGTTAATGGTAGGTGTCTTTTCCCTAGGATAGGGAATTTCAAGATTAGTGGACATATTTTTAATGTGAGAGGAGAGAGATTTAAAAAATTCATGAGGGGCAAATCTTTTACACAGAGGGTGGTTCTCGTGTGGAATGAACTTTCAGAGGGAAGTGGTGAATGTGTGCACAGTTACAATGTTTAAAAGACACTTAGCTATGTACATGAATAGGAAAGATTTGGAGGGATATGGGCCAGAAGCAGGCAGGTGGGACTAGTTTAGTTTGGCAATATGTTCTGCATGGACTGGTTGGACTAAGGGGTCTGTTTCCCTGCTGTATGGCTCTATGTCATACTTCATTGTAATGAAATTAGGTGAGACTGAAATATTGTATGCCATTTTGGTCTCTTTACCTAAGAAAGGTTATGCTTGCCATAGCGTGAGTGTAGTGGAGGTTCACCAAACCAATCATGGGATGGCAGGACTTCTCTATGAGGAAAGATAGAGAAGACTTGGCTTGTATGTACTAGAATTTAGGGGAATTAATGGATGAACTTACAGAATGGCTAAGGAGGGTCAATACAAAAAGAATGTTTCCCTGGCAAGGAGACTAGAATCATGTGAAACAGTCTTAGAATAAGCGGCAGATCATTTAAGACAGAGATGAGGAGGAATTTCTTCACTCAGTGACTGGTGAATATTTAGACTTCTGTAGCCCAGAGGGATGTGCAAGCTCAATGCTTGTATATGCTCAAGGCAGAGATTGATAGATTTCTAGATACTAATGCTTTAAGAGATAGGGCGACAGTGTGGCAAAAAACATAATGATAGATGATCGGCAATGACAGGTATTTCACTCTTTCCTTTAAGTAGGATAAAAGTTAGGACAGGGCTTTGTTCCTTGATATATGTGAAGGGAGTTTGGTCAGATCCATAACCGTTTCTAACATTAAAAGATAATTGGGTGCTTTAATTGATGGTGGGTTACTAAAATAAAGATGGAAAGTGCTGTATTTTGAATAATAAGAAAGAGAGTTAGGTTCTGCCTAGAGAGGGAGCACATGGTGTCCACCAGTAGCCTTGAAGCTTTCAGAGAGAGGTGGGCACCACTGTGACTGGGGCCCATTATCTCTCCTCTGATAGAGTATTAATTTAGAGCTTCCCTTGATTACTCCCTTTTTTTAAAAAAAAACTTTTTTGAGCTGTACCAGTATCCTTGAAGCCTTTAAGGATAGGGAGGTACATCAGTGGGTGGTTTGCATTATTTTCCCCTCCAACACCACAATGATTTAGTCCCTCCACTTGTTAATCCTCTTTTTGGATTTTGTTTGTCATACTGCTCCTGGTGGGCAGTGTTTGTTGGGTGACTAGTTAATTTGATTGTGGGTTTATTCACACACAAAAAAATGGGGTTTTTCCCCAAGTGGAGTGTTAACTTCTGAGCAGGGAAAGGTTTCAAAAAGCAACAATGGAAACTGGTATTTGTGGTAATTGATAGATCTGCATAAAACACTTGCAAATCTCTGAAACTCTGTATAATCCAGCGTATGGATAAATCCACAATCTCGTAAATCCAATGTGTGATCTTCAGATTCTACCATATGTGGGTCAAGTGCTTGCTTGAAAGATTTGGTAAATAAGTTATTGGAGTTATGTGTGCTCTTTCTGATGCCTTGATATCACACCTGTGTATTCTCAACCAAATTTTATGATAAGATCAGTTCCTCCTTCAATGAGCCTTTTCCATTTTGATCAGTCACAATCCATTGACTACCATGAGTTGGTGTGGGTTTTTGACCTCTTCAGGGATGCTTTGAAGATATCATTAAAGCATGTCCACTGTTCCCATGGGAGCCTGCTGCTGCAACCAAATTGCAAGTAGATCAATCACTTTACAAATGACTCTGTTTTCTTGTGAAAAGAGAAGGGAGAGGGTTTAATAGAGCTCTTTAAAAATGATGGGAAAGAAAAATAACTGGAGATCATCAATATAAGATAGTCACTGAGAATTCATGTACGAATTTCAGAAGTAACGTCTACCCAACAAGTGATAAGAGTGTGACATTCACTAACCCTGGGAATAGTTGAGGTGAATGGTATTGGTAAATTATGGGTGATCATATGAGGAAGAAGGAATTTAACTAAATGACGACAAATAAAAAGATCCTCCAGAAGAGGCCTGATTCTGCACTGTATATTTTGTGTAATTCCATGTTTCATTTCTTTGTATTTATTCTAGGTTCGTACATACATTGGGGCAATTTCTCAGCAGAGGAACAATGAAGCTGACCTTACAGCACTCCGATGCTTGTCATTTAATTCAATAATTGATCCCTGGGTTTTTATTATTCTCAATACATCTATCGTTAAAAAGACGTTGTCCAAGATATTGTACTGTAAAGTCACATCTAAAGGACACAAAGCGCAGACTACAGTTTTCATAAGGAATGAAACATTTGAGTAAGAGTCATTTTGGAATAGACAGTTCTGATGCTTTACCCATATTGAAGGTGATGTTTTCAGAATCAAGTGGTCATCAATCAACCTGTTCGAAAGAAAGATGAACAATCAGCATGTGACAACCTGTACTGAAGATTTGGTCCTTACAGCCATACAGTCACTGACTGCCAAACTTCATAGGTCTGAAATAAAAGCAGAAAGCGCTGGAGAAAATCAGGTCTGGCATCAACTGTGCAGAAAGAAATATAGTTAATGTTTCAAGTCCAATATGACCTGATGCCATATTTATGCCTTGTTGATTTTTTTTATCTATTTGGGAAAAGTTCATACTTTTAATTTCAGAATAGAATAGTAGATAACTTTAAATTATTTTTCTACATGAACACGTAGAATTTTTCAGTCTTTTAAAAATATATTTAATGTTCCTGGTACCATTCAGGGTATTTGATGTATCCTTGCTATCTAATTTGTTCCCACAGTTAAATGTGTATTTTGCTAGGTCTATTGTATAAGGATACTCAAGCTAAAATCTGCAACATGTGCCAAACTTTATGAACAAAGTAAATATAGTTATTTATTCTGTATTTTTAAAGTAAGACTAACTACTTAAGACTGACTATTACCAAGCTGACGTTTGAGTCTGGAGAACAGAATGGGATGCACTGTCATTCATAGTTGACGAATCGATGTCTGTCTCACTGTGCAGAAATAGATTCACAAAAACATGCACTTGGATTCATCAGTTTAGTGTTCTAGAATGCAGCCATTAGAGTCATAGAGATGTACAGCATGGAACAGACCCTTTGGTCCAACTCGTTCATGCCGACCAGATATCCTAACCTAATCTAGTCCTATTTGCCAGCATTTGGCCCATATCCCTCTAAACCTTTCCTATTCATATACCCATCCAGATGCCTTTTAAATGCTGTAATTGTACCAGCCTCCACCACTTCCTCTGGCAGCTCATTCCATACATGCACCACCCTCTGAAAAAGTTCCCCTTAGGTCCCTTTTATTTCTTTCCCTCACACCCTAAATCTATGCCCTCTAGCTCTGGACTCCCCCACCCCAAGGAAAATAACTTGTCTCCTCATGAGTTTGGTATGCTTTCCTTTATTGTTCAGAGCATTGATTGTAGGAGTTGCGAAGTCATATTGTGGCTGTGCAGGACATTGGTTAGGCCACTTTTGGAATATTGCGTGCAATTCTAGTCTCCTTCCTATCGGAAGGATGTTGTGAAACTTGAAAGGGTTCACAAAAGTTTTGCAAGGACATTGCCAGGGTTGGAGGATTTGAGCTATAGGGAGATGCTAAATAAGCTGGGGCTGTTTTCCCTGGAGCGTCAGAGTGTCAGGGGTGACCATTACGCTAATCAGATGAGCTTAAAAAAAAGACATGCTAAAAGTAACTTTATACAGATTCCTTCTTTTATTGTATAATTAAAACATATTTCACTCAGTCAAAATTTGACTTACATTGTGTACTTTTTTAAAATTAAGTTGTTGACTTTGACTTTTTTTGTGTTACAAATGTTCATTTGGATAAGATATTTGCATGTTTGCTTTTGAATCCAAAGTTTTGTAGACTTGATTTAGAATATTATATGTGCAGTTTAATATGGTAATTTCAGAACTGCAGATATTTTAAATGAATTTCAATTAGAGATGACATAGTTTTGCATATTAATTATAAATCATAGATCAAATTTATGGATCAGTCAATTCTGGAAGCAGTCTGTTTCTGAAACCAGCTGATGGAATATATGGACATCATAAACTGTTTCAAATATACAGTAGACATTGACTAAAGTTATTGAAAATTGGACATTTGCAATTGTACATCAAATTAGGCATTCAAGTATGGATGATACAGGTCTATCAACTTACACTTGAAATTTTATTAATGCTGTATATTTCTATTTTTGGTTATACACTTTAATAGAACCTCTCTGATGTGTTGCAAACAAATTTTCTAATAAACATGCAGGGAGGCTTTAGGTTTTTTCTCTTTTTTTCATTCTTTCATAGGATGTGGGCTTCACTGGTTAGGCTGGCATTGATTGCCTATCTCCAGTTGCACTTGAGAAGGTCTTAGTGAGCTGTCTTCCTGAACTGCTGCAGTCCTTCGGTCGCATGAAGCGATGTTGGAGGATTGAAGGGAGAGATAAGGAAGTGTTCAGCCATGATGCTCTGGCCAACATAGCATGGGGAAGTCTTGATGAGTAATTTATCTTTGCCTTCACACCAACTACATATGATGTCACAAATTAATGCAGCATTGAAAATGTCAACTGTTGCAATAAAAGTTTCTTGGACACTCCTTATACAAAAATAAACTTTGAGAGAATTCCATTGGGTCATGGGAAATTTTCTAAGCCAGTAAAGTCATAGAAGTCTCTAGAAAAGGCCCAAAATTGTGGAATTTTATAAAGACCAACATGAGATCTTCTGACATTTGGTGGGATGCCAAACTATTCCAATGTTTTTCTAACATACACTTGCACATCTCTCTCTTTAATTATTTGCTTTACTTAACATGTCTGGAACCTGCTACTGGTTTTATTCTTCCTCTCAGATCCTGCTCATTGCCATTGCTGATTTATTTAGAGATTTTCAGAATAACAGCAGTTATTGGCTGAGCAGTATCACCGGTCTTTCAATCGCCATGCCATTTTTGCTTGTCTTGTGTGAGGAGAACTATGCACTTTGGTATAGGTTGAAGATTTTTGTTGTTCATGGAGCAGTAGACTTGGTGGCTGCTTTCCCTAAACTGATTAAAACAGAGCAGAAATAAACATTTTTTGGAGAAGGCAACCTCTGGAATAATTTTGCAGCCTGTCGTCCAGATCTACTTCTTTCAATCTTTCACATGAGATGCACTGAAAATTTCTTGATCAATGTGGAAATGTCCAGGAACTTAATTTTATTATAGGTACGGGAACCTTACTAAGAACTGCCATAAAAATGGCAATTTGGATTACAAATTAAAAGGCTTTAAAGACTTGCAGAAAAAAATTGCTATTTACTTGGAAAATAAAATCTAGTTTAGTTTTGGGAGGAGGAATAAAATATAAATTCATGGTTAGCTTTGGCTTATAAAGCCACCTAAATATTATGAGAAGCATAGGGCAAAGTGTAGCATATAGTTTTCTCTTATGTTCAGGGCAGTTGTGCAATTAGCAATGTAATAGATGCTTCATATTTTAAAATGAGCCTTATGTTTCTAACCACATCTTAAAGTACTTACTTGCCAATAATAGGCTGCTCTACCTACCACCTCATGATTTGTTGCCATGCTTTTCTTTATCTTTTATCATTGTTTCATGTAGTCAGACAATGTAGACCTTTAACTGGTCCAGAGCCCAGTTCTGCTAGTTGCTATATCATGTACTTTATATGGCAGTAATACCTCAGTAGGTAATACCTTATGCTTCAGTGTGCATGGAGACAACATTACTCTTTCTTATATAAAAAAAACTTCTTGGGTTATATATACTTTCCCATACCAACTATGATGCTTATGGTCAATAGTGCAAGTGTATTCCTTTTGTTAACCAAGAAGTTCATTTCTTAATAGAGTTTCAAAACATTCAATTTATTTAAATATATTCTGAAAAAACAATAACATAAAACTACTGAACAAAAATACCATAAATATAGGTTTAATTATAAATAGTTCAATATATGTCTCGCATCCATATGTCTGCAGTGCTTACCATGTGTTACAGTATGAAGTAAAGGATAAAATTCTAACGATGCAGGAGCAGAAGAAAGTTATGGGTATATGCACACAAATCAGTGCAGATAGAAGGGCAGGTTGAGAAAGTGGTTACTAAAGCATACAAATCAATAGGGGCATATAATACAAAAGCAAGGAAATTCTGATGGAACTGTATCAAACACTGGTACTGGCTCAACTGAGGTATTGGGCTGAATCTTCAAAAATTGACTAAATGTCAATTTTGGCAGTTTCTCGCAGTTTGCAAGTCCCAATTAATTTTGCAATGTTATTTTCCAAAGTTAATCTCATTACCAATGGACCACACTTCTAGGGCAATGGCCAGACTTTTGGATATCTGGCTCCAGCGCCATCTTTGAAGCTGAGCCATGCACAGTCAAAAGCTGGCGATAGACATCTGTGCTACATGACTTATCTGGGACATGTTGGACAGAGGATAATTGGCATTGCTAATGGGGGGGTCAGGACCTGGAATTACTGCTGTATGAGAGGTGACTCAGCTGTGCATTTGCTACATGTGGAGCAGGCTTGAGATATTGGTGACTGATGGAGGTCGCTATCTGCGAGCTGGAGTTGTCAAATGACTACTCTGACTTTCCTGTCAGGATCAGAATGTTCATTGAATATGATGACTAGTTTATATCAAGTGTGGGAGAATGGGAAACTTCATATCAATGTTGTGAAATGTCATAATAACAATGGTCTCATGCATGTAAATACACCTCACTAGCCATTCAATTGTAGATTAGAAAATGGGACTTCTTGCTGTCAGGGAGGAAGTGAGGACTGCAGATGCTGGAGATCAGAGTTGAGAATATGGTGCTGGAAAAGCACAGCAGGTCAGGCAGCATCCGAGGAGCAGGAGAATCGACGTTTCGGGCATAAGCCTTTCATCAGGAATGAGGCTTGAGGGCCGGGGGTGCTGAGAGATAAATGGGAGGGGTATGGGGCTGGGGGGAAGGTAGCTGGGACTGTGATAGGTAGATGAAGGTGCTTCAGGCAGAACAGATGACCTGGAGGTGGGGGGTGCAGTGAGAGAGAGAGAGAGACTCACTGAGATCCTTGTAGAGAGAGGAGGAGAACTTCTTCAAGGTAGGCATCTTAGAAGAGACTTTGCAGTAAGGTTAAAATCAATTAGGAGAAAGTGAAAACTGCAGTTCCTGGGAAGCTCCCCACTGCCAATCGTATGCAGTTCTACCAACTTTCTCATCAATGCCTACATCATTCATTGTCGGGAGAGTCTCCACCAATTATGTTCAATGAGGAGACAGTGATGTGTTGATCATGGC
The DNA here is from genome assembly GCF_004010195.1 of Chiloscyllium plagiosum. Lineage (NCBI taxonomy): Eukaryota > Metazoa > Chordata > Chondrichthyes > Orectolobiformes > Hemiscylliidae > Chiloscyllium > Chiloscyllium plagiosum. The sequence goes on from NC_057719.1 coordinate 45,563,037, forward strand.
ACTCTATTTGTTATGATGTGGGGTAAACCCTCCTCCTTAATTTAAACCAGCATCAGAAAAGATTTATCCCGTGCAGTAATTGTAAAAAATTGAGTGGCCAAGAACTATTTAAAGTAAAAATTAGCAACTTTATCTTCTTAAAGTACAACAGAGAATAATTAACTAAAAACTATTCACAAGTCCTTACTATAACGTATATTTTACTTTCCCTTCTATGATACTAGTCTGATAAAACTCCCGATTAAGATTTACAAAACAAAACATTTTATCTCAAAACCAGGCAGCTTTCAGTTCTTCTATTTGGATCTTCCTGTGTCTTTTCTTCTTCTTAGGGATTCTGCTTCACAGGTTACTGATCGAGAAAGGTACCGTTTAAGAGAGCTATTTTTCCAGGCAGTCTGTTTACATGCTGGGGCCTGGCAGCTTTCCTCTCAACTGTTCAATTTCCCCCCAGTCTTGTACCCCAGAGCATCGGATTGTGTCATCAGCTTTTAAGATTGTCAATTTATTAAATTCAAACTTGATTAGAATTTGGTATTTTTCGGGGTATAATTTAAACTAATCGGCCTAATTTGAATCCGTTTTTTGTCGTTTCCAAGCAACCAGCTCCTCCAGTAGCTGGAGCACGTTACATTGTCTTATTGAGAACACTTGGTGCTGTCACTGCTAGCTTTTAACTCTCAAAGATACAGTACACCCACATCTTCATAACATATTAATAATTTAGATGGCCCCAGCTAATGATAAGGGGACATTGTTCGAATCCTGCTGGGACAACAAAATTTAATCAATAAATCTCAAAGATTAATCAAATGTTAACCATGAAACCATTTTTGATTGTTACAAAATACCATTTTGATTATTTGATTTCTTTTAGGGATGCAAAATTTGCTTAAGTATACTCCAGATCCACAGCAATTTGATTGACACCTAAATACCACCTAAAATGGCTGAGCAAACCATTCAGTTGTAACAAATCACAAGTGAGAAACATAAAGAGAAGGAAACTGAACAGACTAGCTGGCGATGACGTTGGCATCTGACAGGGCAACAGCATACCTAATTCTCATCAACTCTGCACAGTCCTCCTTACTAAGATTTGGGACTAGAGCCAAAATTGGGAGAACTGTCTCACAGATCTGTCAACTTGACTTAGGCATAACCATGAAATCATACTTTCCAGACACCAGCACGATCATACCTGTCACACCGACATGATAGACCCTCCGGCAATGGTGACGTACTGGTATACATTTGGGAAAGTGTTGTCCTGGGAGTCCTCTTCCTTAAAAACATTAAAGCAATCTGCTTCCACCATCTTTTGAGGAAGAACATTTCAAAGATTCACAACCCTCTGTGAGAAAATATTTCTCTTTAGCTTTGTTTTAAACAGATGGCCCCTTACTTTGAAACAGTGATCCCTAGTTCTAGATTCTCCCACAGAAAGAATCATGCTCTCCACATCCACCCTGTCAAGTCCCCTCAAGATCTTGTATGTTTTAAGCAAATTATCTCTTTCTGTTCTAAACACCAATGGATACAAGTATAGACTGTTCAGGACTTTCAGAAGACAACCCACCAATTTCAATCTTCTCCAAACTGCTTCCAACGAATTTTCATCCTTCCTTCAGTAAGGACACCCAACACTGTACACAGCATTCCAGATGTGGTCTCATCAGTGCTCTGTACAGCTGAAGCATAACCTCACTGATTTTGTATTCAATTCCCTTCACAATAAGTGATAACATTCTAGTAACTTACCTATTTTTAATTGCTGTACCTGCAGGCTAACTTTTTGTGCACAAGTTGCCTCGATCCCTCCAAATCTCAGAACTCTGCAATCTCTCACTGTTTAAAGCATTAAACTAAGCATTTTAAATAAGGATTTTTATTCTTCCTGCCAAATTGGTCAACTTCACATAGATTTTACACTCCATCTGTCAGATCTTAACTAAATAATCTGATCTCCAAATCATTTAAACTATTTATATCCTTAGGTCCTTGTCATAACTAAATTTCCTACCTATCTTTGTGTCAATTTAGTAACCATGACTTCAGTCCCTTCATTCAAGTCATGCTTCACTCCACATGATATCAAGAAATGGCTGAAGACTGAATGCTACAAAGGTTATATCTCCTTTTAAAATTCTGGAAATAATGCTTAAGAGACAGAACATAAATTCCTGGGAAAAAAATCAGCAGGTCTGGCAGCATAACTACAAAATGCTTCGAGAGGTTAGTCATGGCTCACATCAACTTCAGCCGAGCAAATTGCCATTGTCCTTTGCAATTCATCTACCGGCACAATAGGCCCTGGCCCTACACTCATCCCTGAAACATGTGGATATCAAGTATAGAAGAGAAAATGAGGTCTGCAGATGCTGGAGATCAGAGATGGAAATGTGTTGCTGGAGAAGCGCAGCAGGTCAGGCAGCATCTAGGGAACAGGAGAATCGACGTTTCGGGCATTAGCCCTTCTTCAGGAAACCAACGATATCAAGTATACCCAAGTCAAGTGTTTACTTATTGACTACAATTCGACCTCCAACATCATAATTCCAAACAAATGCATCTTTAAATTCTGAGACCTAAGTCTCACCTCCTCTCCTCTATAACTGGATCCTCTACATCCTGATCCATAGACAGCAATCAGTAAGAATTAGCGACAACCCCTCCTCCACCACGTTCCTCAACACCGGTGCCCTGCAAGGCTGTGTACTCAGCCCCCTACTATACTCCTTATACACTTATGTCTGTATGGTCAAATTCTGCTCCAAATCCATTTACAAGTTTGCTAATGACACCACTGTTGTTGGTTAAACATCAAACAATGAGACAGAATACAGGAAAGAGACTGAGTGCTTAGCAGCATTTTGTAAAGATTACAATCTACATCAGAAAAATGAAGGACCTGGTCATTGATGTCAGGAAGCCATGTGAAAGGCAGGCCCCTGTCTGCATCAATGGTGCTGAGGTGGAAATAGTCAAGAGTGTCAAGTTCCTGGGAGTAATGGTCATCAACAATCTGTCTGGGTCCACCCACGTTATCGCAATGGTCAAGAGAGTACAACAATGTCTCCACTTCCTCAGTAGGCTAAGGAAATTTGGCATGTCCCCAGATTTTAGACATGCACCATAGAAAGCATTCTATTTGGATGCACTGCATGATATGGCAACTGCTCTTCCCAAGACCGCAAGAAACTACAAACATCCAAGTCCATCACGCAAACCAGCTTCCCTTCCATTGACTCCACCTATACTTCCTAATGCCTGGAAAAGCAACCAACATAATCAAAGACCTCTTCCACTGTGGTTATACTCTCTTCCACCTTCTTCCGCTGGGCAGAATATACAAAGGTTTGAATACATGCATGAATAGACACAAGAACAGCTTCGTCCCCGCTGTTGTCAGAATTTTTATTTGCCCTCTGACCTCTCTTTCTCTGCACCTTCTCTGTGGCTGTAACACTGTATTCTACACTCTGTTCTGCTACCCTGATACAAATTGTATGATACAATTTGACTGTATAGCACACAAAACAACACTTTTCACGGTCTCTCAGTACATGTGACAATAATAAATCAATCAATCAATCGGTAGCGTTGGTGGAAAGAAAGCAAGATTAATGTTCTGGGCTTCAGAACTGGACCCAAATCGTTAACTCTGATTTCTGTCCACAGATGCTGCCAGGCCTGCTGGGTTTTTCCAGAAATTTCTGTTTTTGTTTCTGATTTTCAGCATCGACAGTTCTTTCGATTTTTAATAGTATTTAAGACTTGTGTTCCAGAAATACCCACATCCTTAGCCAGGTTTCTCAAGTATAATTACAACACTGGCATTTACTTGGAAATATGGAAAATTGCCCAATTATGTCCTGTGTGCAAGGAAAGGACAAATCCAACCAGTCAATTATGCAAACCAGTCTAGTCTCAATTATAGTAATGGTAACAGTCATTTCACTTGTTCAGCAATAATCTGCTCACTGAAAAACCATTTGAGCCTACCAACGCCTTACTTCAACACAGCATTGATCAAAATGTGATCAAAGATTTAGAACTAAGAGGTGAGCTTAGTGTGACTACCTTTACTGTCAATTCAGCATTTGACTGAATGTGCTATCAAGGATCCCCAGAAGGACTGAAGTTAATGGAAATCAGGCAAGGCAACCTTCCAGTGATTGGAGTCAAACTGAACACAAAAAGAAGATAGGTGTGTTTGTAGGACACCAATCATCTAGCCTCAGAGCATTGTTGCTGAACGTTTTCATTGTAGCGTCCCGGGCAAACTATCTTCAGCTTCGCTCATAAGATCAGAGATGGGGATGATCACTGATGATTACACAATGGTTAGTGTAATTTATGAGATGCTGGAACAATCCATGCTTTTATGCAACAAAACCTCCAAATTTGGGCTGATAAGTGGCATGTAGCCACTCCACACAACTTCCAAGTAATGGCTACCTCCAACAAGACCATTGAATTTCAATAGTATTAATTCATTGAACATTCATTTTCAACATTCTAGGGGTTTCCACTGGCCAGAAAGTGAACTGAACCAACCATTTATATATAATTGTTAAAACTGCAGGTCAGAAGTTAGGACCACAGCTAGCTGTGGTAAGTAATGCATCTCCTGATAATCTACAAAGCATAAATAAATTGCTTTCCACTTGTCTATGTTGATGAGTACAACTCTGAACAACACTCAGGAAACTCAACAAAATCCAAAACAAAATCACCTGCTTGACTGGTATTTTATCCACCACTTGCAACATTCACTCCTTCCATTACCAATACATAATGCCATCGATAAGATACATAGTTAAAACGAATCAAGGCTATTTAACAACATTTTCCAAGCCATCAATCTTTATCACTTAAAAGGAAAAGACAAGCAGCTGCACAGGAATGCTGTGAGCTCCTAATTTTAGCACATTCTGTCCTGACTTGGAAATATTTCGCCAGCATTATGGGTGTCTCTACCCCTCACGGAGAGTAATCAGGGATTCTGGTGGAGCCAGAGACATCAAAATGCTGTGAAAGGAGATGAGAATATGTCATTTCTGGGCACCACCTTTTAGGAAGGACATGAAGACATGAGAGAGTGTACAGAACTTTGATTATGTGAGAGAATTGAGATACTGGGGCTGTTCTCTTTTAAGAACACTGGATAAAGAGTTGCTTTGACTGTGGTGTTAATAGTCATGAGGCATCTAGGTAGATAGAGGGACATTGTTCCTAAAAAGATCGAGAACTAGAGGACATTAATTTTGGCAAAAGAAATAAAGATGACATGAGAAAGAACATGGTTATGCTCTGGAATGCACTGCCTGCTCATCATCAAGGTATATTCAATCAGGCAATTTTGAAAAATGATAATTACCTAAAGATAAGTAATTTTTAGGTCTCTGCAGAAATGACAGTGAACACAGACACAGAAAACTGACTGAAACATTTTGGAGCAAATGTCCTTCTTCTATGTTGCATCCATTCTATGGTTTTATGAATCTATGTCAAGTATCTCATCAGTTCTCTAATCATTTGTCAGACTACGTGCTCTCAATCTCTCAATCATGCTGAACATAATGTAAACAAATGTGTAAAAGCAAGTTTTCTTAGGTGTACTCTTCACAAAGAAAATTTGTTCTTACTGTTCACATGATGACATTCCATTGCCATTAGTAGAGGTCAAGATGTCTTCACTTACTTTTGGAACTGGTTGTATCCTTCTTATTAATGGGAAATAACCACAGAATTCATTCCAGGGTTTTAGTATCCTGCATGAGTCACAGTTCTATCTTAAATGGTTTGCAATATTTCATGAATCATGTGTTAAAGATTGTAATTGAAATTTTACATTAATATGATAAGAAACAATTATGGATATGATAAAAGAATTGAATTGAATTTATTGTCAGTACTTTTAGGAATTCAAGACTAGCCAAGGACCAAGATTCAGTTTATTTACATTGCTTCCTTTATTTGTGATAGGGAACTTTCTTATTGAATGAAAAATCTATGTAAAGACAAAAAAAAATGTAGATAAGCATCAATATTAGAAAAGAAAAAAGAAAAGAGGTAAATGAAGCAGTATTGACTAAGTGGTGATAAGTTTAGATTTGAAGTCTCTAGACTGCAAACAGAAAAACAAAGTGAGATAAGTACCGTGTTCCATAGAACTAAACATATTAATCATCAAATTATAAAATCTGCAGCCTATCAGCATGAACATTTTGTGAGGAAAATGTGCTCACATTATTTCCAGCATTAACTTTGCGGAGATCCTACTCTGTCTGATTTACTAATTTACTATTGGTCTGTCTGGCAATTTATCATCAGAACTTTTATAAATTGCATACATTTATCTGAGTTTTCTGTTGAGTATCTGAGCTTACATTATTGGCGATGTGCCCAAAGCTTGGATTTGATGAATACATCATTGATTTTATATATAAACCCAGGGCTACCAACTCTAGGTTATTGTTATAAAATACAAAGGCCAATTAAATGTGCCGTTAATCTTAAAATAGTAAATTACATCATTTATCCGAAACAGTTGTAGTTCCATTTACTCTACTATGTAAAGATAGTATGTGAGTTATATGGGTGGGCTATTGAAAATATACAGAATGTACAGTACTCTGGCAAAAGTTCATATAACTTTCAAAAGCGTCTGGATTTCCAGGCTTCACCAGGCTTCATGTTACCATGACCATTTCTTTGCCATTGGCTCCTTGCATGTGGCAAGCAACAATTATATGTTATGTACCACGAGATATTTTTCACAGACTCACATCACACACATAGATTGTCTGTTGTATTGACTAATAGTGTCTCCCATGTTCCCTATCCCGAAGAAATCTCTTTTCTATCTCTTTGTAAGAGAAGGCCATACATAACTGGCAACAGTACATACAGCCTAGAATAGTGTAAATGCAGCCACAATCTTTTAAACCTTAGCAGGACAGACTATTTTGGATCTGAATAGATAGAGCAAGTCAGAATATTTACATCAGTCTAAGGAGCACTTATGTGCTGGGGTCTGGAATTTTGATTTCACAAAACCCCCTCAAAAAGCAAATTAGTTACCGTTAGCATTTTATGCAGTTACATTAAAGCATGATATGTCACCCGCAACTCACTAGGAATCCAGAACATCCAAGTACACAGTGATGTGAAATCCAACCAAGCATTTTTTTATTTGCCCATTAAACATCAATGTCATTGCAAATCCTTAACTGCTGTTGAGAAGGTGATGACAAACTGCTTTCCTGAATTGCTGCATTCAATTCAGGACATCCACAGAGATGTTAAGGATGGAGTTAGGCCAGCATTAGGCCAGCAGTGCTGCATTTGTATATGAACTGCTTCCTATCTGAGGAATTGCAAATGACACTAAACACACTGCAACTATAAGCAAACATTCTCATTCCTGACCCAATGATGGAAGGAAGGCTACTGATGAACAGTGAAGGAACTGCGATATAGTTTCAAACAAAAGTGGTGTGTGACTTGGAGAGGAAGTTGTGAGTGATGATATTGCTGAGCATTTGCAGCCCTCTTCCTTCTATCTGGAGGAGTTTGCAAGTTTGGTAGATGCTGACAAAGCAGTCTTAGTGAATATTCCATCACTTTCCTAAGTATTGCCTTGCAGATGATGCACACACTTTGGGGAGGCAGAAAACTGAGTTTTTCACCACACAATTCCCAATTCACAATACACTTGTAGCAACAATATTTATGTATCTAGTCTGGTTAAGTTTGTGGTCAATGTGAACCACAAGGATATTAATCGTGGAGTATTCAGTAATGGTAATAATATTAAATGTTGATGATATAGTTAGATTTGCTTTTTGTTGGGGATAGATCTTCTCATATGCTCATCCTGGTGTGAATGTAACTTGCCTCTGAAAGTTGTAACTTAAATGTTGTCCAGATATGGATATGGATTGCTTCAGCCTCTGAGGAATCTCAAATGGCACTAAGTATCATACAGTTGTCAGCAAACATCCTCACTTCTAACTTAACAATAGTGAAAAGGTCATTGACGAAGAGATGCAGAACTGAAAGAAGCCATTAGAATTCAGTATAGCAAATTGGCAGAAAAGTGAGATGGAATCAGGGGACTTTGGCGCTACCTGCCAGGTCCTTCTTCATTTCCTATCGGTCATCCATTTTCTCTCTTGTCACACACCCTTAACGTGGTAGATGACCACATCAATGAGTATGCTATTCTATTGAGCCTTGTTTACTCCTGCTGAAGGGGACTAGCAGTGGATGCTACCACTTGTACAATACCCAGGTGATCCAATATACCCATACATATAACCTCCACTTTTGCCAGCAAAGATGGAACAACAGATCAAAACGTGCATGTAAATATTCAGATAACATAAATGAAGGCTTATTTTCCTTGTACAGTTATCAATCCTTGAGTTCTACTGTCAAATTAGTTTGTATGTGACTTGCATTATTGTCAGGGTTTGCAATGTTGTATTTAATCGAAAGTTTCCAATGGCCCCTGTGACAGATATTGCTCAAGTCTACACTCAGAGGGAATATTTATTTATTTTATCAAACAGAGAAAAAGTCTCCAACGTATGTCTACATAATAGCACTGAATTGTCATATTTTCCTTACTTTCAGAGGATGATATTAGCTTAGAAGAAATATGATACAATTTTGCAATACAGTGTGGGTAATGAGTCATATGATGGTGCTGAAGGAAGTTAATTTGCTAACTTTAAAGCAATACCATGTGAAGGGAAAGAGTAGTTTGTGCTTTTAAATGAAAGTCAATATAAGGTATTATTTTTTAATGTTCAGAAGCTTCTGAAAGAGCTATGTATCTATAATTCATGTGAGTGATTAAGAGGTTCAGTTGATGGTTTGTGTTGGTGAATCACTGGAGAAGGCTTTGCAGAATAGAATTAGAGACATGCCTGAAAATTCATAAATCTTTGATATTTTCTATTCCCTTGTGGGACATGGACATCAGTGGCGGGTTTGTATTTTTTGCCCATCCCTAGTTGCCCTTGAGAAGGTGGTAGTGAGCTGCCTCTGGATCTGCTGCCTTAAGTACCAGAATATACTACTAGGGACCTTTTCCACTGATCCCACTGGAAGAGTCAAGGTCGGGGGGGAGTTGCTTCTTTTATGATATGGTATATCTAGACATCTTGGGTATCCAGCAAAACTAGGGTGCAAATTGGGTGGTGAATGCAGATAGGGTTGGAAAATGTGGCACTGGCTTAACATGCATGTTTACATCAGTAACTCCTGCCAAACCAGCAAATTTTAAAAAGGTCACCGGGCTCCTCATATGGGAGAAAATCTGTCAGAATTCTTCAAGGATCCAAGCCATACTTGTATATTATTTGAGTTCTAATTCATAAAACAATTCATACATCAAGGATGGAATGGCGAAGTCAGTGTTTGGCACTGCAGGCTACCAGTACCAGGGACCCAGGTTCAATTATTGCTTTGGGCAACAGTCTGTGTGGAGTTTGCACATTTTCTGCCTGGGTTTCCTCCCACAGTCCAAAGATGTGCAAGTGACTTGGCCATGCTAAATTGCCAGTAGTGTCCAGGGATGTGCAGGCTAGGTGGATCAGCCATGGGAAATGCAGAAATGTTGGGTCTGGGTGGAATGTTCTTCAGAGGGTCAGAGCGGACTAGATGGGCCGAATGGCCTGATTCAATGCTGTCAGGAATCTATTTTTTTTTAATATTATGAAGGTCAAATCTCATTCTAGTTTCTGAACCCTCTAATATATTTCAAGAGTAATATGTGACTAAATTAAAAATACAAAATAGTTAGCAGGTGTGATAGTACTTGGGGAGGGAGAAACAGAGTTCAGGCTTCCCTTGTGTAAATCCTTCCTCTCCCCTTTCCTTTACTGACAATGGTTAGATCTGTTAATGGGGACAGGATTTGTGTAGCTTCACATCTCAATGAAAACCTGGGGCAACGTTTCCATCTATTTGTAGCAGATGATGTGGCACTGGAGTGTTGGTGGCTGGTGAGAGGGAAGAATGGATTAGAGATTTAGGTTGAGAGAAACTCTTAAAAGAGACAAAGTGGCTAGATGACCAAGAGGTGACACAGTAGCTTAGTCATTAGCATTACTGCCTCACCGCATCAGGGACCTGGGTTCGATTCTGCTCTTGGGTGACTGTGTGAAGTTTGCACATTCTCCCTTTGTCTGCGAGGGTTTCAACCCACAATCCAAAGGTTGTCAGATATGGTGGGTTGGCCATGGGAAATGCAGGGTTACGGAAATAGAGGTGTGGGTCTGGTTGGAATACTCTTTGGAGGGTTGGTGCAGACTTGATGGGTTGAATGGCCTGCTTCCATACTGTAGGGACTCAATGAGTGTGGTATTTTTGGTTTGCTGATTCTTTTACTTTTTAGAGCATGTTCTATTTAAGTTTGAAACTTGTTTTAATTTCAAATATGGTTCCCTGACTTACTGTATTTTCCGTCACTTACACTTTCCAATCATGATCCATTCACTTATGTATACACATTTTTTTTCTTTTATTTCTTGGATGTCTATTTCAATTACATGACTGGGATGATTTGTTAAACTGCAAAGTAATTATATCGATACTTCCACTCAGTATTTGTTTGCCGGTTATCTACTCCCCTTCCTTCTTTTCTCTCATTTAGTTAATAAGCCTGTTACTATCTCACTTTTTCAGTTCTAAAGAAGATTACAAGCCCAGATTATTGAGATTTATTCTACAGATGTCGATTGATCTGCTGTACTGTATTAATTTTAGAACTCCTTTTTTTAATTTCTATGTCATATTTTATTATTGCTGTCAATTGTATTTTTCATATTGTTGACCAAAATGAAACATATACCAGCACGCAATAGAAAATTCACTTTAACTTGGCAATATTTCAAAAATTATCTTTCTTTAATGTATTCAAGGTCAAGTAGCAGCAAGTATATACTGTATTGGCCTTGCTGCATGTTACCTCATTGAGGTAAAAAGCCATTAGACAGATGCTGCAGTATTCAAACTAAAATTATTACGTCTATGTAAATACATGCGCCACATTCCAATGAACTGAAACTAAACTGATGGATTTTCTCGTGAATAAAGTGCTTTATTTGAGGATTTGTAACATCTGGGCATGGTTGGAGTTTTGCAAGAATCTTTTGCAATCCTCTTATTGCAAGCTATGATGAAGGAGTACTTCCCATTCTACGTTTTTGAACTAATAAGCTCCTCTTGAAGTTGTATTCAAGTGAAGTTTCTTACCACTCACCACACCTTTTTAAAACTTGCTGTCTCCCCTCTCAGCATTATGTTCACAATGAAGCTTCTCCCCACTCACCACATTCTTTTAACATTTGTTGCCTCCTCTATCAAACCTCACAAGCCTTACAAATTACAAAGATGTGGGTATAAGTGTCTTGATTCCATAACCCTCTGGTTTTCAGGTCAAGCACGTTTAGGGATGCATGATAATTTTGTAGGCTGCATTTTCTGACCTCCTGATGCCTGGGCACTGTACAGGTACACTTCACTTTGTTCACTGCTTGACCAGATTTTATGGCATAGGGATTAAAAGCCAAACCAAATCATCCTCACAATCACTGGACTCACAATACATTGAAATTAAGATATTCAATGTCCCTCAAATATTTGCTCAATTGTTCCTAACCAGACTTTACAAACAAATCTTGGACACCAACTTTAAAAATTAACAACTTTAATAAGGGAACTTTAGCACAGCACAGATGATCTACAAGCAAAACTAATTAATATCTCCAATCTAAGTCCAATCTTCTTTGATCACCAAACCTCACTCACACACTAATAGACAGACAGACACAACTAACGGATACATTTTTTAAAAACATAAAAGAATCATAAGTTGCCAGTTCAACAACTGTTTCAGCAATGAATACCAAATCTTTATACCATGCTTTTCAGCGATAAAGAATTAAAACTAGTTCTGTGGAGGTTGGCGACATTTCATCTCTACTTCTGTCATGGACAGGCAGGAAACAGGATTTTCTTCACAACATGGAGAGCAAATGTTGCCCGTATTCCTTGCTTTGTAATTATTAACCATAGCAAAGACTTAATGAACACTAGAAAATGAAATTCCAGTCAGTCAGAAGCTGAGTCAGTGTTTGTGAAATGATATGGTGGACATGTTAGACATTTTGGAGAAGCTTTTGAAATGAGTAAAACCCTAACTTATTCAGTAGCCCAATTTAAAAAAAAAATTCATGCACAGGATTGCGCACATCGCTGGCTAACCAACATTTATTTCCCATCCCTAATTGCCCAGAGGGCAGTTAAGAATCAACCACATTGCTGCAGGTCTGGAGCCACATGTAAACCAGATAAGTTAAGGTTGGCAGCTTCCTTCCCTAAAGGAGATTAGTGAACCAAATGGGTTTTTCCAACAATCAACAACGACTTCACGGTCATCATTAGACACTTAATTCATAACTTTTTAATTGGAATTCAAATTCCACCATCAGCTGTGGCAGGATTCAATCCCAAGTTTGCAAAATATTATTTGAGTCTCTGATTAACAGTCCAGCGATAGTATCGCTAAGCTATCATCTCCCTAGTAAGTACAACTAATTATTTCAAGTAGTACTTAAAATAGTCACATGATGTTTGAAATTATTCTTTTATTATTGCTAAACTCCAAATTTTAACACTTCAAAATTCCTGCTGGAATATAACATGTTTATTGAGAGGGGCACCAAAATTGAATTGAAGTTCAACACATAAACATGAGGCTGTCCCTTTCGGTTGTAAGAATAGGGAGGCCATTTATTGCTGGAAGATGAGGTAGAATGTGAAGCAATTGCTGAGTACAAACATACTAATAACTAAAGATTGTGCTATAGGTTAGCAAAGCCATACGAAAAGTCAACTTCTCGTGAGACAAATTACCAGGTTCAGGAACTGTGCTAAACTAATATTGAATCTTAAAAACCAAAAAAAACTGCGGATGCTTTGAAACAGAAACAAAAGCAGAAGTTACTGGAGTTAAGTTCCTCAGTTCTGAGAAAGGGTCACTGGACCCGAAACGTTAACTTTAATTTCTCTTCACAGATGTCGTCAGCCCTGCTGAGCTTTTCCAACAACTTCAATATTGAATCTTGGTTAAATCACACTTAGTGTTTTGGTCACCCTATTATAAAAAGATTACACACTGGAGAGGCTGCAGACAAGATTTACAATGATAATATCAGAATTCAGGAAAGGGGCAGCCAGTCAGCCAGCCCCAGATGAGAAGTTTCCAGACCTGTGACTGGTGGCTGTACATCTCTTAATTGTGTTAACCCTATTCCCTGGGCTAGCCCCTTTCGACCCACAGGACTGACTGTGACTCACTCCCTGGACCACAAGGACATGGCTCCCTCCCATTCACTCCCTAAACTGAGAACACTCCAATTGGATGCTGATTGGATGACTGAAATTAAAGGCTGCCTTTAGACTGCCTGGGCTGGGTCACCCTGACAGATAGTGCCTCTATGGACTTTGGTGAAGACTACTCCTCTAAGACTTTGGGAGATACTGCATGTGCAGTCAGGAGATGTTGTTGGAGAGATTGCTGTTTTTACACCATGTTGCTAAACACTCTATCTTATTCCTCTATTCTGTCTCATCGTTATTTGAGATCCAACCTACAGAGATTATGTTGCCAGCAAACTTGTAAATGGACTTTGCAGAATTTGGCCACGTAGTCATGTGTTTATAAAGAGTATAGTAAGGAGCTGAGTATGCAGCCTTGCAGGGCATCAGTACAAGACAAGACAATACAATACAGTACAGGAACAGCCCCTTTGGTCCACCAAGCCTGCATTAATTCCTAATCTTTCTTTAGACCGAGTACTTATTGCCCTTGCACGGTATTGATCCATCTGTTTGCCTCCCATTCATGTGTGTATCAAGATATACCTTAAACATGGCTAACATGCTTGCTTCCACCACCTCCATTGGCAGTGCATTCCAGGCACCCCCCACAACCCTCTGTGTGAAAAATGTTCCACGCACTTTTCCCCTAAACTTTTCCCCTCTCATCTTGAACCTGTGCTCTCTTGTAGTTTAACTTTCCATCTTGGGAAAAAGCCTCTGACTATCCACCCTATCGATGCCTCTCATAATTTTATAGACCTCCATCAGGTCACCCTTCAACCTCTGTCTTTTCAGTGAAAATAAATAGAGTTTATCCAATCTCTTCTCATAATTAAAACCCTCGAGACCAGGCAACATCCTGGTAAACTTCTCTGCACAATCTCCAAAGCATCTATATCCTTCTGGTAGTGTGGTGGCCAGAACTGCACACAATATTCCAAATGTGACCTAATTAAAATTCTGTGCAGCTGTAACATAACTTGCCAACTTTTATATTTTATGCCTCAGCCAATGAAGGTAAACATACTATATGCCTTCTCGACCACCTTATCCACTTGTGTTTCCACTGCAGGGATCTGTGGACCTGTATACCCAGATCCCTATATATTTAAATGCTCCTATGGGTTATGCCATTTATTGTATAAACACCTTGCATTTGTCCAGATTAAACTCCATCGGCTATTTCTTTGCCCAAACCTTCAATCTATTTATATCCGGCTGTATACTTTTGCAGTCCTCATCACCATTTACAATCCTGCCAATTTTGGTGTCATCCTCAATCAGACCACTTACATGTTCCTCCAGATAATTTATATATATTACAAGCAACACAGAACCCAGAAGTCAACCTGTGGAAAATCACTAGTTACTGATCTCCACTCCAAAAACCCTTCCACTGCTACTCTCTGTCGTTTATGACCAAGCTAGTTTTATATCTATCCAGCCAACTGAACTTACATCCTATAAGATTCTACCTTTTGTACCAGCCTGCCATGAGGTACCTTTGTCAAATGCCTTACTAAAGTCCATGTAGATAACATCCATTGTTCTTTCATCATTAATCATTCTTGTCATCTCCTCAAACACTCAATCAAGTTGGTGAGACATGACCTTCCCTGAACAAGTGCATGCTGCCTATCATTAACAAGTTCATACATTTCCAAATGTGAATAAATCCTGTCTCTCAGTATCAACTCCAATAGCTTCCCCCCCCCCCCCCATCCCCAACTGACATCAGGTTCACCAGCCTATCATTACCTGGATTATCTCTGTTTCCCTTCTCAATCAAGGAAGAACATTGGTCATTCTCCAGTCCTCTGGAACCTCACCTGAGGCCAAAGAGGATGCAAAGATAAGGCCATAGCTATTTCCTCCCTTGCCTCCCACATAGATCTCATCTGGCCCTGAGGACTTGTCTACTTGATATATTTCAAGAAACCTAACACTTCCTTCTTCATAATGTTGACCTGCCCAAGAGTATTCACATATCTTTCTCTAAACTCAACATCCCTTATCAGTGCAAAGTACTCACTAAGGATCTCAGCCATTTCCTCTCGCTCCACACATAACCTCCTGTGGTGAAAGGGTTAAAATTATGTCCCAATACATGTGTGAATCTTATTATGAATATGTTACCGGAATGGAAGGTGTTGCTTAGTCTTGCCCTGTTGTTCGCATGAATGTTTAGATCTCGAAAGAGTATATAAGCTGGGAAAGTCCCCAGTTCGGTAGAGTCTGCTCCGGGTTACGTTTAACCGCCGAGCGTGGGTTGTTGGCAACCGCTCTACGAGAACTGACGGCTCCCAGTTCCGGTAACACGTAGAGTGAGTATAAACCAGACCCGTTGTAAGTATGAGACCTGGTTGAGGCGACACTGCGGGGAATAAAATACTCATATTCTAGCAAACTCGTCTCTTAGTTCTTTTCTCCTGATCTGTGTCAGACTACTCTCCTGCGAACCCGATCCTTGAGAATTTATAAAACACCTCCCTCCTTTATTGTTAAGGGAACCTACTTTTTCCCTTGTTACCCTCTTGCTCCTGATATATGTATAAAATGCTTTGGGATTATCCTCAATCCCAAACTATTCTGAAGAAAGATTACACACCCAGAACATTGACTTCTCCACCACCTGATGCCACCTGGCTTACTGTTATGGGGACATCATTCAACTACAACTTGTGAAGGTTTCTAAGATTCTCTCGACTCCATGGGAAGAACAATAGGGCGGTGTGTACCATGTGCAACCAATTCAAAACTACCATTTCAAAGCTAAAATTACACCAAAATTACTCTAAGATTTCTCAACAACTTTGAACGTGATAAAATAAATCTTCTGCAATCTTTGCCACTCCCTCTCTCCACCTCACCTTCACCTGTTGTTTTGGAGAATGAATGGACCTCCTTCACTTTCCGGTTCATTTGGATGGAAAGTCACAGTTTCCTTAGATCTCTGGTTTTCTGCACAAGTTGGTTAACATGTGAACTCTAAATATCTGAATTAATGTTATTTCTTAAGAAGGAGCTTATTACCCACTAAGCATCTCAGAAGGTTCTGTACAAAGAGGGTTGTGTGGATTTTTCCTGTGACATTTGACTTCTTTTCCATGGTAACATTAACTTTCTGCATCTGTGGTTACATGAATGTTGGCAGCTGTTGCAATACTGAGTGAGTCAGCTGCTTGGAAAAAGATTAATGCCTCTTCCTGCATTTTTACTTCCCTAGGAATTTTGAAATTAAACAACTTGGACTAATGTAATTCAAAGGGTGTTTGTCTGGTTCTGTTACAGCTTTCCCAACTTTACTCAGAGTATAAACATATGAGGTTATTGCATATGCACTTCTGTCTGTCAGCTCTTGTGAGAAATCTATACAACCCTATAGGAAATGGAGGGGAAACCCTGTGACATTTTTCTCCTTTTGCAACAGATAAAGCTTTCACACACACATAACAAGTGAAAGGGTTCCAGACATGCAATAAAACTGTCAACAACATGAAGTCCATTATAACTCACATCAGAAATGTACTTGCCGCCTTGGTTACTATTTTGGTAACAAACTGGCAACTATAATGTCAGATCAATAAGCAAACTGGGGCTGAAAAGATGGATTTTGTCACCATATATGTTAAATCTGATGTTATGTTTTACAACCAGACTGCCAGCTATTCCACTGTGATGAGCATCCTTTCTAGACACCTCCCAATACTCTCGTGAGCCCACTACTCTCTGTTAGGGAGAAACCGGCTGCCTCTAGTGGAAGAAGACCTAACACTCCACCTCACTTTAACATTAGTACACTGCTTCTCTGGAAAAAGCCACAGCAGAGCTTACTTTAAGAGCTCAGACTGTAGAAGACGGCTTGTGAAATACAGCATTAGCCTGCAAGAACATAAGAACTAGGAGCAGGAGTAGTCCATCTGGCTCTTTCAGTCTGTTCTGCTATTCAATAAGATGAGGCCTGATATTTTTGTGGCCTCAGCTCCACTTACTCACCCTCTCACCATGATCCTTAATTTCTTTACTATTCAAAAAATTATCTATCTTAGTTATAAAAACATTCAATGAGGGATTCTCAACTACTTCACTGGGCAGGGAATTCCATAGATTCACAACCCTTTGGGTGAAGAGGTTCCTCTTCAATTCAGTCCTAAATCTGCTCCCTTTAATTTTGAGTCTATGCCCTCTTGTTCTAGTTTCACCCGCTGATGAAAATAACCTCCCTGTTCGTAGCTTTTCTATTCCTTTCATAATTTTATGTGTTTGTATAAGATCCCCCCTCATTCTTCGATATTCCAATGAGTATTCCCAGTCTACTCAGTCTCTCCTTATAAGGCAACCCCCTCAACTCCAAAATCAACCTAATGAATCTCTTCTGCACTGTCTCCAGTGCCACTACATCCTTTCTCAAGTAAGGAGACCAAAACGGCGCACATTATTCCAATGTGGAACTAACCAGTACCCTATACAGCTGCAGCATAACCTCTCTTCTTTTAAAGCTGAAAATGTGTTGCTGGAAAAGCGCAGCAGGTCAGGCAGCATCCAGGGAACAGGAGAATTGACGTTTCGGACACAAGCCCTTCTTCAGGATTCCTGAAGAAGGGCTTGTGCCCGAAATGTCGATTCTCCTGTTCCCTGGATGCTGCCTGACCTGCTGCGTTTTTCCAGCAACACATTTTCAGCTCTGATCGCCAGCATCTGCAGTCCTCACTTTCTCCTCTCTTCTTTTAAACTCAATCCCTTTAGCAATGAAAGACAAAATTCCATTTGCCTTCTTAATTACCTACTGCACCTTCAAACCAATCTTCTCTGATTCATGTACACGGACACCCAGGACCCTCTGCCCAACGGCATGTTTCAATTTTTTACCGTTCAAATAATACTGTTATTCCTACCAAAATGGATGACTTCACATTTATTAACATTGTACTCCATCTGCCATACTTTTGTCAATTCACTTAAAGTATCTATGTTCCCCTACAAAGTTTCACATGCCTCTGCACACTTCGGTCTACCACTCATCTTAGTGTCATCTGCAAACTTTGACACACTACACATGGTGCCCATCTCCAAATCATCTATGTAAATTGTGAGCAATTGTAGTCCCAACACTGATCCCTGAGGCATACCATTAGTCACCGATCACCAACTAGAAAAGCGCTCATTTATCCCCACTCTTTGCTTGCTATTAATTAACCAACTCTCTATCCACACTAATCCTTGCCCGCAATACTGTGAACCTTTCTCTTATGCAGCACCCTTTTGTGTAGCACCTTGTCAAATAACTTTTGGAAATCCAGAAACACTACATTTCCTGGGTCCCCAAGGAACTTGTAGATAGCCACAAACAGTGTTAACCACAAGTGACTAAGAACCAGTGCCTCAGGAGATCTCAACCATCAGTGCAACAGTCATAGAAAACTCATAACTTATAGTATTGCTCACTATGCCCTGACAGTAGCTGTCAGACACTGTGGCCTTGAAATTTGTCACTTCTGCCTGCTTCCTAGGCCCAGCTGTGGATTTTGGTGGTATCTTACAAGGAGCTGCAGACCATTGCATTTCACAGGTCACTGACACCTCTTTGTAAGAGTTGGACAGTGCACTCATTTCACAATTGGTGCAGATCTAGAAAGCAAAGGGCTTCATTAAAATCAAAACCCAAACAGCAGTGCAGCATCAACTCCACCCAAAGGGGGGAAGAGGTAAAGAAGCAACAGCATAATTGTCTAAATGAAGTATATTGCAGTCTAGAGGGGTGAATTTGCATTTGCAGAATTGTATTTGCAGATATACTCAAAAAGCACACAATCTGTAGGCAATCAATCCATGTGACATTTTATAAGTCCCTACTTTGGAAATATAATCAGTCTGACTCATGATCGGAATACATACAGACTCTAACCTCACACCTTTAATGCATTGTCTGAACTGAGATGTCACTTTTTTTTAATAAAACCATTTATAGACTCTATGTATCTCACTCTTCCTTCTACTACCTTTAAACTACCCAAATGACATTAAAGGGGTCTTTTGGATTCCCTTTCATTCTAGCTGCCTGCCTCTGCTTTCTTCCTCAAATTTATTTTTCCTTTCTCTACTGTTAGCTGGTTCTCACCAGACCTATGAACCCTTTACCTTACTGATTACATTTTAGTCCTCCAGGGAGCTCTGGGCTTAGTTGCCCTACCTTTCTGTGCCTCTCATGAGGTGCATCATACTATATCTGAACTGTCTTCTCTTCAAAGGTAACCCTTTTAAAACAAAATAACCAACTGTTTGGATGTCTTCTGATACACCTCCATGAACATCACATCCTAATGAACCTGGACTTTCTGGCCAAGAGGTAGGAATACTACTACCATTCCGTCAGGGCTGTAGAAAATCCATTGTTTGCTTATCATTAGACCATCTTTGTAAGACATGAAAAACTAATCTATTCTTGTTACCTGAACCATGGTTCATAAATCACTTCACTGAAGAATAGCAGAAGGTCTATTTGTACTTGTACTTTCAGCATACTTTAACTTCTCCAGTCCACAATGCTTGGGACCAACAGCATAGCTGCTTGTTTCAAGTAACAAATTGCTGGACTGGAGAAGGTGGAATGTATAGGATTGTGTTCCCCTTTCACTTTTAATAAAATAGTCATAGAATCATAGAGTCATAGAGATGTACAGCACGGAAACAGATCCTTCGGTCCAACTCATCCATGCCAACCAGATATCCTTACCTAATCTAGTCCCATTTGTCAGCACTTGGGCCATATCCTTCTAAACCCTTCCTATTCATATACCCATCCAGATGCCTTTTAAATGTTGCAATTGTACCAGCCTCCACCACTTCCTCTGGCAGCTCATTTCATGCACACACCACTCTCTGAGAGCTCTTTGGTCCCTTTTATATCTTTCCCTTCTAACCTAAATCTATGCCCTCTCGTTCTGGACTCCCCCACCTTAGGGAAACAACTGTCTATTTATCCTATACATGCCCCTCATGATTTTATAAACCTCTATGAGGTCACCCCTCAGCCTTCGACCCTCCAGGGAAAATAGCCCGAACTTATTCAGCCTCTCTCTATTGCTCAAATCCTGGCAACATCCTTGTAGATCTTTTCTGAACCCTTTCAAGTTTCACAAAATCCTTCTGATAGGAAGGAGATCAGAATTACACACAATATTCCAAAAGTGGCCTAACCAAGAGCTTGTACAGCCACAACATGACCTCCCAACTACTGTACTCAGTACTCTAATCAATAAAGGAAAGCATACCAAACGTCTTCTTCACTATCCTATCTACCTGCGACTCTACTTACAAGGAGCTATGAACCTGCTCTCCAAGGTCTCTTTGTTCAGCAACACTCCCTGGGACCTTACCATTAAGTGTATAACTCCTGCTAAGATTTGCTTTCACAAAATGCAGCAACTCGCATTTATTGAAATTAAACTCCATCTGCCATTTCTCAGCCCAGTGGCCCATCTGATCAAGATCCTCTTGTAATCTGAGGTAACCTTCTTCGCTGTCCACTACACCTCCAACTTTGATGTCATTTGCAAACTTACTAACCGTACCTCCTGAGTTCACATCCAAGTAATTTATATAAAGGACGAAAAGTAGTGAACCACCAATCTTTGTGGCACCCCACTGGTCACAGGCCTCCAATCTGAAAAACAACCCTCCACTACCACCCTCTGTCTTCCACTTCACAGCCAGTTCTCTATCCAACTGGCTAGTCATTTTACAGTTTGTAATTTCCCATTGATTAATATTTTAGATAGAGTCATAGGACAGGCAATGAGCTTGGGAGGCAGTTGCAGCTACTAATTTATATAATGAAAAACCTCTCAATTTTTTCAGGGGCTAATTTTACTAGTGGCAGAACAGCCCCTGCTACTTTAGAATGCACCAACTTTATGGAAGCAAAGTAAATTGTCAGTCAGGTAAATTGGGAACTTTGGTTAGTTTGATTAAAATATTTTTTTCACATTTATGATGACTCCAAGAGTAGGGGCGGCTTGATTTCTAGTGCACACCTCCAGTGGGTTGTACAACTGTTTGCCACTTTTTTTATGTTTTCTAATGAAGTCATTGATCTGAAATGGTAACACTGTTTCTCTCCATAGATACTGCCAGACCTGTTAACTATTTGTGATCTTATTTCTTTTACAAGTCAAGGCTCTCTTCAGTTCTCTCCAAGTGCCTGTTAACTTGACCAGTACTGATGTTAAATTTCCCAACCTGCAGTTACTCCGGACAACCTTCCAAACTTCCATGAACAAAGCTGAAAAAATTGGAACTTTCCGAACCTGTGGCACTGATCCTCTGAATCTAAGAATTATTGGAAGGTAGTAACAAACTCGACCACTATATACATTCCCACTCTCCTTAGCAACTAGAGATGCAAGTCATCCAGACCAGTAAACATATCATCCCTCTCTATCTCTATCTCTCTCTAGCAGTCCCTCAAAGGAAGGAGAATGCTTCTCATAGAGAACAGCCCATGGCAAGAGCTTGTGCATGGATTCATCTTCTCTAAACCTAAACACTTAAATATCCTATCATTCAATTTGCACGCAATACCTTAGCACCTCCATTCTGACAGATATTTTGGCAGCATTCTTTTTATTCATAAATGTTGATATAATCTTTCATTAAGTATCCTTACCTTGCCTTGCTATTCTAAGCATTGATCACCCGCTTTATAACTAATAAGACTAATCCCATCTCTCACTATTACATATTATTTACATAATCATAAATATATGTTGATGGCCGTTCCATTCTCATGTTCTCTTCTTGCCAGCCTTATTTTCCTCTTTACTTCATCTTTTAATTCATTGTATTTAGTCTTGTTTTCATTTGATGGATTCACCGAGCATACATCATATACCTCTTTTATATTTCATGATATTCTCTTTCTCCTTTATTATCCAGGAGCCCTGGCTTCAGATCCCCTGCTTGGTGAGAATATTAAAGACTACTTAAATAATATTCATGCTTCATATATAAATATGTTTATGTGACAAATGGATGATGCACAGTCTTCTGGATCTTTTTTTTAAGTTAATTTTTTAAAATTTGTTTTTCCATTGCTTTATCCTCAGCATCGGAAATTATTTCATATATGAGCCCAGCACATCAGTGCAAAAGATAAGGCTGAAGCTTTTGCAGCAATCTTCAGCCAGAAGTGCCCAGTGGATGATCCTTCTCAGCCTCTTCCAGTAGTCTCCAGCATCACAGATATCAGTCTTCAGCCAATTCAAATCTCTCCACATGATATCAAGAAGTGGATGGAGACATTGGGTACTGCAAAAGCTGTGGACCTTGACAACATTTCCGCAACAGTACTGAAGACTTGTGCTCGAGAAGGTGCCACTCCCTTAGCCGAGCTATCCCAATGCAGTAACAACACTGGTCCCTATCCTACAATGTGGAAAATTGCCTAAGTATGAAAAAAACTAGGACAAACCCGGCCAATTACCGCCCCATCAGTCTACTCTGGATCATCAGTAAAGTAATAGACAACAATGCTATCAAGCAGCACCTGCTCAGCTATAACCTGCTCCGTGACATCCAGTTTGGGCTCTGCTGGGGCTATTCAGTTCCTGACTTCATTACAGCCTTGGTTCAAACAAGGACAAAAGAGCCAAAGTCCAGAGGTGAGGTGTAAGTGACATTCCTTGACATCAAGGCTGCATTTGACCAAGTGTGGAATGAAGGAAACCTAGCAAAACTGGCATCAATGGGTACCAGGGCACAAACTCGCAGATGGTTGAACTCCAATCTGACACATAGAAAGATGGTCGTGGTTGTTGGAGGTCAGTCATCTCAGCTCCAGGACAGCTCTATAGGTGTTCCTCAGGGTAGTGTCCTCGGCCTATACACCTTCAGCTATTTCATCAATGACCTTCCCTCCAAATCAGAGTGGGGATGTTCGCTGATGACTGCACATTCGCAACTACTCAGATACTGAAGCAGTCCATTAAAATTCAACAAAACCTGGACAATATCGAAGCTTGGCCTGACAAGTGGAAGTAACATTCATGCCACACAAATGCCAGGCTATGACCATCACCAATATGAGACAATCTAACCACTGCCACTTGGCATTCAATGATGTTACCATCACTGAATCCCCCACTATCAACATCCTGGAGGTTATCATTGACCAGAACTTAATTGAACTCAGCACATAAACACAGTGACTACAAGAGCAGGTCAGAAGCTAGGAATACTGCGAAGAATAACTCACCTCCTGACTTCTCAAAGCCTGTCCATCATCTACAAAGCATGAGACAGGAGTTTGATGGCATGGTCCCCACTTGCCTGGATGACTGCAACAACACACAAGAAGCTTGACATCATCCAGGACAAAGCAGTCCACTTGATTGGCTTTACATCCATCAGCATCCACTCCCTCCACCACTGATGCTCAGTAGCAGCAGTGTGTACTATGTAAAAGATGCACTGCAGAAATTCACCAAAGATCCTCGGAAAGCACCTTCCAAACCCATGACCACTTCCATCTAGAAGGACAAGAGTAGCAGATGTATGGGAACACCATCACCTTCAAGTTTCCCTCCTAGCCACTCCTAGCCTGACTTGAAAATATATCACCGTTCCTTCACTGTCACTGTGTCAAAATCCTGGGATACCCTCCTTAATGGCACTTTGGGTCAACCCACAGCAGGTGGACTGCAATGGTTCAAGAAGGCCACTCACCACCACCTTCTCAAGGGCAACTAGGAATGGTCAGCGAGCGACGCCCACATCCCACAAAATGAATAAAACAAAAATGTCAGCATGTCCTGTCCAATGATTTAATCCTTAATTTATGATTGAAGATTACTTACAATAAGTATTTCAATAATAAGTAATGTGTAAAATGTGTAATTAAGACTATTTATCTTTAAATGACCCCTGCCAACCAAAACTGTAGAGTACTTTTAGAATTGACTCCAGTTAAACATAAAACTGAAATATTCCCTTGGTGGGAGAATGAATGTACAGAAACATATCAAGAGCTATAATTATATATTTCTAACTGGATTGTCTGGTCCAATTTCCAACAGTAATGTCACTTCTTGCCTTCGCAGGTGGATTCCCTCAAGGTTATTTTTTCAAATGTTAATAAATTCAGATTTCTTAACTCTCTTTTGACATTCAGAGATTGCTGTCAGAGTTCAACTGTTCACATGAAAATAGTTCTCCTTTTACAAGAAATTCAAGTGTCACAAACAACTTACAAACACACCCTCCTCAAGCTCAAATATGCTTACTCTGGTGAATCTTCGCGTACACTTCGGTAGAATGGACACAGTACAAGTGGCAGGACTTGGCAACAGAAACAAAGGGCAGACCCCTTCGAGAATGGGAGATAGATAGAGGTTAGTTGGGCACCAATACAGGATTTGGGAACTCTTTGGAAACAAGGTTCTACCTAGAGTAGCAATAAACGTGCTCATACTTGTCAGATTTCCTTAAGACAGCGTAAGTCATTAGCTGAGAATGGGAACTGAAAAATGTGTTGCTGGAAAAGCGCAGCAGGTCAGGCAGCATCCAAGGAGCAGGAGAATTGACGTTTCGGGCATAAGCCCTTCTTCAGGAAGAAGGACTTATGCCCAAAACGTCGATTCTCCTGTTCCTTGGATGCTGCCTGACCTGCTGCGCTTTTCCAGCAACACATTTTTCAGCTCTGATCTCCAGCACCTGCAGTCCTCACCTTCTCCTAGCTGAGAATGGGAACCCCATTCAACTCATGCATGCAATAATGTCTATAATGGTTCATGGCTTTGAAAGCATGAACTCCTGCAATGAGAGAGCAACAACCTTATGGAGAGGCCTATGCATCAGCACACTGAGTTGTTGCAGGAAGCATACACTAATGTTTAGGAGCAGATCATACTGAAGACCTGTGCTCCAGAATTAGCTGGCCTTAGACAAACTGTTCCAGTACAGTAACATTGCCTGCCAATGTGGAAAATTATCCTGGTGGCCTGTCCACAAAAAAGCAAGATAAATGCAATGGACCAATTAAATTCTTATCAGTCTACTCTCAACCATCAGCAAAGTGAGGGCCAGGATTGTTGTCAGTTCTATCAAACAGCACTGGCTGAGCAATAACCTGCTGCTGATTCTGTTTGGGTTCTGCCTCGACCACTCAACTCCTGACTTCATTACAGCCTTTGTCCAAACAAGGAAAAAATATTGAATTCCAAAGGTGAGGTGAGAGTGACTGCCCTTGACATCAAGGAAGCATTTGTTTGAGAATACTATCTAGGAAGTCCAAAGAAGCTGGAATCAATGGGATTTGGGGAAAACCCTTCACTGGTTGGAGTCATTATTGGCATAAAGATTGATGGTTGTCGATGTTCGGTGTCAAACATTGCTGTAAGAACTCTCTATAAGAGTTTCTTAGGATAGTGCCCTAGGCTTAAACCTCTTCAACTACTTTATCAATGACCTTTCTTCCACCATAAGGTCAAAGTTGGAACTTTTGCTGATAAATTTACAATGTTCAGCACTGTTCACAACTCCTCAGATACTGAAGCAGTTTATGATCCTATGAAGCAAGATTTGTGCAACATACAGGCTTGAGCTGACAAGTGGCAAGTAACATTTATTCCACACAAATGTCATCTCCACAAAGAGAACCTAACCAACACCTATTGTCATTCAATAACATTGCCATCACTGACTCTCCAACTATTAACATCCTGGGGGTTACTATTGATCATGAACTGAACTGTACTAGTTAGATGAGTATTACAACTACAAGAGCAGGTCAGAGGCCAAGAATCTTGCAGTTAGTAACGAACTCCCTGACTTCCCAAAGCCTGTCTCCCTATTACAAGGCACATCAGAAATGTGATGGAAAGCTCTACATCCCTGGAAGGGTGTAATTACAACAACACTTGAGAAGCTCAATATAATCAAAGACAAAGCAACTGGAAAGATTGGCTCTACATTAGGTCTTTTCACCACCAACTCACTGTGGTGGCTATATGTATCATCTACAAGATGCATGGCAACAACTTACCCAACACCTTCTAGCAAGAAGGACAAGGGGAACAAATGCACTGGAACACCACCACTTGCAAGTTCATCTTCAAGAAGGGATCTGATGGTGAGTGGATCTGTTGTAGAAGGGGATATGATGATAAGTGAATCTGATGATGGAGGATCTAGTGGTAAATGTGAATCTGATGGTGATAGAGGATCTGATGGTAAGAGTGTATCTACTCCAAGTTGTCTCTTCAATGGAGATCAAAGTGAATTCAAGACCAAGTCACTCCTCATGGGTTTGAAGTGTTCAGCTGAAATGTGCCTGGATTAGATGATTCCTGATAATGATGACATCTTTGGGCCTTTTCACTAGACACTGGCACCTTCTATGTTTGGCATCTTCTGCCTTCTCCAATGAGATGTACATTCTAATTCTTCACCCTCTTTAAGGTCCAGAACTGTCTGGAGGGTCATGTTAAGGAGAGCATGGGCAAACCACCTCAATGTCCAAAGTCTTCACATGAGGGTACTGCAAGGTGACACTGTTCCAGGCACCACCAGTGGTCCTTGTACAGATGGCCTTGGTCTAGTGCCTGTGTGGTTCTGTATCAGGGTGCCACAAATGGATGGGTTACCATTTATTTAAAAGTTAACCTTTGACTCCCAGATATTGGATGGAGTGAAGATCTGTGGCACTCTGGACCACTGGAAGCTGAAGAATTTAATATCCACTGGACATACATTAGCAGATAGATCTTCTGATCACAGAGAAACTGAAGATTGAGAGAATATAAATCCTTCCTGTTGAAGAACTTCACTCGTGGGCCATTGGGTATCCCAGTGGCTACATGGGTACTAAAAATGACTTCCAGTATCTGGGTGAAAGTGAGGACTGCAGATGCTGGAGATTAGAGTCGAGAGTGTGGTGCGGGAAAAGCACAGCAGGTCAGGCAGCATCTGAGGAGCAGGAGAATCAATGTCTCGGGCAAAAGCCCTTCGTCCAGAATAAGGCTGTGAGCCGAGGGGGTGGTGAGATAAATGAGAGGGGGGTGCGACTGGGGGGGAGGTAGCAGAGAATGTGATAGGTAGATGGAGGTAGGGGTAATGGTGATAGGTCGGAGAGGAGAGTGGAGCAGATAGGTGGGAAGGAAGATGGACAGGTTGGACAGATTGCACCTGGAGCAATCCATCAAAGATGGGGCCCATGTGTGAATCATATACGCTGCCCTGCTCTCACATAAAGGGCATCAGTAAACTGTAATGGTGGGCAGTACACTGAGATACCACTGAGTCCCTCAAATGATCCTTGGAGGCATCTGTAAATAATGAAATTCATGGCTATTGGCTGGACTTGGCGATTGATGCATTCGTTATGAGATCTTCCAAGACAAGGTAACAAATCTCTGGTGGCAGCTGTCTAGAGCATTGCAGCCTCCTGTGGCAATAATTCTCAGTGATCTCAAGGTAGTTCTCTCCTTGGTGGTCCAGTCAATGGTCTGCATCCGTGACTGGCCCCCCATCATATTGTTATCTCCATGCACTTAGTTTGCTCCAAACCAACATCCAGCCTATGTGCCTGGGTCACAATTTCTATTTACCACACCCCCCAACAACTATTCAATGAGTTCTTTAAGAATATTATATGCGGATTGTTAAATTCTCATGGCTGGCCTAGCCCTAACCCTGCTCCCGATGAAACTCATTCAGAACAGGAACAGAAATAGGAAATTGCCACATGGTTGTTTTCCATGTCAATCTGTCCAACAGGACCTAACCATCCTGTCCCTTTATTTAGGTTTAGTTTGCCTGCTTTGGGAAATACTTTCTTTAACTTTGGGTGTTATAAAGTGTGATCAGATGCTAGGTGACAATATGGATTTTTTGCTATCTCTGCCCAAATGGAAAGCTCACATGATCCCTAAGTTGACTCTTTTTGAGAAAGCTCACCAAAAGAAGTGCCAATTTAAATGAAATTAAAGTAAAAAAAATGTCAGTACTTAGCAGGTCAGGCAGTAGATGTGAAGGGGGATACAGGGTTAACAGTTTAGTTTGATGACTTTTCATTAGAACTATTCAGTTTATGTTTGTCCTCATTTTCAAAATGCATCACTTCCCATCAAATTTAATTGGCCACATATCTACCAATGTCATCAGCCTGTCCATGTCCTGTGAGTTTTATTATCCTCAATATTATGAGGAAGAGGAATGCACAGAGAGGAATTAAAATATGAAATGAGAAACGGGATTGACAATTGTATTTATACCAACTTTTAAAAATAAAATGAATAAATATTAAACATAAAAATGTGCGGACAAAATGTTTGGGGATGGAACAGCTGGAACAGATACAAACAGTTAAATTGTTTTATTCTGGGCTGTAAAAGCCTACAATTTATATTTGTCATGAAAAATAGAAGATGAATATAACCCTGAATGGGAATGAAAGGATACTGCCTCAAGCTGTGGAGTTGTTAAATCTTGCCCAATGCCACAGGTAGCAACAATTTGACAGAATGTGCTGCCGTTAATGTTCCAGCTGTATAATTTTTGCAGTTAAATTTAACAGTAGCAAATGTACCCAAACTGACCAGAACTACATACAAATATTCGGCTGTTCAGATGCAGCAAGCTAGGGTTCTCATAACAGCATAGAGCAACCTATTCACTCACATCATAAAGATGTCTACAAAGACTGAAATAATATTTTTGGGAAGTCAAACTTAGGACTAATATTAGAAATTTTTACATATAATTCATTAGGATATATCCAAATTACAACATCCTGAATTATGCTATTTCATGTAAATATAGGTTAAACTCTAAAATATACTTCTTATAATGTGTCACCTGAAACTATAGACAATACTGCAGCTGAGGTCTAACATGGGTCTTGTATAGCTTTCACATAACCTCCTTCCTTTTGCACTAATAAAGACCATATCTGCTTTATTAACTGCTCTCTTCACTTAGGCGAAAGTGAGGACTGCAGATGCTGGAGATTAGAGTCGAGAGTGTGGTGCGGGAAAAGCACAGCAGGTCAGGCAGCATCCGAGGAGCAGGAGAATCGATGTTTCAGGCAAAAGCCCTTCATCAGGAATGAGGCCTCTTCAATTGTCCTGCCATGATCAGGGATCTGCGCATACATCCAGGTCTTCTGCTCCTGCACTCCCTTAAGTATTTCATCCCATACTTTATGTGGTCTGTCCATATTCTTCCTTCCAAAATATATTATCTCTCATTTCCTTGCATTGAACTTTATCTGCCACCTATTTACCTACACCACCATATATCTATGCTCTTTTTAGTGTACTTCTACACTACACTCCTCACATTTTATAATGCTTCCAAATTCATAGCATCCGCAAACTTTGAAATTGCTCCCTCCACATCAAGATCTAGGTTATTAATATGTATCAGGAAGAGCAAGGTTCCCAATAACAACTCTAGTACAAACTTTCCTCAAGTCCAAAAAATATCTATTGACTATCACTTTCTGTTTCCTATTGCTCAGCCAATTTTGTGTCGGTATTGCTACTTTCTGCCTTATTCAATGACCAAGCATTTTTTTTCCCACAAGCCTGTTGTGTGGCACTGTATTGAACACTTATGCCACCATACTCATCAACCTTTTCTATTACCTCTGCAAATACTTTGGCAAGTTAGTTTAACAAGATTTCCCCTTTCAAAATCCATGCTGTATCTTCCAAATCAACCCACCCTTTTCCATGTAAGTCTATTTCTATTTTGTTCTGAATAAATGTTTTTATAAACTACCCCACCACTGAACTTAAACTGCTGAGCGTATTCTTACAATATCTTTTGACTAAATCTAATCTTTGAATAAGTTTAATTTCTGCAATTCTCCTGTTTTCTGGCATCTCTCCCAAGTCAAGGGCAGATTGAAACAATATTTTCACTGGACTTTCTACTCTCACTTTTTTCAATATTCTTCAATGCATCTCATCCACTCCCAGTGCCTTGTGAACTTTCAATGTCAATAGCTTTGCAACATTTTCTCCTTAACAATTTCAAATCTTTCTAGTGACAGAGCTTCTTCCTCTACAAAGCCATGCTGTCACAGCAGACAGCCA
Organism: Chiloscyllium plagiosum; assembly: GCF_004010195.1. Classification (NCBI taxonomy): domain Eukaryota; kingdom Metazoa; phylum Chordata; class Chondrichthyes; order Orectolobiformes; family Hemiscylliidae; genus Chiloscyllium; species Chiloscyllium plagiosum. The sequence continues at coordinate 45,593,537 of NC_057719.1, forward strand.
CATAGCTGACACTCACTTGCACAAACAACCCCATTTTCTCACCTGAGTCAGCGTTTAACCATCCGGCCACACAGTGTTCCTGTCCATAGTTAATTTCTGTTTGAATACCTTCTCTAGGTCACCTCTACTCTGTCCTTAATGTCCACTGTAGACCAAACATCTGATCATTGTTCAGTAAGGATCATCCCATATAGGAGAAAGTGAGGTCTGCAGATGCTGGAGATCAGAGCTGGAAATGTGGTTGCTGGAAAAGCGCAGCAGGTCAGGCAGCATCCAGGGAACAGGAGAATCGACGTTTCGGGCTTATGCCCGAAACGTCGATTCTCCTGTTCCCTGGATGCTGCCTGACCTGCTGCGCTTTTCCAGCAACACATTTCCAGCCATCATCCCATACAGGCAAGCAATCAGGCAAATACAAACACAAACATGAGCTTTTATTTCCAAGATGGCAGAAGTGGAGGAGCAGTGTCTGGGCTTCTCAGCCTAGGGCTCATCCATCCCATCTACTTTTTCTCTTTCTTTCTATTTTATTGTTCTTCTTCTCTCTTTTTCTAAGTTTTCTTTGTGTAGAAAACTTACTGTGGAATGGCAGTGATAGCATTGGAGTGGCTGAGGTTGGAGCAGAGTGGGATGGGATGGCCAGCAGGCTGGAAGCCTGAGCAGAAAGGGACAGCAGCAGGCTGAGAGGCCTGAGCAGAGCAGAGTGAAGTGGGAAGGCCAGCAGGCTGGAGGCCTGAGCAGAGCAGAATGAGACACCCAGCAGGCTGGAGGCCTGAGCAGAGCGGAGTGGGATAGCCAGCAGGCTGGAGGCCTGAGCAGAGCAGAGAGGGACAGTCAGCGGCCTGGAGGCCTAAGCAGAGCGGAGTGGGATGGACAGCCAGCAGGCTGGAGGATTAAGCAGAGCAGAGTGATACCAGATGGCCAGCAGGCTGGAGGCCTGAGCAGTCGGGACGGGATGGCCAGCAAGCTGGTGGCTTGAACAGAGCGGGACGGGATGGCCAGCAGGCTGGAGGCCTGAACAGAGCGGGATGGGATGGGAGGCAGAGCAGAGCTGAGTGGGACAGCCAGCAGGCTGGAGGCCCGAGCAATGCAGAATGGAGCAGGAGGGGAAGGCCAACAGGTTGGAGGCCCGAGCAGTGCGGAATGGAGCAGGAGGGAATGGCCAACAGACTGAAGGCCTGAGCAGAGCAGAGCGGACAGCCAGCAGACTGGAGGCCTGAGCAATGCGGAATGGAGAAGGAGGGGAAGGCCAGCAGGCTGGAGGCCTGAGCAGAGCGGGATGGGATGGGACGGCCAGTAGGCTGGAGGCCTGAACAGAGCAGGATAGGATGGGACGGCCAGCAGGCTAGAGGCCTAAGAAGAGTGGGACAGGACGGCCAGCATCCTGCAGGCCTGAGCAGAGTGGGGTGGAATGGGACAGCCAGCATACCAGGAGCGGAGCAGGTACAGTCATAGAGTCATAGTGTCATAGAGATGTACAGCACAGAAACAGACCCTTCGGTCCAACGTCCATGACAACCAGATATTCTAACCTAATCTAATCCCATTAGTCAGCACTTGACCAATATTCCTCAAAACCCTTCCCAATCATATACCCATCTAATGCATTTTAATTGTTGTAATTGTACCAGCCTCCACTACTTCCCCTGGCAGCTCATTCCATACATGCACCACCACACGCGTGAAAAAAGGTGTCCCTTTCAAATCTTTCCCCCTCACCCTAGACCTATGCCCTCTAGTTCTGGACTCCTCCAAACACGGAAAAGACCTTGTCTATTTACCTTATCCATGCCCCTCATGATTTTATAAACCTCTGGAAGGTCACCCCTTAGCCTCCGATGCTCCAGGGAAAACAGTTCCAGCCTATTCAGCCTCTCCCAATAGCTCAAACCCTCAACCCTGGCAACATCCTTGTAAATCATTTCTGAACCCTTTCAAATTTCACAACATCCTTCCAATAGGACGGAGACTAGAACTGCACACAATATTTATATTTTCTTCGAAGCCAAAACAATTTCACTTTTAATAAAACATACTTGGTAGATCATATCCATCAGACAGCTCCAAACTAGACAGAGTGTAAAATGTCTCCAAACATTGTGAAGTATATTCCAGAGAATAGTTCCTTTCTTGCACCTTACACCTTTTTTCACTTTATTGTGAAAGCATCAACCCTCTCTCCCCCTCTATAATGAACTTAATTTTATTCTTTCTAGGCACTGTTTTGTGGATCCTGAGTGAATTAAAAACTTCAGTGTGTGCCAATTGTTTTGTCTGCAGGAACAATGGAGATTTCAAACAAAATGTAAACAGCCAGAGTTACGTTGATTGTGGATTTGCAGTTTTCAGTCAGACAGGGAAGCAGTGTGTAGATTGCTGAAATCGGGGGATGTGGGCAGGATGTCCATCTTGCCTCCCATTCACTCACACCCTTGCCCCATGTAGATGGGGACAACCTGAGCTCAGCCCCCCAATACCAGCTCCCCCCAAAGCTGGGGGGACCAGCCTGGGCTCAGACCCTAACATGAGCTCCCCCCAAAGCTGAGGGGACCAGCCTGGGTTCAGACCCCAACACCAGCTCCCCACAAAGCTGGGGGGACCAGCCTGGGCTCAGACCCCAACATGAGCTCCCCCCAAAGCTGAGGGGACCAGCCTGGGTTCAGACCCCAACACCAGCTCCCCACAAAGCTGGGGGAACCAGCCTGGGTTCAGACCCCAACAGCAGCCCCCCCCCAAAGCTGAGGGGACCAGCCTGGGCTCAGACTCCAACACCAGCTCCCCCCAAAGCTGGGGGGACCAGCCTGGGTTCAGACCCCAACTCCAGCTCCCCCCAAAGCTGGGGGGACCAGCCTGGGCTCAAACCCCAACACCAGCTCCCCCCAAAGCTGGGGAGGGAGAACAGCTTGGGCTCAGACCCCAACAGCAGCTCCCCCCAAAAGCTGAGGGGACCAGCCCGGGCTCAGACCCCAACAACAGCTCCCCCCAAAACTGGGGGGACCAGCCTGGGCTCAGACCCCAACACCAGCTCACCCCAAAGCTGGGGGGACCAGCCTGGGATCAGCCCTCCCAAAGCTGGGGGTACAAGCTGGGGCTCTGGCCACTACATGGACTGGGGACTGTTGCGGGCTGTCTGCAGCTTGCGAGTCCAGTCAGACCATATATGGAAGTCCCCTGGTTTGATCTATTTCAGGCCTTTTATAGAAAGATTGTAATGTTTATCACTTCAACTTTATGTCTTTGTTTCTAACTTACACGATGAATAACTGTAAAGGTGCCAGATCTTTCTTTTTCTTTAATTCTGTATTTTGTATCTAAGTACTTTGTGCCTAAGAAGGCTCTGCCTGGGGACATACTGTAAACTTTTCACTCTACCCCTGTACTTCTGCCCTTGAGTATATGTGACAGTAAACCTAATTCTAATTCTGATTCGTTTGATGCTGCCAGGCAACTTGCCACAACCCTTACTCAGAGCCTGAAATGGTTCCATCCACAATTATGACACAAATTGAACAACTGCACACCAATGCACCAAACTGAGAGACAGGAAAAATATTCTGAAGTATCAGGTCGCACACTCATCTTAATCTTTTGCCCAGGCCAAACACAGAATATTTTCGTTTACTTGTACATATAAATTAAGTTTTAGATTGTAAAAATAAATGCAAAATGGATCTTTCTGTTTTCAGTCCAACTTCTGTAAGTATTCCTTGGTTGGGAAGTGTCATAACCCAAAAGTAAGGCTTGGCAAAGATTTTTCTCTACTGCTAAAGTGGCTTTTCATGAATTATATTACTACTTATGCTCAGAAATACTGGACCACTAAGTCTTGTTTCCTTGTGGAAAGATTCCAATGTATTTCAAACATCAACACTCAGAACAACCAAAAATCAAATCTATGCTAATGTACCACATATGTTTAACAGCTAGCTGTGGAGTGACCCAATTTAGCAAAACCACAGTGTATTTAAATAAACAACAGTCTGACTTAAAAGAACTGAGGAGAATTGTTAGCCTATTGCCTGATTTGCTGGATGACATTTGATCTATTTCATTATGGTAAGTAAGGAGAAAAACCCAAGGAAAAATTTGCCAGTTCAACAATTTCCTGAAGTGTCACTATCTTTGACTGCATTTAGCAAAGACAGACAATTTGAAAATAATCATATGGGCAACACTCTGTTCTCTGACCAACATGAAGAGGAAATGGGTGGAGACCTGTTGTTTTAGGTCCCTTCTATAATAAAGTTCAGGATTTCCTGACCTTTCCCAATAGAAATAATGAAGCTCGGGCTGGCAGTGCTGATGTGTAACATGAACTTCACACTTTGAGTTTGATGTTATTCTGACCTTTTTATTTTTCTTTTCCTGACTTTGGCCTGGACAGTAGGCACTCAGCCCTACCCACTTCAATCTGTGCACGTAGTGAACCAGATAGGCTTTCCCAGGAACTGACACATCATTAGACTCTTAATTCCAGATCTTGATTGAATTCAAACTCTACCAGCTGCCATGGCGGGATTTGAGCCCAGGTCCCTGGAACATTACCTGAGTCTGTGGATTAACAGGGTAGAGATTACACCACAAGGCCATCACCTTCCTCTAGACATGTGCAGTCTACCATGTTCACTGTTAAAGTTATTTTCTTTTGTCATGTGTTTTTATGCCACACTGAGTTTTGTGTTTGATACAGATTGAATAGGGAGAAGGCAAAGTCAGAATTGCCTTTAGATTTTGCCTTCTAGGTAACACTATTTATTAGTCTTTCATCTTAAATACGACAATATTGCCAAATATAGTCATATCAAGCTATGAATCACATCAGGTGAGGACTACTTTCTGTATTTCTTCAGAGGGCCTCAGTCTGGTGTGTTGTACAGAATAATCCATTTAGGCTGATCTAACTCCATTCATACTATGTATTTCTACTCAGTGATGTGCCATTCTGGGAAATCATCACAAGATTTCTCTAGGGTCCTGAAGCCCTTATACAACAACCATCCCAAAACCTCCACCAAACTACACCACCCCCCCCCACCCATACATGTGGTCACTGTAAACAGAACTGAGGACAAGTTTGTGACTCATGACTGACTTGGTTCTACAGGACACGAAGAAAACGTATAGTGTTAGGGAATTCATTACTTAGGGAATTGAGCAGATGCATCTGTGGCCATAGACATGATTTCAGAATGGTATGTCACCTCCCTGGTGCCAGAGTGAAGAATGTTATGGAGCAACTGCAGGATATTCTTCTGTGGGAGGGCTGTGGTCTGGCTTGGTACCAAAGACTTGGACAGGAAGGGACATGTGGTCCTGCAATTAGAATGTAGGGAGCTAGGTAGAAAGTTACCAAGCAGGACTTGGGGAGGTGATGGCCTGGTGGTATTGTCGTTGGGCTGTTAAGCCAGTAGACCAGTAATGTCCAGGGAATCTGCGTTCGAATCCCGCTATGGTGGATTTTAAATTCTATACAAATCTGATGTTGAAGAGTCTAACATTGACCATGAAGTCATTGTTTGGTTTACTGGTTCACTAATATCCTTTAGGGAAGAAAACTCTATCCTCACCTGGTCTAGCCTGCATGTGACTCCAGACTCACAGCAATGTGGTTGACTCTTAACTGCCTTCAGAGCAATTAGGGATGGGCAGTAAGTGCTGGTCCAGTCAGTGATACTCTTTGACCTGTGAATGAAAAAAGCATTTTATCTAATTTCCACATTAATACTGGTGGCATGTGCATGTGAGTACAGAAATAAAATGATAAGGCAGGTGAATGTCATGCAAAGATACCAATCTCTCCCTCAATGTCTGCAAACTAAAGAGCTGATTGTTGACTTCAAAAGGCAAAGAGGAGGACATGCCCCTATCTACATAAATGGAGCTGAGGTGGAGATGGTCAAGAGTGTCAGGTTCCTCGGAGTGACAATCACCAACAATCTGTCCTGGAGCACCCATGTTGATGCAACAGTCAAGAATAATGCCTCCTCCTCCTCAGGAGGCTAAGGAAGTTCGGCATGTCCATAAGTACTCTCACCAACAGTTAGAGATGCATCATAGAAAGCATTCTATCTGGATGCATCACAGCTTGGTGCAGCAACTGTTGTGCCCAGGACGGTAAGAAACTACAGAGAGTTGTGAACACAGCCCAGATCATCATGTAAGCCTACCTTCCATTCATCGACTCCATCTATACTTCTTGTGGAAAGGTAGCCAACATCATCAAAGACTCCTCCTACCCTAGTTATAATCTCATCCAACCTTTTCTGTCAGGCAGAGGATACAAAAACTTTAACACATGTACCAACAGGTTTTCAAGGACAGCTTCTTCCCTGCTGATATTAGACCTTTGAATGGACCTCTCAAATTTCAAATCTAATGTTGATCTTGTTTTTTGTACATCTTCTTGACAGCATAACTTTGTAGTCCTCACTCTGTTCAGTCACCCTATGAGCTTTGTGTTTTTGTATGATGTAAACTGCTATACTACACGCATACAAAACTTTTCACCTCACCTAGATACACGTGACAATAATTAATTAAATCAAATCAAATAGAATCTATGTCTGGAAAGATGGTGCAAAAGAGAAGGTTTTAGATTTTTGGGAGATTGGGATTGGCTCTGGGGAAGATGACACCTATACTTGTGGACCATTTAGCTGTTGCTATTGGGAGGATTTCAAACTAACTTAGATGTGATGTGGAAATCAAGAGAGAATATTGGAGAGGGATACCAGGGTATACAAAATACTTGGAGAGGCAGATAGCCCTAATATAGAGAATAGAAAGTAAATGGGTGTAATAAAGTAATGAAGTTAAAATTTTAAAAAGGATACAGTTAAAATTGCTTGGTGTAGAATATAGACAATCAACCGGAGGAACAAATCCTCAAGGCAATTACAGAAAGATGTCATTGTATTGTTGTAATTGTGTACTTTAACTATCCAAATGTAGGCTGGAACAGTATTTCTAGGAGAAAGTGAGGACTACAGATGCTGGAGACCAGAGTTGAAAAATGTGGTGCTGGAAAAACACAGCAGGCCAGGCAGCATCTGAGGAGCAGGAGAATCGACTTCGGGCATAAGCCCTTCTTCAGGAAGAAGGGCTAATGCCCGAAACGTCGATTCTCCTGCTCCTCGGATGCTGCCTGGCCTGCTGTGTTTTTCCAGCACCACATTTTTCAACTCTGGAACAGTATTTCTGTTAAGAATAGAAATGCTCCTGGATTAATGCTCCAAGGAAAGTTTCCTACAGCACAGTTTGCCCAGTCTAACTAGAAAAGATGCATGGTTGGGCTTGGTTCTTGAAGTTGAAGCAGGCTAAGTAGATCAGTTTAAGAGACTGTGATCACTGGATCATAAGATTTAATGTGATGATAGTAAAGCACAACAGACAATGCAGAGTATAAATAATTAATAATTAATTGTAGACAACTGGCTTCATAAGGAGCTAAGACAGGCAAATTGGAGTAAAATATTGATTAGGAAAACTGCAGCTGAATGATGGGTGACCTTCAAAGAGAAGATGGTTCTGGTATGGTCAAAGTATATTTCCTTAGAGGAAAGGAAGGGCAGACAAATCTAGAGCTCCTGAGTGAAAATTGTTATAGAAATGAACATGAATAAGAAAAAAAAGTGTGCTTATGCAATTGAGAACTGAAACTGGTGAAACAAGTGATTTGATGGTGGTTTAATTAAAATAAAACAAAATGACTTCTCCACACAGTGCCTAGTATATTAAAGCTTTGAGAAAGAACAGGGCACCATGGGGCTGGAGTGCATTATCTTCCCTTCCAGCACTATTTTCAATTAACCCCTTCTTCTTTCCTTATCCTTCCTCTATTTATGATGCTGTTGCATTGCCCCAAGTGGGCCATGATTGTTAACTGTTGTATGCTTTAAATTGTTAACTCGGTGATGTAGTGGTGGATGTCAACAAAAAAAAGCTGCTTTCCTCTCAACTGAAGCATTGTTTGCTGGACAGGGAAAAGTTGTAGAAGGAAAGATGGAAACTGATGTTTATTTTAAACAATAGATTAACAATAAAGCTCTTGTAAATCTTTGAAGGTCTTTGCCTCCTAATTTAACATATTTTTATCAGCATAAGAAACGTGGTAACAGAGGATTTACCTCAAAGTCTTCAATTCAGAAGACAGGGAAAGCAAAAGCAATGCTCACAGCGGCTTTTAAAGTGAAATGTTGGATCCGCTCTGCAGGATTATGAATTAAGATTATCCATCGGTGTTTTCAGAATTGGAGCAGTAGTACAATGAGGTGGAGATTGGACTTGGGTCATTTCTTTAAGTGAGAAAATGCAAGATCCGACTTTGGCTTTAACTTTATCAGAAGGAAACAAAATTAGAAATAAAGTATAAATAGACCTGGATACCAAAGAGGGATTTGCAATTCAAACATGATTTATGGACAGACTTTACAGAAAGGTGGCTTGTTGGAAACCTATGAGACGTAGTTCATATTTGATAAATGCAACAAAATAGGCAATCAGTCTTTGGAAGAATGCCTCTTGGAGGTTGAAAGGCTATGTGAAAGGTTAAGGAAATTTAATTTAAAAATCAGAGCGCCTGAGCTGGAATTTAAACCATTAGATTGTGCAAAGATCATGCTCACAAATAGATATTTGGTTTTGATGGCTGATCAATGTCCTGGTAATGATTTTTGAACAACTGGCTATTGCCCTAAAAAATCTTTAAGGAGACAATCATTTCCAGTGACCTCCAGGACAAGTAGGGAGTTCTGCAGTGAAACAGAGAATGGAAGACTCCATGATTACTCAGTCTCAAAGTCCAAAGGCATTGGTATAAAGATGGAATTGTTGAAAGACATTTTGGAGAAAACCATACTTTAAATAATTTACCAAATCAAGACAAAATGTAGGATAGTGATGATAGCCAACAATGAATGAATCCCAAAAATCCACAGGAAATAATGAATAGATGTTTCCAATTTGACTCTAAACATCACTGTCAGGAAATGCCCAAGGATAAGCGGTTAAGTAACTCTTGAAACAGATGGTTTTGAGGGTGAATATGATAATGATGAACAACAGAAAATATAATGTTGGTGGCTGATGACTTACGTTGGCCCATAAGTGTTTTAGTTGCTGATTCATCCAATTGTGCAGTACAAGATAGTGGCTGAACCTCATCAGTTTGTCATTGATTTGACTGAATTGTTATTTGTCAACCCTGGACAATGCCGATAAGATAGAGTCAAAGAACATGAAAGCATTAATTGATTTCGATTTGGGGATAACAACTCATTATCATTTTTAAAGAGTGTGGTTCTCCCATGTGCAATTGCCTGACTGCATCATTTCATAAGCACTGGTATCATCCAAAGTGGCATACCATTATTACAGAATAAATACTAGATGAAAAAGCAAAGTGTTTGGAAATGGGGAAGGATGGAACTTTTGTATTTGGTGGGGGGATAAACTTGCAATTCATGGGATCTGGACATTGCTATACCCTTTTGAGGAAACTGAAACTCCAAAAAATATTGTTGGCCTCTCCATACTATTATATGGATTATATGGAAATTGCATTAACAATTTGCTCATCCTTCCTCATTTAATTAAAGCTACTGTTAAAGGATGCCTGACTAGTGGATACATAATAAGGATGTGATTTAAATTTGACATACACCAGCAGAAAGATGTTCATTAAAGCTGGGGCAAAAGAAAAACTTCGAGAATTGCGAAGTCACAGCAGGCTATCTGGGAGCGATTTCAGTGTTGGTAACATTGTTTATTATAAGAAAGAAGGACATAGGGAAAGGAAAGGGTCAAGAAAATTTATTGGAATTTACAGAAACCTTTCATAATACAACATGGGAATCAGACTAGAGGTGCAATTGTCACTAATAATGGGGATGTGTTATAAATTTTTGAACTTGAAGCAAGTGGGAGAACGTGTTGATGATTAACCATGTATACATTTTAATCCTATAATTTCTACACTTTACAACCACAGGGACAGGACATAAGAGCTCAGGAAATTTGTATTGATATACATACTAAACAGAAAGATCATGAGAAAGCAATCCATTGGGTATGATTTGCCCACAGAAAGTTCACAGATAGTTTATTGTCCTGCAGAGTCATTTAACTGCAGGGTGGCAATGGTAAGGGTTGTGTAGGCAATCCCAAGGGAAAACAGAGAAACTGGATGAATGCTCAAGATGGAGTACAAGGAGAGAGGCCCATTGATTGACATTAGGTATATGAGTTAAAAACTAGAAAACAAAGGCAAAGTATTGATTTGGAGGATAAGTTAGGAGGAAAAGGCTATGTGCCATAAAGATGGCATCTTTTTATTTCATTCTTATTTTGTTGTGGACTGAATTGGGTAAAGGACTGTGTTTTATTTTTCGCAAAAGACAGACAAAGAATTGCTGCATTATTAAACAGCAAGTTACTGAAACTCATTATGTGTGGTGTTCACTCTGCTGTTTTTTCAAACAGTGGGCGAAGATGCTTGTAGACAGACTGGTGACAGGAGTCTGTGTACAAAATTATATTTGCTGGTAACAAGTTGCTGATTTGTGGAGTTATAACCAGTTGTGGATGCCAAAGATCATCAGTCTGACAACATTTATCTGTTTGGCTCTTGGGTAGCTAAGCAGTTTGTGGGTGTGAATAATACTGGTAGAATCCTTCAGACTGCTAAAAGAATAGATGGTGTGTTTCCTTTTCCAGTAAAATACCAAAAGCCTGAAGTAAATCAATTTATTTTCTCCAGCTAGTTGCTGTAAGCTGTTGCTCCTAATTAATAAGTCAGAGACTTTATCATTCATGAACTGGTTGCTGTGAGCCCATTGTGAAGAAGTGAGAGAACTTGAACAAAAAGATTAGAGGACATGGGAAACAAAACAAACATTCCATCGAATCCAGAGGACTGTGCTGTTGATTTGTTTCCCAAGTAATTTTCTTTCCCTCCACCCATACACCAGTATTTTATGTCTGTCTATGTCTGTCTGTGTTTATATAGGGAGTCTTAGAAAGCATTTAAAGGTTTAACTAGTAGACTTACATGACAATAATTCATAGTTGTTTACTGGTGGTTAGAATCTATTTACTTGTAGTAAATAAAACTCTTGATATGTACAGAAACCAGGTCAATGTTTACTGTTAGCTTGAGTCTAGCCAATGTGGAAATTGGAGATTTTGCATACGTTGATCACATTTTTAAGTTGTGCAAAGACTCCAGGAATAATGGGGCTTGATTTTGCAGTGTGCTACACCATTAAGGTGTGACAGTATCGAAGACAGGACTTATAGCAGACATCCTGATATAAATAGTCTAGAGAGATGCAACATGCAAAAGCCAACAAGGCAACTGGATAGAATCGGGAATAGAGAGCCCAGAAGTAGAAGTCCCTATGATCAGGATGTGTTTGTAGCTATTCCTATAAAGAGATAGAAGGATAATGAAAGAATTTAAACTAAGCAGTTAAAGAACTGGAAAGAACTTGGAGAATACTCAGAAGTTGATGATAGAGGTCAACTTGCCTTGTCGCACAGATTGGTCCAAACAGGAAAAGTCCAGTTGGATGCAACTTATGCATGGACCTCATTTCTTGCTCTGCATCTTGAGAAGTTGGCCAGTTTCTCTTTTTGCTAACACATTCTAAGACTATGGCAACCATCCAGTCAAATTACTCTAATGCCAAGAAACTATTAGTGAACCGACTTTAGGCAAATGGTCCCCAAGGGATTGCTTTCTCATGATCTTTATGTTCAATTCATGTATTAGTTGAAAAATGTAGTAATCATGGAAGGCCCTGGGCTTCATCACCAACACATTCTCCCACGTACTCAAAGTTTACATAAATCCAAAGCTAGGTTATAGCCAGAAATTTCAAGGTATGCTCAGGGAAAAAGAGACTAGCATACATTCTTCTGCAGCTGGGAAGATATTTTTTAAACTATTTTCAGCCATTGGAACCACTTACTCTTCAAAGTGTATCTCCATAATATCAAAGCAGTGTCCCTTCAGGGTAAACTCCTCAAGAGTGAAGCATTCTTTTGACTGCCTGAGGGAGCACCAGAAAGAGAGGGGAAGCTCTGGAAATTGAATAAATTAGTTTATAGGTTAAGTGATGCCTTTTGGGTGTGGAACTTTTCAGTAAGGGCAGTTCTATTAAAATTAGGGTGTTCAGAATTACATGCTGACCAGCAACACTCTATCAACATTATAATGGAAACTGTTTATGAGACATGTCAGCAATTATACGTGGGGTTGATGCATCAAGCAATGAAGAAAAGATTATCAACTGAATGGCATTTAAGCTGCTGGATCATCCTAAAATGTAGTTTGGAAATTAATCAGGATGAGTCAAAGGTAATTCTACATGGAGTCTCATTTGGAAAATGTCCATCCAATTAAGATGTGTCATACCAGATCTGCACAAAAAGATGAGGCTGCTACCAAGGAGGGGATGGAACAGCTGAAGAGTCTCAAGAGACAGCTGAACTGGTTGTACACACTGACAAGACCAGATGCAGGTTTGATGTGCTCAATGCTAATCTGGCCATGAAAAATCCAAACATGAGGGCATTTTGAGAGTTAAGAAAACTAATTAAAAATTCAAAATAGACAAGTGCATGTTGAAGTTCTCAGCTTTGGGTGAACCCAATAGTATAATATTAATCACTTCTGTGATGTCTCAAATGCAAATCTTCATGATTGATTTTACAGCTAAGGAGGATTTGTAATTTTGCGTGCAGCAGAAAAAAATGGGACAAGTTTTTGGTTGGTTTTGAGACAAAATAATAAAGGATAGCAGTGAAATGCACATTAGCTGCAGAAAATCTGGCTGTCATTCATGTTGTTTACATAGTTTCTATTTGTCTGATATCTTGGATGAAATTCTCAATGTAAGAAAGGCCGAGGGAGCAAACCATTAGAAAGTTACACAGGTCATCGGTTTTTGTGAGATAATGTACATTGTACAAAAGGCACAAGTGAGAAAAGGCTTAAGACAGATATAATCAGGTTAAAGCAGATTCTAGAGAGCAAAGAAATCTCTAAGCTGAAATGAATGGGCACTAGTCATCAAATATTAGATTGCTTCAATAGCAATAACACCTGGACAAAGAAATTCTTGAAGTTTCTAAAAGGATATCTCATTTTGTCAGAGTGAGAAACTGAAATAGTGTTTTATATCTTTGCATCCTTGCATAAAGTACTTTTCTTTCCTAAAAGAAATGAAATCTTTCAAGATTGGAAATTCAGATCCATTTAAGCCTGAAATGGAACTGCTCCAAAATTGGCTGACAACTGGTGACGATGATTGCACTTTGTGGTTAAGAGCGTGTTCTTTCCCCCTCCAACTCCATTTTGATTTTGACAGTTTGCATTGCCTGTAATGGGCTTTCCATATAAATATCCAATTGGCCACATGGTCTTTTACTGGTGGAGGTTAATAGTTAAAAACAAAAAAATGTCACAGTGATTTGGTGGTGTGGGAAGAACATGTTCAGTTGTGTGTGATCAGACTTTTGGATATTATTAAAAAAATGTTGAAAAGGAGTGTGTTCTTAGGGCCCTTGTGGTGCAGTGTAACCCAAGTCTCACCTGCTCCAGAGGTGCACACAGCGGTGCAGGGTTGATTAGAAAATATCTATAAAGGAGAGACAGCAGGGGGCATTTGTGGCACAGTGGTAGTGTCCCTATCACCAAGGCAGTTGCTCCAGAGGGCTGTAATAACACATCTGAACAGACTGACTTAAAAAGAGGTAAAAACAATGACTGCAGATGCTGGAAACCAGATTCTGGATCAGTGGTGCTGGAGGAGCACAGCAGTTCAGGCAGCATCCAAGGAGCTTCGAAATCGACGTTTCGGGCAAAAGCCCTTCATCAGGAATAAAGGCAGTGAGCCTGGAATGTGGAGAGATAAGCTAGAGGAGGGTAGGGGTGGGGAGGAAGTAGCATAGAGTACAATGGGTGAGTTGCCACATTGATGCCCTGGGGTTGAAGTGTTCCGAGGCGGAAGATGAGGCGTTCTTCCTCCAGGTGGTGAGTGAGCGGCGGTGAAGGAAGCCCAGGACCTCCATGTCCTCGGCAGAGTGGGAGGGGGAGTTGAAATGTTGGGCCACGGAGCAGTGTGGTTGATTGGTGCGGGTGTCCCGGAGATGTTCCCTAAAGCGCTCTGCTAGGAGGCGAGCTGAGTCCTTGTGGTTCTTGAAATGCAGTGGTAGTGTCCCTACCTCTGTATTGCAAGAAGTGAGTTGAAGTCCCGCTTGCTCTGAACGGTTTGATCAAAAAATGAGTTGACTTCTTAATTCAATTATGTAACTAGTGACAGGTGATATGGTGGTAGTTTATGGAAACAAATGCTGAGTTCTTTACCAATGGGATGCTGGTTTCTGGGGTAGGGAAAGAATCCAGAAGGGAAGAATGGAAACTGATATTTGTGCTAAACTGTAGATTTATAGTAAAAACCCTATAAAATTATGAAAGTCTTTTGCTCACGAATGTGTTACAAAGCTTTTTTTCTAAAAGCTGTTTCTTTTCTCAAGGATACTGTGTCCTTGGTTTTTATCAGAGTAATTGTAAACAGCTCCCAGTTCCAATTAGATTGGTTTGGTAAGGAGATTAAAGAGTATTGAGAGGCCTTTTTGTTTATACGTAAACAGATAAGACTTCAGGCCAAAGTGGTCATGTTTAGAAGTGACATGTATAATGAAAGAGGAGTGGTCAGCTCTCTAGCTGAGCAGTTCAATCCAGAACTAGTTAGGAGTTCAGCTGTGTGAAACCAGGCTACAAAACTCTGTCTCTCTTCTTCTGCCCTTCTAACTTCAACCTGTAAGCATTTGTTCCATTTTTGCTGTTTTTTAAGGGCGTTTGCTTATTGGGACTGTTGTGAGGAAATGAGAGATAATTACAACAGTAGCTCAGCATTTAAACTTGTTGGTGAAACCATCAGAATCTATAGAGATGTCAAGAATTTGATTGCAAATGAAGCAGAGCTGAAAATGTGTTGCTGGAAAAGCGCAGCAGGTCAGGCAGCATCCAAGGAACAGGAGAATCGACGTTTCGGGCATAAGCTCTTCTTCAGGAATCTGAAGAATTTCGGGCTTATGCCCGAAACGTCGATTCTCCTGTTCCTTGGATGCTGCCTGACCTGCTGCGCTTTTCCAGCAACACACTTTCAGCTCTGATCTCCAGCACCTGCAGCCCTCACTTTCTCTCATGCAAATGAAGCAGCTTGAGTTAGAGGTAAGAGATAAGGAAAGGGAGCAGAAATAAAACAGTTTGAGTTACAGTTAGAAGCAGGAGAGGGAAAAAGGGAGAGCTTTTGAACACCAGAAACTGACACTTAAATAAGAAAAAGTGAGGTCTGCAGATGCTGGAGATCAGAGCTGGAAATGTGTTGCTGGAAAAGCGCAGCAGGTCAGGCAGCATCCAGGGAACAGGAGAATCGATAATAGGAGCAGGAGTAGGCCAAAAGATCAGCAAGGTAGCCTATGTGTGGAATCGCAGGAGATGGAGGCGATTCTAAATAAGTTTTTTGCATCGTGTTTACTGTGGGGAATGAAGATATAGATTGTGGGGAATAAGATGGTGCCCCTCCCCCAAGTCCCTCCTCCCTACCTTTTATCTTAGCCTGCTGGACAAACTTTCCTCATTTCTGAAGAAGGGCTTATGCCCGAAACGTCGATTCTCCTGTTCCCTGGATGCTGCCTGACCTGCTGCGCTTTTCCAGCAACACATTTCCAACTTAAATAAGAAAGTCAGCTTAAAAGCCTCGAGATAAACGCTGAAGGTAATAATAATGAGGAAGTAGTGCAAACTCATGTGGAAGAGCAAAGATTTAAAATGACAATGCGTAGCAGCTGAAGTGGCTGATGATTATGAGCTGGTGCATAAAACACGGTTTGGCTTCCAGAGTGAATGTCAGCCCATGAAGGATAGAAATTGGGGCAAAGAGAAATCCTCACGTGGAAAGGGAAAGGTAAATCTCAGTGAAGATCATTAGGATAACTTACCATAGAGTAAAAAGGAAACCCTTGAAGGGGACAAAGAAGGTAAAATAATCCGGTGGTTTCATTGTAACAAAGTGGGCCACGTGAAATCACAGTGTTTGTGGGCTAGGAGAAAGCCAGATATAGGAAACCTGGACAAGCCTAGAAGTTTTGTTGGCATGGTAACAGAAAGCACAGTGGAGACTAGAAAGCTGCATCAGAGTGCACAAGCTGATCACAGGTTGATTAAGGAGGAGGTGCTAGATCTTCTTAAAAAATATACCTCGAAAGGTAAGATTTAGTCACAAAAGTCAGGAGTCGCAGGTAAAGACATTACAATATTATGGGACACAGGATCGTCTCAGTCTGTAATGCTAAAGGATGAGGAGATATGTACTCCTAGGGACTATTGCCAGAAAATGTGCTGGTAACATGAATTCATGGGAGACAAAACGCACTCAGTTATATAAAGTGAGGCTAGAGAGTCCAGAGAAGAGTGGAGAATTTGTGGTAAGAGTACTAGACAAACAGTCAGCTTCAAGAATACAATTTGTCCTTGCAAATGATATAGCTGATTCACCAGTAGGTGTGCTGCCTACTCTAGTTGAAAAGCCAGCAGAGACACAGGCAACTGAAGAAATTAAGGATGTTTATCCAGGAATTTTCCCAGATTGTGTGGTTACAGATCACAGAGGCACAGCTGAAGCAGGAGAGGTCAAAAGACACAGATAAGGAAACTGACATAGCTTTATCTGAGACTTTTTTGATCAGATAAGTGGGACAAAGTAGGAGCATCTAGGTAAATATACAAGTATCTTTAGCTCTGCTGTGCGTATTGGGTTACAGCAGAAAGATGAGTACTTAAAGCAGTTACATCAAAAGGCATATACAGAAAAGGAGACTGAATGCATCCTTGTGTGTTATTACTTAACAAATGATGTCTTAATGAGGAAATGGACACCATCATACATTCAAGCAGATGAGAAATGGGCAGAGATTCATCAAATTGTTTTGCCAGTAGGATATAGAAAAGAGGTAGCACATGAGCTATTACTTGGAGGTCAATTAGGGGTGTGGAAAACACAGGCTAAAATACAAAGACATTTTTATTGGCCTGGTCTACACAAGGATGTAGTTGAATTCTGCCAGACATACCATACGTGTCAACTAATTGGAAAACCACAGGCAGTAATAAAACTTGCACCTTTAATGCGTATTCCAGCATTTGAGGAACCTTTCACAAGAGTCCTGATTGATTGCATAGGTCCTCTACCTCAAACAAATAGAGGGATTAAGTACTTATTAACAATAATGGATGCATCGACTAAATTTCCAGAGCTAATCCCAATTCACAACATCGCAGCTAAAAGGGTTGCAGAAGAATTAGTTACATTTCTTACGAGATACCAATAGAGGTCTGGTCAGATCAAGGATCAAACTTCACATCCAAACTATTCAAGGAGGTTATGGATAACTTGGGAATAAAGCAATTCAAATCTACTGCATATCATCCAGGGTCACAGGGAGCACTAGAGAGATGGCATTAAACATTAAAGACCATGGTGAGGGCCTATGGTCAGGATTACCCAGATGATTGGGATAAGGGAGTTCTGTTTGTACTTTTTGCCATCAAAGATGCACCAAATGAATCAACCAAATTCAATCCATTTGAAGTAATGAAGTAGGAGGACCATTAAAATTGATTAAGGAGAAATTAATAAGTCAGAATTCAGAAACCACCCATTGGGACTATGTGTCAAATTTTAGAGAACGATTAAATAGAGCTGGAGAGTTGGCTCAACAGCATTTAAAAGTACCACAGCATACAATGAAAAGGAAGTGGATAAGATATCACAAATTCGCAATTTTGCTATTGGGGATGTGTTATTGGTGTTACTTCCAGTAATTGGTGAACCTTTAAAAGCAAGGTTTTAGTGGACCTTATCAAATCGAGAGGAAATTGAGTGAGGTAAACTACTTGATAAAGACGACAGACAGGAAGAAATCTCAGAGAGTGTGTCATGTGAATATGCTCAAAAGGTATTTTGATAGGGAAGGAAAGCAAGAGGAGAAGGTGTTAATGATCGCTGCACAGAAGGAAGAACCAAGTTCAGAGGATTATGAATTGGACATTCCTCAAATCAAATTGGACAATGAGGAAGTTGTAAAACAATTGGGATAAATTAAAGAGTTACCTTCCACAAGAAAATTGAAATGACCTGACAGAGTTATTACTATCACATGGGGAGATACGCGGAAATAAACTGGGACATACTAACCTAATTGTGCATGATGTAGAGATAAGAGATGGTGTTCTGATTAAGTAACATCCTTATAGGCATAACCCTCCAAAGTTGGCACAGGTTCAATCTGAGATAGAGTGCATGCTCCAAGATGGCATAATCAAAGTGAGTTACAGTGTTGGAGCTCACCCATAGTCATGGTCCCAAAGCCAGATGATACCCAACATTTGTGTTTAGACTATTATAAAGTCAATGCCGTTACATAGCCTGATGCATATCCAATTCCACGGTTGGAGGACTGTGTCAAAAAAGTGGGACAAGCAACTTACATTTCTCAGTTGGACTTACTCAGAGGCTACTGGCAAGTACCTCTGTCAGAGAGAGCAAAGGCAATTTCAGCTTTCGTTACGCCAAATAGACTAAATCAGTTCAAAGTCATGCCATTTGTTATGAAAAATGCTCCAGTCACATTTCAGAGACTGACTAATATGGTCATTGCCGGAGAACCCAACTGCGTGGTGTATATTGATGACCTGGTGGCTTTTAGTCACTCATGGAGGGAACATTTAAGGCATTTATTGGACTTGTTCAATCAACTTCGGAAGGCAAGCTTGGTGGCAAACCTAGCTAAACGTGAACTTGCCAAAGCCAAAGTCACCTTCCTGGGCCATGTTATTGGACATAGACAAATTGCCCCATGGGATGAGAAAATGAAAGTAATTGGGAATTTCCTACACGGTCAATGTAAAAAGCAGTATTACGGTTCCTGGGATTTTACCGAAAGTTAGTGCATAACTTTAGCAGTATGGCTGCTCCACTCACCGAATTGTTAAAAAAGGGCAAGAAGTTTCAGTGGACAGTGGACTTTCAAAAGACATTTGACAGCCTAAAGCCTTAACCACTGCCTCAGTATTAGCCACACTGGATTACACAAAGCCTGTCAAGTTGGCTATCGATGCCAGTGATGTGGGTATTGGTGCAGTGCTCCTGCAGGACAATGAAAAGGGAATAGAAAGACCCATCTGGTATTTCTCCAGGAAGTTGAATGTTCATCAACAGAAATATTCAATGGTGGAGAAAAAGACTTTAAGCTTGGAGTTGGCAATACAAATTTCAATGTTTATATACGTATACACTGATCATAACCCATTGACATTTGTTGAAATAATTTAAGAACAGAAATGCCAGACTGTTTAGATGGAGCTTGTTATTGCAGCCATTCAATTTGCCAATTGTGCACATGGCAGGTTGCGAAAACGTGATTGCCGATGTGTTATTGAGACTTGAATGAGATACAGAGGCGTTCGGTGACGGGTGTGCCATGGCCTAAATTCACATGTAGTTGTGTATGTTTGCATGTTCATAGTTGGTATAGTATATATGTGTGTTTTAGATTACTAACCAGTTTGCTTTTGAAGAGTTTTAAAAATGAAGTCATCTTTTGATAATGATGGTTCACTTTTTTTAAGGGGGGAGGTGTCACAAAGCTGGTCCTTTTTTTTCTAAAAGCTGTTCCATTTCTCAAGGATAATGTGTCCTTGGCTTTTTTCAGAGAGGTCGTAAACAGCTGCCAGTTCCTATCAGGCTGGTTTGGTAAAGAGATTAAAGGGTATTGTGAGGTCTTTTTGTTTATATGGAAACAAATGTGACTTCAGGCCAAAGTAGTCATGTTTTAGAAGTGACCTGTATAATGAAGGGGAGTGGTCAGCTCTCTAGCTGAGCAGTTCAGTACAGGCCTAGTTAGTTCAGCTATGTGGAAACAGGCTGTGAAACTCTTTCTCTCCTTATGCCCTTCTATCTTCAACCTGTAAGCATTTGTTCCATTTCTATTGTGTTTTAAGGGGGTTTGCTTATTTGGATTGTTGCGTATATTCAGAACAGTATAATTAAGTCTAGTTTGGATAGACTGATGTCTGTAGGAGTTCTTTATTCTGTTCTTTATGTTCATTGTGTTATTTTGTGAATAAATCTTTGTCTGTTTTAAAACCTAGTAGTCAACCTAGCTAACTTACTATAATTTTCATTGTACACTGGCTGAAACAAATTGCAAAATTATAGTCTGGGCTGCAAACTTAAGACTGTTTTGAGTGGTCTGGCTAGTCCATAACAACATATTGGGACATGAGACATTAGAACTTGATGTGCAAAAGACAATTTCAAAGTTTGCAGATGTTAGAAAACTTGGAAGCATTGTAAACAGTGAGGTGGATGGTGTGGAACTTCAAAAGAATATAGACAAATTGATGTTAGATTCAATTCAACGTGAAGAAGTGTGAAATGATATGTTTTGGCAGTAAGAACATGGACAGACAGTATAATACTTAAGAAAGTGCTGGAGCAGAGGAACCTGGGTGTATATGTTCACAGATCACTGAGGGTGACTGGTCAGGCAGACAGCAGTTAATAAAGCAACCAATATCCTGAATCTTTATTAATAGGCGGCACAGTGGCTCAGTGGTTAGCACTGCTGCCTCACAGCACCAGGGATCCAGGTTCAATTCCTGCCTTGGGCAACTGCCTGTGTGGAGTTTGCACATTCTCCCTGTGTCTGCGTGGGTTTCCTCCGGGTGCTCCGGTTTCCTCCCACAGTCCAAAGATGTGCAGATTAGGTGAATTGGTCATGCTAAATTGCCCATGGTGTTGGGTGTAGGGGAGTGGATCTGGGTGGGTTGCTCTTCAGAGGGTTGGTGTGGACTTGTTGGACCGAAAGGCCTGTTTCCACACTGTAGGGAATCTAATAGCAGCATAGGATACAAGAAGCAAGGGACCACAGTTGGAGTTTATATACAATCTGGAGCACCATACACTATAGGAAAAGTGTAAACACTTTGGAGAAGTTGCACAAGAAATTTACAAGAATGGCTTCAGGAATGAGAACCTTTGATTATGAGGATAAATTGGAGAAATTTGAACTGCTCTTGTTGCTTGGACAAGGCTAAGATGAGATCTGATTGAATTTTTCAAAATCATGAGAAGTTTGGTAAGAGTAGAAAGGGAGGAACTGATGCCATTCGTTTAAGGATTCACTATAAAGTATTTCATGCCTAATCTGACTCCAAGGGATTAGATTCATGCTCTTGCTTTCTCCAATTTTTAGTATTTTAAAGGGTGGCACAGTAGCTCAGTGGTTAGCACAGTTGCCTCCCATTGCCAAGGAACTGGCTTCAATTCCACCCTGGGTGACTGTGTGGAGTTTGCACGTTCTCCCTGTGTCTGTGTGGGTTTCCTCCAAGTTCTCTGTGGTCTCCTCCCACAAAGCTGTGCCAGCTAGGTGGATTAACCACAGGAAATGCAGGGATAGGGTAGTGGAGTGGGTATGGGTGGGATGGTCTTCAGAGGGTAGGAGTTCACTCAGAAGGGTGAATGACCTGCTTCTACACTGTAGGGGATCTATGATAAAGATAAAATCATTAAAATTTCTTCATAAACTTTGAATTTATCATTCAAGCCATGGAAATAATAAACATTTAATTGATTTCACTGTTGGAGACTGATACTCAAATTGTAATAACCATTTGTATTCTTAATTACTTTTTTTTTCCAATTAATTTTATTTTAGTCTCTATCTGAAAAATTATCTTAACTTCCTGGTAACTTTTCCATTAAGTAAATATGTCAGAAATTTCTTAACTCACTATTTGAAATTTTAACTGGGCTCTGCAGCACATTTTTTGGGTGAAAGTGAAATGTTTTATGCCCTTCCCTTAAGAGATTGTATTTGCTAAGGGCTTCCAATAATTGACGTCTTTCCTGAGGTACTTGACTTAGACTTCATCCTGAAGCTGCATGGGGCTTTTTCTGTTTTCACTATGTTTTTTAGCGGTTGTTTCTCTCTTGCAGTCTGTGAAACTCTTTTGTCATTGAGAATTGCAGTTTTTCTGGTTGTTTCTCCGAAGGAGTTTCTATTTATAGATGTTTCCTCCGTAGCCACAGAGGCTTTTCAGGTCTGTGGCTTTTTTTAACTTCTGCTGGTTTTAAAGCTGAAGTTAAAATTACTTCTTAAAAATTCTTCTATTCTCTATGTACACACAAGTCTTTTTTTAATGTGTTCTGCACCACAACTTTCTTTGCAGTCAATCCTGCCATTGCACCATCTTCCATCTTGTGTTTTTGTGCCACATCTGGGAGATTTGAGCAAATGGACTGCCGTGGTACAAAGTGGCAGATTACTGCAACCTTCTCAAGCGCAATTAGGGATGGGCAATAAATGCCTGCCCAGTCAGGGAAGCCCAAGTCCCACAAATGAATTGTAAAAATCTCTGTGTCATCCATGGCTTGTGCAGGTTGATCATGTCTGGTCTCTCACCACATATGGATCCAGCCTTTGTTATCATCTAACGATATTACTATCTGAGTTGGTGGCTCTGTGTGAGGTTAAATTATGGTGTTTCTTCTTTATTGTTGTCATCTTGTTGGTCCAACACTGCCTGGGTGCCTGAATGGAGAAATGCAGAAGAGGACATTTTGATGAGGACAGCCAGGGAGTATGCAGGAGTCATTTACTTATGCCAGTTTTGAATCAGAAGAGATTGCAGAATGAGGGGCGTGTAGGGTGTGGGAAGGAGGAATAGGTCTTCCATTATATCACCCTAATCATTAACAATGGTCTTAGCTATGGCCATTTCAATGAAAGTACCAAGTTAAAAATGACACAACACCAGGTACTTGGGTTCATGTCACACTACAGGTGACCAGCAATGCACTATACACACAGATACTCCTACACACACGCACTCCTATATACACATACAAACACAGACACACATCTACACAGACATGCACATAGACACACACACACACCCTTACAGACACACACACTCCCACACTCATACATGCACCCCCTCACAGACTTATAAGACACTCTACACTCACATACACACATACATACACTCTCTCTCACACTCACAATCCACCAACCCAGACAGACAGACAGATACACACACACACGCACACAAAGACCCACGTGCACACATACACATATACGTTTGTGGGGTGAATTTGTACTTGCAGAGTTACATTGTACTTTGCTCAAAAACTGCATGAATTCATGTAAGACTGTTATCTCAATGTTTGGATTAGAATCAGTCTAAACATTATGGTCATGATTCGGAGATGCCGGTGTTGGACTGGGGTGTAGAAAGTTAAAAATCACACAACACCAGGTTATAGTCCAACAGGTTTAATTGGAAGCACACTAGCTTTCGGAGCGTCGCTTCTTCATCAGGTGATTCATCACAACCACCTGATGAAGGAGCGTCGCTCTGAAAGCTGGTGTGCTTCCAATTAAACCTGTTGGACTATAACCTGGTGTTGTGTGATTTTTAACTTTAAACATTATGGCACAGACAGGAAACACCTTCAACGTATTGTCTAGCTAACACCAATTATCACAGTTAACCTGAGAATGCAACTTTTAAAATAAAATAAAGTTTTGTGATTTACACACGAAAGAAGTGAAACTATCATGGTATTCGAACAGGTGAAAGACTCAACAAACAATCAAGGTATTTTTCAATGTATAATTTCAGTTACATCACACTGTAAACTTTTGCTATAAACTCTGTGTCTTACAATTGTGCCCTCCACAACCACCTGATGAAGGAGCGGCGCTCCGAAAGCTAGTGTGCTTCCAGTTAAACCTGTTGGACTATAACCTGGTGTTGTGTGATTTTTAACTTTGTACACCCCAGTCCAACACCGGCACCTCCGAATCAATGAGAGTATGTATTGTTTTCTCCATAGGATGAGGCCATGCAGCCTTGTCTGTCCCATACCAGTTCGAGGCTGTTGGCTTTGGTTATGTGCTACCTTGCTCTGCAAGAGAAAGGCAAGTGGGTCAGTGCAATCTGTTTGGCTGACATTACTACCTTGGTTGAGAGAAGTATGTTAAAAATCACATAACACCATGTTATAGTCCAACAAGTTATTTGGGAGTACAAGCTTTTGGAGCACTGCTCCTTTATTAGGAATCTGGTGAAGCAGGATCATAGGACACAGAGTTTATAGCAAAAGATCATAGTGTCATATAACTGATGTAATGCATTGAACTAACCTAGGTTGCTGTTAAGCCTTTCACCTTTTAGAATGGGTTGTAGGTTTCAATTCATTAATATGTTAATTCCAGAACTTCTTTCAAGTCACATTGCTAAGATAAATTCAGGTTTTATAATAAAAAGGTGACATCTCAGCTCAGATAACCTGAAGTTATCTCAGGAAAGTGATTTAAAGAGGTTTTGGGATTGACATATTAATGAATCGAAACCTGCAACCCATTCTAAAAGATGAAAGACTTTCACACTTTATTTCACACGTCATGGAAATAATATGTGAAAGCTGCAAAGTGTAGGTTTGATAAACACATTGATCTTATGTGTGTGGGGGTGAGATAGGAAGGTGTGATTCATGGTTTACAGAGATAGTTGATAGATAAGCAGCAAGGTATGGTGCATTGAATGATGTGTGAAACCAGTAGTGTGGTTAGATGGGATGTACCAGTTAAAGATACATTCACTGACTTGACCACTTGTGTTAAGTCATTCAACTTTTTGCAGCACTGCATCAGATTCCATGCAATATTAACTGCCGTGGACTATCTGGTTCCATTGCCTGTACAAAGTTTGGCTGAAAGGCTTTGCATGGCCTTTTGTGAATTGATCTCATTTCCTCTTCTCTCCACATTCTGCACTAAAGCTCCAGTGCAGTATCACAACATCTTCAAACCTCAATATTGTACTTTCTTTTTCAGAGCTCGTTGTATCAAAACCATTTTTGAGTGACTTCCAGCACCTGTTGCAACTATAATGTTTAGTCCCCTTTAAGAACTACAAATAGACTTTGCAATCATGCCAACTCCTTACAAGTTTTCTCACTCAGGCATGCAGTTCCTCAACAGTGTTCAGTATTAGCTATGATCATTTAAATTAGCAAACAGCATATAATTTGTGTGCTGCCTGCATCAGAAACAATTGGTTTGGACTAATCCGGCATTTCCACATCTCTTTTTAGGCTGTGCCTAACTGCTCACTCTTTGCGTAATAAAACAAAAGTAACCATTTTAATGAGTTAAGATACGTCGGTCATAATGAAAGGAATGCATACTTTCTACTTAGTTTCAGTCACAAAGTTTACAATTAGTTTGCAATCTTGAGCGCAGCATAACACAGAATCAAAGAATGCAGGCTTCCTCTGTCCTAAGCCAACTATAAGTGACAGTTTTACCAGATGCTGTGGATGATATACTGCCCTCATTTGTGTTATTTCCTGTGAGTTGCATGATGGAAAAGTTAATACACAGGTTTATTTTTCAGCTGCCAAACCTTTTGCAAATACATATTCAGCTGGATAGTTAAAATAAGCCAGGTAAGAGACCCAAACATTGATAAGAACAGAAAATCTATTCTGTGTTGATTCAGGGATGTCAACAATTCAAGCTGGCAACATTGTTTAAAAACAAAGGATGATGCAGCTTGGTATCTTAGAGTCCCTACAATGTGGAGGCAGGCCATTCAGCCCATCAAGTCCACACCACCCCTCTAAAGAGCATCTCATCCAGACCCACAACCCCTACTCTCTCCCAGTAACCATATATTTCCCATGGCTAATACACTAGCCTGTCTATCCCTGGACATCATGGGCAATTTATCACACCCAATCCTCATAACTCACACATCTTTGGACAGTGGGAGGAAACTGGAGCACCTGGAGAAAATCCACACAGACACAGAGAGAGCGTGCAAACTCCATACAGACAATCACCTAAGGCTGGAATCGAACCCGAGCCCTATGAGGCAGCAAAGCACTCAAGATAATCACCAAGAGCATTTCTACCATGAATAATCTACATTGGATGCTGGGGAATTGTACATTTTTGGCCCAACTTTATAAAATTTTCGTCATTATTTGTGTGCTTACATGAATGGAACTAACACAGAAGAGCTTGATTTAGAATAATAATTTTTTAAGTAGTGCGTGTTTTCAAGTGTAATATTCTCCATGCAGTGTTTTGATGGTGGTTACAGTAAGGTGGAAAATCTACTTCCTTGTAAATTCAGGATTAGGAATCATGTGATTGGCTAGCACTGTTGCCTCACAGCGCCAGAGACCCGGGTTCAATTCCCGCCTCAGGCGACTGACTGTGTGGAGTTTGCACGTTCTCCCCATGTCTGCGTGGGTTTCCTCCCACAGTCCACAAAGATGTGCAGGTCAGGTGAATTGGCCATGCTAAATTGCCTGTAGTGTTAGGTATAGGGGTAAATGTGGGGGTATGGGTGGGTTGCGCTTCGGCGGGTCAGTGAGGACTTGCCGAAGGGCCTGTTTCCATACTGTAATGTAATCTAATCTAATCTAATCTAATATTCAACCTATCTCTCTTTATCGTTGTTTTATCTGCTTTAGGTTAATAAACTGCTCATAAAATTCAGATATTGTTTGCCGCAATATCTGCTTCATAACTTGCAATGTGTATTACCATATTAAATAAACTAACTCACAGAGTTAGTGAGCCTTGATTATTCATTCGGATAATTACAGTATTAGGATGGATAATTAGAATATTATCATTAATATAGACACATTGCAGCAGCCTGCACAAATAATGGCCACTTAAGCAAATGCACTTTTAAAATTATGTTTCGGTAAAGGACACAAAGATTTCATATGAAAAGGACAGGAAAAAATTAGCAAGCAGCTTCTCTCAATATGTTATGGCTGGGTGTTCTTCCACAATTATTTTGCTGAATTGTTTTATGCCAATACTTATTTCGCTTGAGGAGAAAAAAATTGTCAGAAGCTTTAATACATATGAGGGGTTTGGATAATAGTAAACAGTCTTTGATTAATTTCAAAGTCACAATGCAGCCACAAGTTTATCCTAGGTTATTTCACCAACGGTTTTTTTTTGGCAATGTTTCTACTATAGTTTCCATTCTGGCAATTCATCATCCATCATCACTCACAGTATTACTGCTTGGATAAGAGGCAAGTGATAACAAGTGTGTCTATTTTACAGAAAAACATTGCAGACTTAACCCGAAAACAAAAACACTGCGGAAGCAGGAAACCTGAAAAAGAAAGGAAAACAGAAAATGTTGAAAATATTCAGCAGGTCTGACAGCATGTGTGAAAAGGGAAACAAAATTAATGTGTTGAGGTGAATACAAGAGTAAAGGAGAGGAACACACAAAGGTTTTGGATTGTGTATGTGGTAGGAGAGATTAAATGGTAAAGTTGTCAGAGCACAGAAGGGCAAAAGGAGTGGTAATAGTGGTAATAAACAGGCAAAGTATTTGTCCAGAGTGAGTGTGAATGGCAGAACAATGTAGAGTTTTGTCTGAAAGCAAAGTATTAAAACCAAGATTTATATAGGCACATGGCAAAAAAAAAATGGAAAACAGAGTTTTGGTTTGACATTGTGGAACTCAATATCGAGACCATAAGTTGTAAAGTGTCACATTGGTAGATGAGGTGCTCTACTTCAAGCTTGCAGGAAGTTACAGCACACTAAATTGAAAGATTCCAATGTGAGTTTCTGCTTTTCCTAACAGGAGTGTTTGTGGTTTGGATGGTGTGGGGAAAACACATAGACGGCATATGCTACATCTCCCTTGATTGAATGGGAAGATGTTGTGGGAAGAGGACAAAATCTTGAGAGTATAGATAAGTGGATAGGTGGTTAGGGAGGTAACAGTTCCTTCAGAATGCTAACAAGGGAGAGCAGGTAAAATATATTTGTTGGTGGCACATCGTTGGAGGCAGCAAAAGTAGTAAAGGATGATCCTTCGAACCTTCAAAGGCTGATAGGTTGGCAAGTGAAGACAAGGAGCATCTTCTCACAGTTCTGGGAATTCTTGATCGACATGTTGATGCTCTTGACTGTGATATTAAAGATGTTCTCATGGTTGATCATTTAGACTTTAGCAGAGCCAGTTGCAATCAGCAACTGCAAAAGAGCAGCTATTACAAAAGTTTAACAAGATTATTGAGAAGATGTTTCCATTAGCAGGAAAGACGAGGATCTGAAAGCACAGGTTTAGAGATAAGGGAAGACCCTTGAGAGCAGAGATGAGGAGAAACTTCTTCAGCCAGAGAATGGTGAATCTATGGAATTCATTGCCACAGAAGACTGTGAAGGCCAGGTCACTGAATATATTTGACAGAGATAGATAATTTCTTGATTGCCAATGGGATCAAGAGTTACAGGGAGAAAATGGAAGAATGGGGATGAGAAACTTATCAGCCATGATTGAATGGCAGAGCAGACTTGATGGGCTAAATGGTCTGATTTCTGCTCCAATGTTTATTATCCAGGAATGGCCTGAAAGTATTAAAATAGTAGCTGAGAAGATTTGTTCATTTGGCCTTAAAGTGGCAAACTTATCATACCACAACAAGTCAAATTTAAGCACAATCAAGTTTTAAAACCATAATAATAACAGAAAGTGCTAGAGAAACTCAACAGTTCTGGCAGGATCTGTGGAGAGAGAAACAAATGTAATATTTTGAATGCAGTGCGGCTGTTCAAGCCCTGATACCAAAAGCATTACACTAGTATATCATGTGCATGTTACACCAGTGACACGATTACTAATTGCGCAAGACAGTTAGCTGGCAATCTGCGTACTGGCCATGGGTAAATCAGGATATTCAACAACTCATGAATTGCGTGTGAACCATGGAAAACGTAACAATTCCAGCAGTGGAGGGAGTCTTTACATTCGCATAATGTGCCATTCATCCCTTGAACAACAATAGTACAGTGAACAGGGAAGATTACATCCTTGTAATGGATTACTTCTCTAGATTTCCCACTGACAATGTGACTGTCATTGATATTTCAGCTTATTTGATGTTCCAGATCAGATAGTGTCTGACAATACACCAGAGTTCACTGATAAACCATTTCAAGACATGCACTAAGTGGAAAGTGATCCATATCACATTATCACCCTACTATCTATACTCGAATAGTCTGGCAGAATATGTGTCATGTACTATCAAATTAATTATCATTTGGTATTGAGCAACAAAAACAAGAACTCATATTGGCAACAAAAACAAAAGTTACTGGAAGAGAAGAACAGATCTGGCAGCATCTGTGAAGAGAAATCAGAGTTAACTTCTGAGGGTCTATAAGGTTCTTGTCAGACTACATTTGGAGTATTGTGCACAGATTTGAGCCCCATATCTCAGGAAGGATGTTTAGAGAAGGTTCACAAAAATGGTCCCAGGAATGAAAAGCTTATCATATGAGAAACATTTATGATTTCGAAGGATGAGGGGGGATTTTATTGAAACATACGGAATACTGAATGGCCTGGACAGTGTAGATTTTGGGAAGATGATTCTATTGGTGAGAGACCAGGACCCAAGGGCATAGCCAGAGAGTAAAGGGAAGACCTTTCAGAATGAAGATGAGGCTCATTCCTGATGAAGGGCTCTTGCCCGAATCGTCGATTTTTCTGTTCCTCGGATGCTGCCTGACCTACTGTGCCTTTCCAGCACTACTCTAATCTTGACTCTGATCTCCAGCATCTGCAGTCCTCACTTTCCCCCATGTCCTAGCCCCGTACCCCACACCGGGCCTTTTTATCACTTAGTCCACCATTACACAGTACCTATTGTTAGCCACTAACAGTCTCCATTAACAGCTATTCACCTTCCTAACCAGATTGTTATTCGCTTCTTTGCCTGTCAAACTGTTCTTCTTTCTCTTTGGGTTCTATCTCCACCTCTTGTTTACTCCTTAACCCCTCCCCTCATCCTATCTGTGGCATATAAACCAACATTTTTCGAGCTATCATCAGTTCTGAGGACATGAAATGTTAACTCTGATTTCTCTTCACAGATGCTGCCAGACCTGCTGAACTTTTCCAGCAATCTTCTGTTTTTATTTCTGATTTACTGCACTGCAGGTTTTTTTGGTTCTTATTTCAGAATTCACATTGCATTGCTGCAACCCCAATGGAGAAGGGATTGCCATGTGCAGGTAAAAGGGACATATTGTTTTATATCTTACAGTCAGTACGTCAACATACCTGAGAGAGACGTGATAGTGATTAGAGACGAAAAAACCTGGCAACATATATGTTTCTGGGTAATCCAACATGGAGGGTGGGAAAAATTTCTGGCTGTAACAGGCTGCTCCTTTTTTGAGGTATTTTGGGTGTTGGAGTGATTTCCTCGAATTCCAGGAGCAGCGATTACTGTTTTATATGATGTTGCATTGTTTTAGAACTTTGGAGAAAAAAAAGTCCAAACAACAGCACTTTTAAAAGGGTGAGGAACAGGCAAAGGCAGCACATGGTGAGGTGAGTGCAGGAGAGAGAGAGAGACAGACAGAGAGACAGAGAGAGAGAGACAAAAAAACCCACACTGCTAACTGATGGAGCAGTGAACCTGTGCAGTTACTGTCTTTGTTGTTAAATCCATGTATCGCTAGACATCGGAGTGCATCTGGGAAAATTAATAAATAGTGAAATTCACAACAGATTTTGGAGGAACCTGTTTGGGAGAGGTGACAGCACAGATAAGTAAATAGTTTTAAGTGTGGCCTTGGGGCCTTGCTGTAAGTCTGCAGTAGTGAATAGAGTGGGTTATTTCTTGATTATATGTTTTATTGAGATATGTCTCTTGATTAAACTTAAAAATATGAGCCATAAGTATTAAATTAGCCTGGAGCAGTGTATTGTAGAGGAATAAGACGGTGCTATTTTCTGGGTCTGCAGATTGGAAGAAGCAAAAATGTCCCTTTTTTGTCAGATGTGGGAGTTTAGGAAGAGTTTACATGTTACTGAGGGTTATAACTGCAATAAATGCCATTGGTTGCGAATCCTATCAGATCGAATGAAACAATTGGAGCGACAGTTAGAGGCAATGAGGCGTGTGATGGATGGTAATTATTGGAAGGGAGAAAAGTCACAGATACAGTCACATAAATGGGTTAACTCTGAAAAGTAAGAGAGATAGGCAGGTAGTACAGAGGTGTTCTGTGGTTATCCCCATTTCAAACAAGTATGCTGTTTTGAAAAATGGAGGGGGTGTTGAATTCTCAGGGGAATGTAGCACAAACAGCCAAGTTTCTGGTATTGAGACTGGCTCTAAAGCAGTGAGGGCTACATTAGGTTCCAAGAGATTGATTGTGTTAATGGACTCTCTAGTCAGAGGCACAGACAGACATTTCTGTGGCCAGCAGCAAAAAATCAGAATGGTGTGTTGCTTCCCTAGTGGAGGATCAAGGATGTCTCAGAGAGGGTGCAGAATGTTCTCACGGGGGAGAGGGACCAGCAGGAGGTCATTATACACAATGGAACCAATGACATATGAAGGGAAAAGATTGAGATTCTGAAGGGAGAATACAGAGAGTTGGGCAGGAATTTAAAAAGGAGGTCCTCGAGAGTAGTAATATCAGGATTACTCCCGGTGCTATAAGCTACTGACGGGAGGAATAGGAAAATAGAGCAGGTGAATGTATGGCTGAGAAGCTGATGTATTTGCTAGAACTGCTCGGGTTGGGATAGGATACTGATTGGGTTAGGATATCTAGTCAGCATGGACTGAAGGGTCTTTTTCTGTGCTGTACATCTCTCTGATTCTATGACTGTGTACTTGTTGTCTGTTTTGTCTGTGAGGCAAACTCACACCAGCAGTACAAAGAAAACAAAATCTGTAATAGTACAAAGGACACAAGACATTAAATAAAAAAAAGCTTCATGATGCAAGTGAACATCAAAGGGAGTGGTAATGAGGTAAAGAAATAAAAAAATTGTCCATAAAATGTAAGAATGGCACGATGTGGAATAGATGCTATCTGAAAGAAACATGAAAGGTAATGAGAGAAATAGATTGGCAAAGTGAATTGACACCAAATGCAAACAGAGTTTACATTCTAAAATAGTTGAGATACATAGTTGCAATGTCATGACTGCCAAAGATGAGGTGCTGTTACTTGAGCTTTCATTGAACTCCATTGAAACATCTTAGGGATTTAAGGACGGAAAGAATAGAGTGGGATCAAACTGGGAACTTAAATGAAATGCAACTGAAAGATTGGGTTTTTCTTTAAATTTCAGATTTCCATTAATAGTATTTTAATTTTGTATTGTTATTTATCAATATATTTAAACTTAAATTCTGTGAATTATTATTGCCAATTTTATCCTCTTTTACTACAAGCCCAGTTTTTATCTAATCTATTTGAAGCACAAAGGAAATGTCCTCTGAATCTATATTCAGTATTGTGAACTCAGACAGCACCATCACGTCGACATGTTAACATGACTGGTTCAAATATCTACATTAACTGTACCAGTGATGAATAATTCAGCTGACAGATATTTCAAACAGATATGATAGTGAATGAGACACAGGAAGACAAACTATGAAGTAAGTAAAGTGTTCATTTACTGGTGTAATACTTACTCAATGTTGTCATTAGCTCAGTCTCTTACAAATAACACAAATATATGAGTTTGTAAATTAATCTGATTTTTATATGAACAAAGAATGCAATTACATATGAAATGAAAGTATCCAGAAGTGATTGTTCCAAGATAGAAAACTGTGCCAAAATCCTATTCTGTTGTCTTTGGGGCCTAGTTCAAATGCACCTTCTGTCATTAATTGCACAATAAATTTACTGACATTTATCCAAAGACTTTCAGAACCACATAATGGAAAGCAACTGCTTTTCAGCCAGTGAAATATTTTAGAAGTGGAATCCCAGTTGCAATGTCGAAATGTAACTGTCAATTTTCACAACGAAAACAGAAATTGCTGGAGAAACTCAGCAGGTCTGGCAGCATGTGAGGAAAGAAAGCAGGGTTAATATTTCAGGTTGAGGTGACCCTTCTTCAGAACTGTGACAATTTTCACTCAACATCCCTGCAGAAGTAACAATATGATAAAGACCAAATAATCTCTTCATATGATTTTGAAACAAGGATAAATATTGGTCATGACAACACAGGGTAACTCCCTGCTCTCGTATGAAACAGAACAATAGAATTTTTAAAATCCACATGCAGGATCAATTGGGGCTCATGTTTATTATTTCATGTGTATGGTAATTTCTCAAACAAAGCAGCAATCACTCAGTACTGGAGTGTCAACCTTGATTTGTTTGTGCAAGTTCAGTTGAGAAGCTTCAGGGCAAGTATTGACTTGAGGATGGAAATCTCTGACTTAGAGGCAGATTACCAATTCAGCCAGAGTGACATAATATTCTCAGGATGAGAAATTGGACTCATTATTACATGTAGACCAGTGGCCATATTGCTGTAGGCTCGAACATGCATGTAGTGAACATCTGTTGAAGGTTCATGGAACAGGAAAATTGTGACATCAACCAAAGTACCGTACTAAATTGATGGCAACGAAATTGTGAAGCTCGGTAGTGCAGCCAACATTTTTTCTTATTATTACATCATTGAATAAGCATGCATTAGCCGTAAGGATTCTTACCCCATCCTCTGCTCCTGCCAGCCCAACTGCACAATTTAAAGGAATAATCAGCTATTCGTAGTTTAGTTGCTTGTTGAACTTTTCTGATTGTTATTCCAATCTTATAGGTGTTTCATGCTTTTTATAAATGTTTCAAGTTGCAAACATCTACAAGGACTGATGTAGCAGGCACATACACATTTTTATTGACTTCAAAACTTCTACATAAATCAGATCCCATAAATAGCTAAGCTTTCCCTTGGAAAACAACATACTTTGAAGAACAAAATGAAAAGGGAAAGTAATTTCAGGAAAGAGGGGAAGAAAGTCGAAGAGAACTCTCAGCAGGAAACCATATTGCAATGACTCCCATGGGGACAATATCTTCTAGAAAGAGATTAGAATTTCCCAGCGGCAGACAAAAAGAATCACACAAAATTTCAAATCATAAAACTATAACTGTAAAAGACAAATTAAAACCAATATACACATTACACAATAAGGAACTAATGTACCAGAAAAGAAGTTTCATATTAACTATTTAACACATCCATAAATACTTTATAGCCTATTTATATCTTACCCCACATTGATATGTAGACTTGTGCTATAAATACCACATTCTTCCCAGCTTTTCAGAATGCTCCCTTTTCCCTACAATACTCAGGTAAGTCTTCCAGTGTCCTTTGAAATTCTCTTCATTCAGTCTTCTCACTATTCCTGTAATGACTTCTAGTACAGTCAGTTCTTCTATAACACAGTGGTTGTGTTCTTGTGTGACCCCGCGTTAAAGAAAAATCACACTTTAGAAACAACGCTTAAAATATTGGTGCTGTAATCATGTTGCAGCCAATACATGCTTTGAAAGTTTGTGTTGTAGAAACAACACTCCCAATTCGTCAATCATCTTTTTGCAACAGCGTCTCCAATTCGTCAATCACGTTACAGCGAATTCTCATTTAAGAAACATGCGATATAACAGAACAACCTGCACCATGACCCAGCCTGGTGAATGCTTGACCTTTAAATCTCCACAGGTTCCTGTTTCTTTGAACAGAAAACTAGTTCGCTTCAGCATCTTGGTCAATGGCTAACACAAAGCAACCTTGTTCTCTGTTTTGCACAGCAATAGCCATCTATGTCTCCCTTTCCATATTTCTGAGCTTAAACATGTCTGTCTACAATCTACCCTCCCATCCTGGCACTTTCCCCTGCCACTGCAGGAACTGTAAAACCTGTGCCCACCCCTCCTCCCTCACCTCTATCCAAGGCCCTAAAGGAGCCTTCCACAACCATCAAAGTTTTACTTGCACATCCACTAATATCATTTATTGTATCCGTTGCTCCCGATGCGGTCTCCTCTACATTGGGGAGACTGGGTGCCTCCTAGCAGAGC
>NC_057719.1:45628635-45652074 GCF_004010195.1 Chiloscyllium plagiosum
TAGTTCTAAACTTCCAGCTCAGCACTGTCCCCATGACTTGTCTGGACTTGTCCTACCTGCCTATCTCCTTTTCCACCTATCCACTCCACCCTCTCCTCCCTAACCTATCACCTTCATCCCCTCCCCCACTCACCCATTGTACTCTATGCTACTTCCTTCCCACCCCTACCCTCCTCTAGCTTATCTCTCCACACTCCAGGCTCACTGCCTTTATTCCTGATGAAGAGCTTTTGCCCGAAACGTCGATTTCGAAGCTCCTTGGATGCTGCCTGAACTGCTGTGCTCTTCCAGCACCACTAATCCAGATGTCCAGAAAGTGTACCTACATCTCTTTTGTCAAAGTGTGATGGCCACCCAATTTTCCAAAAGTGTGAGTTAAAGATTATGTGAGTCTTTCTCTGGCAGAATGGCCATAAGTAGACCATACATTCACTCCTAGCAATCTATCTTACTTCAAACTAACGGAAACAGTTTAAAAGTTGAATATTTCATATAGTCTCATGTACAAAACAATGGCAACATAGTGAACATTTCTCCTGTGTAAGCCATTGTGGGAAACAATTGTGAATTGTCTGTACTTCAGTAAGGATGATCTCACTGAAATGTAAGGAATTTGTATGAGTATGCATTTACTGTAAATTGTTGAGGATTGTGTACTATTATTTAAAGGTCACACCCACATAAACTTAAATAATAAGGTTACATGATTATCAAAACTTAACAATTACACATATTAATAGATATTTTAGCCTTTGGTTTTACTGTTGAATTATAACTTTCATTACTAACTAATTAATTAATTGTACTTTTTAAAAACCAATCAATGAATCTGTTTAAAGAGATTGTAATCGTGATCTGGGACATGAAATTCTGTAGCACCACTAATACTGATAAGGAAGGTAAATGTAAAAAATGAGAAAATGGTACGCGTGCTTCAGGGAAGTGCACCAGCATAGGGAGTGGCATGTGGGCCAATAAGATCAGGAGACTTCTGAATCTTGGACCATACAGGTCCAGTGTATATATATTATCCCATAATCATTCTTAGCTGAACCTTTTATCAACCACGTGAGGAAGAGCCTCCCCCTAATCGTGCTATTTAAAGAGCAGCTATCTAACTTACAGGCTAGATATTTTTGACTTGCTTCTACCTTATCAACATTTATTGAAACAAAGTGACTTGTTTTTGAAGATCTTTTGGACAGCTGGTGCATCTATTCAGGGAACATATAGCATCGATGCAAAAGGTGTGAGGCTTTTCTGGCAGTGGTCCCATGTCTGGAAAATGACCAAAAAAGGAAGTTGAGGCATTCTGTGAAGCCCTGTGATTATTCACAGGTGTCCATTATCTAACCCAAACATCTGATATGACATGAAGTGTAACATTGTTCAAATTCTTCAATACAGTACTTGGCACTCAAATTTTTTTTCATTCATTGGAAGTGGTGTCTATTGGTGAGCATTTATGGCCAACCCTAAGTCCACTAGAGATTTTTATGGAGAGCTGTCTTCTCAAACTGCTGCAGTTCTTGGGGTGTAGAGAAACCCTCAATGTTTTAGGGTGGCAGTTCCAGGAACTTGATCCAGTGACAATGAGGGAAGAGCAATTTAGTTCCAAATCAGAATACCTTGGAGGTGGTGCTCCCATGTATCTTCTGCCATTGTCCTTCCAGATGGTAGAGGTGTCATGTTTGGGGGGCATTGTTGAAGGAACCTGTGTGAATTACTGCTGTACATCCTGTAGGTGGTACTCAATTCTGCTACTGAGTGTCAGTGGTGGAGGAAGTGAATGCTTGGGGATGTGGTGGCAATCGAGCAGGCTGCTTTGTCCTGGATAGTGTCAAGCTTTCTGAATGTTATTGGAGTTGTACACATTCAGGCAGGTGGACAGTATTCTATCACATTCCTAACACGTGCTGCACTAGAAATTATAAGCTCTAGCAAAGCAACCAAGTACTTCAGAACCTTACATTGAGTCAGGGAATTCATTAAAAGTATGTTTTACAAATTTTAATGGTAGTTTCTAAAATTTATTATCACTTTTAAATACCATTTATGTCTAATTTTTGAAAGCTACAAGTGTATCATATTGGCCTTCTCCTGAGATCCCCAGCATCACAGATGCCAGTTTTGCACTCCTTATCTAAGGAGAGAAATATTGGCATTGAAGGCAGTCGAGGGAAAATTCACTAGGCTACTCCTGGGTATGGACTGTCTTATGAGAAGAAGTTGAGTAATTTAGGCCTGCACTGACTACAGTTTAGAAAAATGAGAGGTGGCCTTATTGAAACATTCAAGATTCTTAGACAACTTGACAGGATAGATGTGGACAGGATAGTTATCTCCCCTTATAGGAAAATCTAGGACTAGTGGACAGAACTTCAGAATGAGGGATTGCCCATATGTGGAGGAATGTGTTCTCTCAGAGGGTAGTGAATCTGTGGAAATTTTTATAGCAAAGAGATATTGAGGTTAGATTTTTAATCAGTAAAGAAATTAAGGGTTATGGACAAAGAGCTGGAAAGTGGAGTTCAGGATTATCAGTTCCCCCTTATCATTATATGGTGGAACAAACTCAATGGGCTGAATGGCCTACTACCACTTCCATGTCTCATGGTATTATGTCTAGTCCACAAACAATACTTCTATACTCTCACCTTCCCCTTATAATCAGTGATGGGAGATCACATCAGATCACATGGAGCTGGGACATGAGGGCCGAGGTTCTAATGGAGTTCTGCATATGCATCTCCTTGTAAACAGTGTAAATAGCTAATAAATATTCATTAGTTTGCATTCATATGCTTTCCAGTCCTTATCTGTCAAAAGACTCCAGACCTAGTAGTTGTATTTATACAGCATAGTCCAAAGTCAGACCTGCTAAGACCAGAACTGCTCAAGGCCCCACTGAAGACAACAGGCCTTTAGCAGCCAGCTATGCTGCAGTGACTGAGGTAACATTGTGTATGAGCACTAGGTGAGGGGAACCTAGCAATCGGACTGGGCCATTTAGTCGCTCAAGTCTTTTCCACTATTCAGTAAGGTCATGGCTGCTGTCTGACTTAACTCCATACATCCACCTTTTCCCCACAATCCTAATTCCTTTGCGGAAAAAAAACAAGTTCCCAATTTTATAATTAAGAATTTAACTTGCATTAATTGCCTTTTGAGGAAATGAGTTTCAAACTTCTAAACACCCTTTCCATGAAGATGTGTTTCCTGCTCTCACTCCTGAAAGGCTTGGCTGTATTTTTTAGTATGTTGTCTTATTCTTATACCTGCCAGCTAGTGGAATGGCTGTCTCTAATCAATCTTATCTGTTGTCTTGAAAATTTGATTCAAGTCACCACACCACCTTCCAAATTTCAGAGAATTCAACCTTAATTTTTTTTAAATGTCACTTTGTGATTTAATCCTTTGGAGTACATATGTAATTCTAGTAAATCTATAAAGCACTTCCTCTCAGAGCAATATATTCTTTCTACAAGGTAATGCCCAAAACTGCTCACAGTACTGAAGATGTGATTCAACCATAGTTTTGTACAGTTGATGTCTGATTTCTATCCCTTGTAGTTTGATGCTCTAGCTGTGGATGCCAGCATTCCATTAACCTTGTTGATTACATTCTGTGCCTATTCATGACATT
The DNA here is from genome assembly GCF_004010195.1 of Chiloscyllium plagiosum. Classification (NCBI taxonomy): domain Eukaryota; kingdom Metazoa; phylum Chordata; class Chondrichthyes; order Orectolobiformes; family Hemiscylliidae; genus Chiloscyllium; species Chiloscyllium plagiosum. The sequence continues at coordinate 45,632,282 of NC_057719.1, forward strand.
TTAATTAATACGATCTCTGGACAGCCAAGCCTTTCTAGATCTCCACATTTTCTAAGATTTTATGAGTTGTAAAATGCACTGTTCTTTCCTATTCTATTCTATCTGAAGGGCATGACCTAAAGCTGACTTACATTGAAGTTCAAATGCCACAGTTTTTCCCAATTACTCAATCAGTCAGTAACTTTATACTTTTATATATATTGCTCACAATTGCCGATTGTTGTATCATCAGCAAATTTATGGTTTGTCTCATGAAGTTATTCATCAAGTCTAACCATTCTGTAACCAAAACTGAGCAATGCACTCCAGATGTGAACTCATCAGCTTAATGTGCAATTGCAGCATAATTTCCACTGCCATACATTCTACTGTTCAGAATATATAGTCCAGCTTTGTTGATAGTCACACCACATTGAATACATTAAGCAGTGACCAATTTTGGACTAATTTTTCAAGTCTTCATCCATGCTGAGGTGCTGCATCTGCTGCCAGTACATACTAGAACATTATTGATTCGGAGTTAAGATTGGAAAATGCATCCCATTTCATCTAGCATTAGCCTGTATTCTCTGAGCTATATTGTCAGTATCAGTGACTCTTCACTGGCTGTCTGAATTCAGCTTTGGAAGTTAAACAAAAGACCTGTAACTGCATGAGTCATATTGTGAAAAGAGGGTAATATTTGCATTTGTAAAGGAAAACTCAGCATATGGACCTCTATTAAAAAGGAGCTTCATAAATATTTAATTAAAGGTTAAAGGAGAAAGGACAGGCAGGGCTATAGCACTAAGTGTTAAGTCTGATGGCACCAGACTTTGTTCCTTAATTTAAAACATGTGACTCTGAAAGGGCTTGTAAGAAAATGAAAATTAATTTCACAGCTGGATGCATTGACTAATCTTTCACCAATCTTGACCCCTGGGTATTACATCACCCAGATAATTAATGAATCAGGATGCAGCATTGAGCTCTATACCCTTAATATTTCACAAGCGAATGTTTGAAGCCCTGACACAATACAATTTTCATTGTCTGTCAAGGCCAACCCTATCTACCAAATACTGAAACACCAATTTCAAAAAGTCATGTAAATAATATTTGAATATGCTAACACATTTTAGAAACTGACATTAAACTTTATAAAACATGAGTCTTTACTGAATTCCCCCGACTATTGCAAGATTTTGAAGTAGTGAATTACATTGCTAGAGTTTAATTTAATTTCCATAAGGACCCAAATGACTATATGCCAGAAATTATACTGATTATTATTTGGACTGAAGCTAACAATTCCTATCTCCTCTATGATCCTCAAATTATACTGCACTGTTGACTGACATCCCTTCACAATCTTTCATCATGTTAGCAGCAGATTAAATAGCTGCTCTTGTCCCAAAGTGCTATTCACAATCTAGTAATGTAACAGCATTTCTTTTGTTTTATTCTAATTGCTGTTGCCACTGAAATCTAACATTCTAAATGATTAATACACTTCAATAAACTGAACAAGGTAGTCATGAGGGCCTGGACTTTATGCTCCTCTATCATTGGATTTGAAGGTCAGAGGGCATGTAAAATCCAGCAGGTAGTCTTCCTGCTGCCTTTACACCCGCCCCCAGGCTGTCAGAAATTTTACAGAAGATTGCAGATCTTTGGGCCTAATCAGGTACTTAAACAAGTGGTCAATTAATAGCCTGTTAAGCATTTCATACCCTCACCACTGGTATTTTACCCAGAGTGGAAAAGGCCTCCACAGTGTTGACATCAGACATGGGTGAAACCACTTTAGTGGACATCCTGGGCCAATTGGTAGCCCCTCACTGAAAGCCTATGCTCCTTTCTCCTTCCCCCAGTCTCTTAAACCAGGTCCCCCAACAACCATTGTGAAGTCCCTGACCCTAAATGTACTTGGGCTCCTTGACTGCTGGAACTACCCGTGGTCGGAGTTATAGCCCTGTGCTCCCAGCTGGCATTCCTTGGACTACATAACTGCCAAGTGCCCAACTGGCCAACATCCCTCTACATTGGGACATCCTGCTAAGAAAAAGTGGAAGTCTCTCATAGAGTCATAGAAATGTATAGCATGGAAACAAACCCTTTGGTCCAACTCGTCCATGCCAACCAGATACCTCAACCCTATCTAGTCCTACCTGTCGGCACGTGGCCCATATTTGTCCAAATCCTTCCTATTCATATACCCATCCAGATGCCTTTTAAATGTTGCAATTGTACTAGCCTCCAGCACTTCCTCTGGCAGCTCATTCCATACATGTACCGTCCTCTGCATGTAAAGGTTGTCCCTTAGGTCTCTTAAGTATCATTCTCCCCTCACCCTAAATCTATGCCGTCTAGTTCTGGCCTCCCACCCCCCCCAATAGCAATTCACACTGCTCCACACTTTAAGTTGCTATGGGGCAGCCATTGAGATTGTGGGCAGTTTCCCCTACTGACCTTTTAGTCAGGGGAAAGTGAGTCATTTTTATAATGGGATAAGAGGGTGGTTCATGATATCTGGCTGTTACAGAACATACTTCATCAGATAATATTAGTGGCCAAGTATTAACACAGCTTGGAAGACTTCCTCCCTGCTCTCCACAAACTCTCAACTTATTATGAAACAATAATGTTGCCCTAAGTTAATATGTCTCCTTCCTATTCCCAAGGCTTTTTAACAACTCAGTCATCTCTGCAGTGACATCCAAGTGTCTGGGAAACCAAGATATGAATTAAGGCTGACACAAAGCATGTAAGACACAGGAAACATGATAGTGTACTTATTTTTAACATTTTTTAAATGAAGCATGCTCATATTCTTCTATTAATGTTCTAATGACGTGGAACTTGGCAATTTAGTAAACACTGAGAATTGTATTAATAGACTTCAGAAGGATATAAATACATGGTATTTGCCCAAATGACATCTCCAAAACATGTTGCATTTTGCCATCTCTACCAGCACGGGGTATTGGTTAGGGGTTATTCAAGGTGGTTTGTTCTTACTAATTGCCCTTTGATTTTACTTTGTCCTGGGTCTATCTCATGATTAGTGGCAGAGGATACAGCACTGGAGAGTAAGTACAGAAGGGGCACTGCTCTAAGATAACAAAATCATTTATTGCATGATAGCAAGATGTACATTGGGTGAGACAATTCTTATTCTTGTATGGGAATTGGGTATCACTGGAAATACTAGCATTTGTTGCCCATCCCGAGAAGCCCATGAACTAATTGCTTCTCTAGGCCATTTCAAAGGGAAGTTAAGAGTAACTACATTGCTGTGCTCTGGTGTTCAATCCAGGCTGGAAGAGGTAAAAAAGGCAGAATTTCTTCCCTAAAGGATGTTGGTAAACCAGATGGGTATTTACAACAGTCAACAATAATTTAATGCCATAGTTAGTGACAGTAATGTTTCATTCTGAATTATTAACAAATTTAAATTCCATCACCTTTTGCTGGCAAGCCTGTTCAAATACCTTTGGGAAATCCATTTAGACCAGTGAATCAAATGTTTTTTATGTCAATCAATAAGGGTTAACCCTTGTGATGATGCTGCTCCTTTAACAAGGTTACGTTGTCCTTAATTTCTTTCAACAGGGGTTATAAAAGGCAAAGGTTCTGATTTATCTGAGAGTTGGTCACTTTGCTAATGGCTAACAGATACTACCTAAAGCAAGAATCAGGAAAACTGTGATTGGACCTTTTTTAAAAACACTTATACAATGAAAGGGGAGTAGCTAGTTCTCCCCGTTCAGGGATTTTTCTAGTTTGGTTTAATTTTAGCTGAGGACCAAGAGAAACTGCTCCAGTAGAAAGAGGTTCCATGCTTCAGCAAATGATCCCTGGCTGATCCTCTCTTTCTCTCTGAATCTCTCCTGCCTGCTAGACCCTGTGATTAAATTTATCTTTTGCCAAAAGGTGCGTTTATGGGGATGTTGCAGGAAATTGGAACAGCTACTTTGTTAAATTACGAGGTTATCATGTCAGTGGAATTTTCAAATCATTGTTATTCTAAATTCTATTTTCTTTTGTTCATGTGTCATTCGGTGGTATGTAAATAAATTGTTTTACTTGAAGTCAAGTGGTTTGATCAGCTGCATCACCCCTGGGGTATCCACCTTACATCTGCCTAAAACAGCTAAATAATTTAGGGTCTGGGCTACCTTCTGAAAATGTTTTGAGGGGTCTAGCCTGGTCCATAGTACTTTAGACTTGTTACTTAATTCCAAATGTTACTGAATTCAAATTCCACCATCTACCATGGCAGGATTTGAACCCATGACCCCAGAACATTAACTTGTAGGTGCCAGAGTACTTGTATAATGACATTGTCATTATGCCATTGCCACCCCTGAACATAGTTACTCAGATCCTAGGAAGCTGGTACATCCAGAAAAACATTGACAAGAAGATATTGGTAACTCCACCACTTGCTAGCTCTCCTTCAAGCAAGTCACCACCCTGACTAGGAAATGTGTTGTTCCTTCAATGCCAAAGTCCTGGAAATCTGTCCAGGGATTGTGAGTGCAAAATTACAAAATTACAAAATGGACTGCAGTAGTTCAAGGAGGCGGCTCACCACCAGCTTTGCAAGGACAGATAGGAATGATCAACAAATGTTGGCCCAGTCAGTGATGTTCATATCCAGTTAACAAACTTAAAGAAAGGTACATCTTCTCCCTCTAAAAATTGGAACAGAACATCATGTTTCCACCCAATCTATGGGTCAGTAATGTGACCTCAGCTATAGTAAATGTGATCAGATTTTGATGCCATATGATCCATGTATCCAAAGATTAAGAGCTGAAAAGATTTGCTAAAAAATATGAAGAGCTACAGTTATATGGAGAGATTGAAAATGTGGGTTATACTTCTAAGAGCAGAGGCGGTGAGACTGAGGAGAGAAATGTGTGTAAAATAATGAACAGTCTTACTGGAGTAAATAAGGAGAAACTGTTTCTAGTGACAAAAGGGGGATCCATTTAACTGATGCTGCCAAACCTGAATGTTTCCAGCATTTTCAGTTTTGATTTCAGATATCCAGCATCCAAAGTATTTTGCTTTTGACAGAGAGTTAGGTGATTAATAAAAGAAGTAGAGGCAACATGAGAAAAATAAGTATTGTGGTCTAGGATGCATTGCCTGAAGGATTGAGGGGGTATAGAAACAACAGTAACATTCATATGAGAGGAGCGAATTACTGCAGATGGCGGGATGTGTCCTGCTGAAGACTCATCTAGATTTGAAACATTAGCTTGTTCTCTCTCCATGGATGCTGACTGACATGCTGTGATCTCTAGCATTTAGAGTCATAGAGTCAGAGATGTACAGCATGGAAACAGAACCTTCGATCTAACTTGTCCATGCCGACTAGATATCCCAACTCAAATCTAGTCCCATCTGTCGGCACCCAGCCCATATCCCTGCAAACCCTTCCTATTCATATACCCATCCAGATGTGAAATGTTGTAATTGTACCAGCCTCCACCACTTCCTCTGGCAGCTCAATCCATACACATACCACTCTCTGTGTGAAAAGGTTGCCCCTTAGGTCTCTTTTATATCTTTCCCCTCTCACCCTAAACCTATGCTGTCTAGTTTTGGACTCCCTATACCCCAGGGAAAAGACCTAGTCTATTTATCCAATCCATGCCCCTCATGATTTTATAAACCTCTATAAGGTCACCCCTCAGCCTTCGACGCTCCAGGGAAAACAACCCCCCAGCCTATTCAACCTCATCCCTGTAGCTCAAATCCTCCAACCCTGGCAACATCCTCGTAAATCTTTTCTGAACCATTTCAAGTTTCACAACATCTTTCCGATAGGAAGGAGACCAGAATTGCATGCAATATTTCAACAGTGGCCTAACCAATGTCCTGTACAGCCGCAACATGACCTCCCAACTCCTGTATGCAGTACTCTGACCAATAAAGTAAAGCATACTAAACGCCTTCTTCACTATGCTTTCAACCTGTGACTCCACTTACAAGGAGCTATGAACCTGCATTCCAAGGTCTCTTTGTTCAGCAACACTCCCGGGACCTTACCATTAAGTGTATAAGTTGTGCTAAGATTTTCTTTCTCAAAATGCAGCACCTCACATTTATCTAAATTAAACTCCATCTGCCACTTCTCAGCTCATTTGGCCCATCTGGTCATGATCCCATTGTGATCTGAGGTAACCTTCTTTGCTGTCCACTACACCTCCAATTTTGGTGTCATCTGCAAACTTACTAAGTATATCTCTTATGCTCACATCCAAATCATTATATAAATGATGGAAAGTAGAGGGCCCAGCACCGAGCCTTGTGGCACTCCACTGGTCACAGGCCTCCAATCTGTAAAACAACCCTCCACTACCATTCTCTGTCTTCCACCTTTGAGTCAGTTCAGTACCCAAGTGGCTAGTTCTCCCTGTATTCCATGAGATCTAACCTTGCTAATCAGTCCCCATGGGGAACCTTGTCGAACGCCTTACTGAAGTCCATTTAGATCACATCTACCGCTCTGCCTTCATCAATCCTCTTTGTTACTTCTTCAAAAAACTCAATCAAGTTTGTGAGACATGATTTCCCATGCACAAAGCTACGTTGACTATCCCTAATCAGTCCTTGCCTTTCCAAATACATGTACATCCTGTCCCTCAGGATTCCCTCCAACAACTTGCTCACCACTGAGGTCAGGCACACTGGTCTACAGTTCCCTGGCTTGTCCTTACCATCTTTCTTAAACAGTGGCACCACGTTAGCCAACCTCCAGTCTTCTGGCACCTCACCTGGCACTATCAATGATACAAATATCTCAGCAAGAGGCCCAGCAATCACTTCCCTAGCTTCCCAAAGGATTCTAGAGTACATCTGATCAGGTCCTAGAGATTTATCCACTTTTATGCGTTTCAAGACATCCAGCACTTGCTCTATGTTATTTGGACATTTTTCAAGATGTCACCATCTATTTTTTATATTCTATATTTTCCATGTCATTTTCCACAGTATATACTGATACAAAATATTCATTTAGTATCACCCCATCTCCTGCCGCTCCACACAAAGGCTGCCTTGTTGATCTTTGAGGGGCCCTATTCTCTCCCTAGTTAACCTCTTGTTCTTAATGTATTTGTAAAATACATTAACTCTATTTGCTAAAGCTATCTCATGTCCCCTTTGATCTCTCTCTTAAGTATACTTCTACTGCTTTTATACTCTTCTAAGGATTCACTCGATCTATCCTGTCTATACCTGACATATGCTTCCTTCTTTTTTTTCTTAACTAAACCCTCAATTTCTTTAGTCATCCAGCATTCCCTACACCTACCAGCCTTTCCTTTCACACTGACAGGAATATACTGTCTCTGGATTCTTGTTATCTCATTCCTGAAAACTTTCCATTTTCCAGCTGTCCCTTTACCCGTGAATATCTGCCCCCAATTAGCTTTTGAAAGTTCTTGCCTAATACTATCAAAATTGGCCTTTCTTCAATTTAGAACTTCAACTTTTAGATCTAGTCTATCCCTTTCCATCACTATTTTAAAACTAACAGAATTATGGTTGCTGGCCCCAGAGTGCTCCCCCACTGACACTTCAGTCATCTGCTTGTTACATTCAAATGGGAATTGGATAAGTGTCTGAAGGAAAGAAAGTTCTAGGGCTGCAAGGAATAAGCAAGGAAATGTGACTAAAAGGACAGTTCTTTCAAAGACTCAAAAGATCTCCTTCTGTGCTATCTAACTCAATGATTCTAAGACTTCTTAATTTGTAGCAGCAGATGTAAAACAAAAACAAAATGGTCTGGGTCACAGTTCAACAAGATTTATCATGGAATCAAATAATTTTAAAAGACAGCTGTAACGAAGTAAATTGAGAATAGCTAGAAAACCTAGAAGTAAATTCATCTGTCATGAATATAAAGGGTTTCTCATTGGTAACAGTTGTTACAAAGTGTGGGATTGGTCCTTTCCTTGAAAAATAACAATAGACAATCATTTGTTAATGAGATAAAATGCCTGAGACTGGAGGTGAGTCATTTTATGAACATCAAAGTGACTCGTGCTCTACTCATAATTACTTATCTCTCTTTGAATTTGTGTCAACAATGGAAAATGTAAAATTCTATCAGAGCAAACAGTTTTGTCTCCTGGGGCATTTCATTTCTAATTCTCTGAAATAGAGTGATGTTATACACAAGTTTTGTTTCAATACAGGTGGAAAAGAGGCAAAGTGGTATGAAACTGATGTACTACGTGAGATTTCAAATAATTGAAAACATGACAAGTTGACCACAAAGAGCTTCCTTTATTCTTCCACAGGCATTTGTTGTCCATTCCTCATTACCTTTGAGGAAGTGGTGGTGAGCTGCCTTAGTGAACTGATAACAATCCATATGCTGAAGGAACACTCACCCTGGCAGGGGTTTGACCCAGCAACAGTCAGACACTATGAATCTCCTTTCCTGGCCTAATCTCACTGGGAACCCATCTAGTAACATGATCTCTTTATTTCTTTCACCCTCCACCAATACTAGATGTTCCCCTGATCTCTCCAGCTTTCCTAATCATGTCTGACCTGATGTTCTGATCATTCCACATGGTGCCAAGGCAACACTTTGACATGCACTGAATAGTGATGTTAGAGGCTCCAAATTTCTTTCCCTCACATGCTGACCAGAGGTCATTCCAACTTTCACCATTGTGAACCTCCATGTCTTGGAAGGATTTGCACATTAATACTCACCTGTTTGATTGCGTTAAGAATATAATTCTTCAGCCATCAAGTTAAATTGCCCATAGCGTGCAGGGATGTGCAAGCTAGGTAGAAATGCAGAGTTACAGGAAAAGGATAGGGGGCTGTGGGTCTGGGTGAGATGCTCTTCAGAGGTCAGTGTGGACTCGATTGGCTGAATGGCCTGCTTCAACACCGTAGGCATTCTATGATTCTAAGTCCTCGAGCAGCTCTTGAACCGTGAGCTTCTGAATAAGACACTATCACTCTGCCACAGAACCATCCCAAAATTTCATTGCACCACCATGGTAAGTAGATACATAATCTGTTACTGAATGATCATTGTTTGGAATCAGGCACTCCATTAATATGACCATAAAATAACAAACAACAAAGGATGTTACAAAATAATATTTTAACTTGTTACTTTTGGCTGCAATCAGAACTAAAGTTGTTTATCCATCAGCAGCCATGATAATAGGAAATTTAAAGAAAGGAAAGAGACATATGTGATGTTTGTTGACAATATTTTATATTTTAGTCCAAATATTGTAATTTTAAACATCAGTTCAGCAGGCTAAAAAAAAATATATTCGTAATAAGCAAGAAAAGTTTGATTTTAGAAAATTAATTTGAAATCAAATCTGGAATCCGATTCTGATTTCAGTCTTAACAGTAAAGTAAGAAGAAAGAAAATGCCAGATTTTAATGCCCAAATAACGGTAAGATTAATATTGGCCCTGATCATTTATATGGAAATTGTACAGCAAGGAGATGATACATGGGAAAAGCTTGGAGGGATATGGGCCAAATGCAGGCAAGTGGGACTAGGCTGGGAATGTGGTTTGGGAATGTGGTCAGTATGGATTAGTTGGAGCAAAGGGTTTGTTTCCTTGCAGTATGACTCTATGACTCTATGACTCTATGACATGGTTAGTTGTATGCAAATATTGCTGTTTGAGTTGTGATGCTTTATCATTCACTTTGCAAAATGTAATCTTACTGCCTGCATTACCATTAATGTGGAATTCTCAATGACGTCTTAATGGAATTTCAAATGAACCATATTGAAAGAACATTGTGTCCTATGATGGTAGGAACATTGGGAAGCAGAAAAGCTGGATCATCTGAATGGCAGTTTTAGTTGAAGATACTTAAAAACACATCAGCCTTGCATTAATGTTATATGCGAGGAGTGAGATATTCATGAAGTGATGACAAAAATAACATGCTGTCTGGTTGATTTCAACTCGTTTTGGTAGAGCTACAGGACTTTGCTCTGAACCATCATAGACTCATAGAGATGTACACAACGGAAACAGACCCTTTGGTCCAACTCGTCCATGCTGATGAGATATCCTAACCTAATCTAGTCCCATTTGCCTGTTTAGAGACCACTAAGCTCTGTTTATTGCCAGCTGCTTTTGGCATTGAGCATATTGGTGTTGTTGCACTTGGATTTTACCTCATTTTAAGATATATGTCTGAACTGTGCATTTGTGCCTTACTCTAAGGTAAGTCTGAGCTGCTCGTATAATTGTAAAATACCATTCATATACTCTATATTGAACAGAATTGTTATTCTTGCTCAAGGAGTGAGGAATATGAGACCTATAATGTTACAAATTGGGGTGATGCTCAAATCCAGTGTTGATGGCCTACAGTAATTCATGGATGCCCATTTTGTCTCACTTTGTCTGATGGTGGTGCCAGGCTCCACACTAGAGATGCATGACAGAGAATTATACCTAAAAACTATCTGCAATATGAAAGAAAATAAAGACAAGATCAAGTGGAATCTTTTCACTCTGCAAGAGTTGTTAATCTGTGAAATTCTCTTCTCCCATAGTGGAGTGGAGGGAGGGTAATTGTATATTTTAAAGCTGAGTTAGATAGATTCTTAATTGACACGAGATACAAAATGGAGAGTATATGGGAAAATAAAGTTAAGGCCACAATCAGATTTGCCATTATCATATCAAATGGAGCACACTTGATGGGTTGAATGGTCTGTTCCTGCTGTTAATTCATATGTCTGTAGGCTAGCTACTTTCTCATGTTATTTTTGTCATCACGTGGCACAGAGATTTCTTCAACAATTTTTGATCTGAAGTCCCTCACAAATACCAAGACTCATATGTGAGAAATCTCTCTCAACTTAATAACTCACTCCGAACTATTAACAGGGAACAATTTGTAGCAATAACTAAGAGATATTTTCCTTAGTCACATACTGGTGTGATACCTTCATTGGAACAATTCCAATTTTTGCATTGAACTCAATAGTGATAGTAACTAAATGATACTCTAAATATCTTCAGAGGTAATTATGAGTGCACATTTGGCAATACAATAGACATGACTAGGTGAGGGAGTCATGTTTCCATCCCTGATGGACATTTGTAAACCAGTTGGGTATTTAGGACAATTTAGGATTTTCTCAGGAGGTTATTTCTTTCTAAAGGACCAATGCAAGATGAGAAAATAACTTTTCTCACATAACGAGTAGATAGTATATGGAATATGTTGAAAATATGTTGGAGGTAGGTTCAACTGAAGCATTCAAGAGGCCATTAGATGATTATTTGGATAGAAACAGTGTGCTGGGTTACGGGGAAATGACAGAAGATTTGCAAAAGGTCAAAATATTTAGAATTGGTGATGATATGATTGGCTGATTCATCAGTATCATAACGTAACATCACAGAATTCTGCTTTTAAACTACAAATGACTGATTTATTTAATTCAAGTTCACTATTAGCTATAATGGTATTTGCAATTATGACTGCAGGTTGTTAGTTTGGTACCATAACCAGTCTACTATAGCCAGTAAATATCAAACACTAAGTACCACTTTAATTCTTTACATTTCTGACCGGGGGCTGTATGCTCATTGTGGGGCACCAGCTATTTTTCAGTTGCAGATTATGTAACTACATATCACTCATAAAAGAAACAGGCTGATGTGACATGTCTATTTCATGGATGAAGAAACTTAACATGCTTCCAACCTTCTGTTGTGCTGGTCTGCTCCTCATTTTTGCCTACACCAATGGTTCGCAACAATTCAAGAAGGAGAGCCAAATGTGTAAATCTCTCCTTAACAACAAATCCTTTGACAAGTTCTTAGTCATTGCTCTACATCATGACCCACAGAAACTGCATCACATTCAGCCCCTGGATTCAGCTTCAGAGAAAATGGTTCCCCAGCTATATTCAGGCCCTACCAATATAAACACACATATTGGTGTTCATGAACCAAGTCCTCTGGACAAGTAACTTTGCTGTGTAGTGGAGAAGATTGATATCTAAGAGAGTAATTAGGCATAGAAACACAAACCAGTCAGACACCAGCAGCTGATCGCACATCAATGCAATGCCTGAATCAACACAAAGCTTCTGATAAGCAGAAAATGAATACAAACTCATTGTTTTCAGAAATATAATTTTATTTTCATTCATTGGTAGAACCTAACAAAAGTGATACAGCATTTCAAATTCAATCAAACTTTCCCTGCTCACCTTAAACCTATGCATCTAGTTTTAGACTCCCCCACCCCAGGGAAAAAATCTTGTCTACTTATTCCACCCATGCCCCTCATGATTTTATAAACCTCTACAAGGTCACTCCTCAGCTTCTTTCACTTCAGGAAACATAGCCCCAATGTATTCAGCCTCCCCCTATAGCTCAAACCCTCCAACCCTGGCAACATCCTTGCAAATCTTTTCTGAACCATTTCAAATTTCACAACATCCTCCCGATAGAATTGCACGCAGTATTCCAAAAGTGGCCTAACCAATATCTTATACAGCCACAACATGACCTCCCAACTCCTATACACAATGCTCTGACCAAAAAAGAAAGCATACCAAACGCCTTGATCATTATCCTATCCACTTGTCACTCCACTTTCAAGGAGCTATAAACCTGCACTCCAAAGTCTCTTTGTTCAGCAACACTCCCCAGGATCTTTCCATTCAATGTATAGGTCCTGCTCTGATTTACCTTTTATATTTATCTAAATTAAACTCCTTACTGCCACATCATTTCATGCCTCAAACCATGCATAGAATTTCGGGAGGGAAGCATCACTAGCACAAGCATGCGATGCTGTTCTGTGGTTGATGATGGCCTGGATTCCCTTCCACATGCTCTGCATATCACCATTGTCCTGAAAGTGGCTGTGTATTCTTGGTGCCTATGCAGGCTTTGCCTCTTTGTGTCTTTGCCTAGCAGAGCTAGGCCAGTGGCTGCAGCTGACTAGTGGAAGGCTGCTAACTTTCACTGGAGTGAGCAGTTGATGTCCTTGTTGAATGACCTTGTGCAGCTCAGGTTCTTGGGGGCCTAGCTGCGTCTCATCATAGGTGGCAGCCTGGGCTGTCTTGCCAGACAGGTAACACTAACAGTGTTGCCAGAGTTGCAGAAGTGAAAGCATGAATGCTGCTATCCTCAGAGAGAACAGCAGGTTTGTGTTCCATGGAGCCTCTGCCACTACCCAGGACAGTTCCTCAGTAATCTCTGCAATCTCTGGGAGCATTGATTTTTGACACAGCTGTGAAGGACTGCAAGTCCCTTTAGTCACTGAATTCTGTACTCATGACCACGGTACTCTGAATCTGTATGGTAACAGTCAATCATCTCACAATCTCAGTCTGAAACATCACAAGGCCTGTGCTCCAGTGCACATGACCCTCAGTCACTCTATAATGGGTCAATATGGAAGTGTGGCCACAGAGATACCATTACTTTCCTAATGAAAAGAATGGACTTCATCTTCTGCCCTGTTTCAGATTGGAGCCAAATTCCTCCATGTGTCTTGATACTGACAGGAGGCAGACAGGCTAAAAACACCATCGACATCAGCATTGCCCTGTATGCTGTCCCTTCAATCTGTGTCCCCTGTGGCAAAACATGCCAATGATCACCATCTCCTATCTGTGATCGCACCCTAAAGGCAGGCTTGTACATTAGTCAAACTATCCCATATTCCACTCATGCCTGGTGAATTACCAAATTGTGGGCAGCACAGTGGCTCAGTGGTCAGCACTGCTGCCTCACAGCGCTAGGGACTGGTTTCAATACCCCCCTCCGGCAATTGCCTGTGTGGAGTTTGCACATTCTCCCCGTGTCTACGTGGGTTTCCTCTGGGTGCTCTAGTTTCCTCCCACAGTCCAAAGATGTGCAGGTCAGGTGAATTGGCCATGCTAAATTGCCCATAGTGTTAGGTGCATTAGTGAGGGGTAAATATAGGTAGGCGAATGGATGGGTTACTCTTCGGAGGGTCCGTGTGGACTTGTTGGGCCGAAGGGCCTGTTTCCATACAGTAGGGTATCGAATCAAATCTAATTTAAATGCAGATATGATCCATGCAGTGCTATTTTGGCCTTGAGGATAATTGCAGTGCCAGTATTTGAGCTGGTGGCTGCAATGAAGCAGTAGTAGTAGTAGTAGTAATGGTAAAGTAATGGTTAAAATAATATTGCTCAGAATCATCCTGTTGTCCTTGCCCATCTTCCAGATGCTGTAGTAGCTGAGCAAATGGCAATTTGTGAACATTTGGAAGAAACCGAGGGGGAGGATTGAAATAAGAGAAATGAGTTGGGGAGGAAAACAAGATATCCATGGTGATTCCATTGGGCCATTTCAGTGCACCTTTCACATGAGGGTGAGGAGAGGGTGCACAGGTTCCTCAAAGCAGCAACTTACCCTCACCCTGGATGGCCTCAGCAGTGTCAGATGTCACTGGCTGTGTGGTATAGATTACAAGGGCTTTTTTGGACTCTCTCTCAAGAGCACTGAGGGGAAGCTGGTAGCTTATTTTTCCATTGATCATGCCAGTTCACACCATCTCCTCCAAACAAACGTTAGTGACTATCTATCAGTATGTTTGAATGATGCTGTATAACTGTAATTCTGAGAAAGAGAGGTAAGTGTACAGCTGGCATGATGGGAAGGTATGAGTAGAAGATTGTAATATGAAGATATTTGGGGTGAGTTCTGACCCACTGTTAGTTGAGTGATGGATTTATGATGCACTGGGGCTGTTTTCCCTGGAGCGTCGGAGGCTGAGGGGTGACCTTATAGAGATTTACAAAATTATGAGGGACATGGCTAGGATAAATAGACAAAGTCTTTTCCCTGGGGTCGGGGAGTCCAGAACGAGAGGGCATAGATTTAGGGTGAGAGGGGAAAGTTATAAAAAAGACCTAAGGTGGTACGTGTATTGAATGAGCTGCCAGAGGATGTGGTGGAGCTGAAAATGTGTTGCTGGAAAAGCGCAACAGGTCAGGCAGCATCCAAGGAACAGGAGAATCAACATTTCAGGCATAAGCCCTTCTTCAGGAATGGTTCCTGAAGAAGGGCTTATGCCTGAAACGTCGATTCTCCTGTTCCTTTGATGCTGCCTGACCTGCTGCACTTTTCCAGCAACACATTTTCAGCTCTCATCTGCAGCCCTCACTTTCTCCTAGAGGATGTGGTGGAGGCTGGTACAATTGCAACATTTAAGAGGCATTTGGATGGGTATATGAATAGGAAGGGTTTGGAGGGATATGGGCCGGGCGCTGGCAGGTGGGACTAGATTGGGTTGGGATATCTTGTCAGCATGGATGGGTTGGACCGAAGGGTCTGTTTCCATGCTGTACATCTCTATCTCTATCTCTATCTCTATCTCTATGACTAAGCAATGTCAGAGGTGGTGGAATTTAGAAGTGTTAATGCAGGTATATTCATTCAATTTACACTACACAAGTGAGCATTAAACTTCCCTGTAAGTCCCAGAAATGACACTTCGGACATCCTGGTCATATGCTTCTAATTCCTTCTGAAGTTCATCCATGATCCCAGTTGAAACAGGATTTCCTTCCTCTTTTCCACCAGGGCCAAGTCACTTAGTCATTTCATGGGTGTGATGTGACAGCCTCCTTTCTGATCCACTGGATTATCCTGCAACCTACAGAATATTGCTACAACTTTGTTTCTACAGGTGCTGCCTCCCTCCCCCCCACCCCCCAAAAAAAGGAGGGCTGCCTGAGGCTTCTTCAGAATGGTATTTGGCTCCTGAGGCATCAAAGGCCACCAGCAGCAATATGGAGACCTACACAACACTGGAGCCAGGTTACAATCAATAAATTAGTGGATACACAAGTTTTCATGCTGCCTTCCTCATTCCCAACTTGTCAGTTGCAAACTGTAGTCCTCATGCACAAAAATAGGCAAATTTCTAATCTAGTGTACTTTATTTGCAGTATACATCTTACTCGGATGGAACTGATGCAGTAAGATTGTTGCAGGTTGATCATTTATACAAGCTGATGTACACAATCCCAAATGCAGATCATTTGTATTCAAACCATCTTCATATTGGTCAAAATAGTGGCTGTAGTACTGAAGCAACATTACATTGTGTGTAACTAACCTATTAAAATGTTAAGTGACTCTAGGTTGATTATTAACAGTTTCAGTTTTCTATTCATAGTGCAATCAAAATCCTCATGCTTACAAAGATCACAAAGGAAAAATATTCCAATATGTTTTCACAAATAAAATTCAACCTACAGTCATCAAAGCACTTTTTTTATTGAAATTTCAATATGGCGTTTTATTGAATTTTCATCAACAATCAAAATTTATCCTAATTATAGTTAGCATATGTTTCAAACTTAAATCCTCCTTGTATAAAGCATTTAAACTTTTACTTGCATATGTGCCCCATTCTATTTCAGGGAAACAAAAGGAGCAGGGTTTTGGTTCTCTAGTATCACATGAGAAAGTAATTTCAGTGCAGCGTTGAGTTAGAAATTTATGGAGGAGGCATAGATGTTTGTAGAACTGTCAAGCTTTGTAGTTATCCAAATCCCCAAAATAGTTTGTGGCTCACAGAAAACATATATCCCAGTGAGAAAGAAGAATTACAGGAAGGGGATGAACCAGCTATGGATAACCTGAAAAGTTAAGGAAAGTGTCAAGTTTTTAAAAAATGCACAATGTAGCAAGGATTAATGGTAAACCATAGGATTGGGCAAGTTTTAAAAACCAACAAAAGCTGACCAAAAATAATAAAGGTGGAGAAGATAAACTTTGAGAGTAAACAGCAACAGCTTCTTTAAATATCAAAAAAGAAGAGAGAAGCCAATGTGAATATAGGCCTCTTAAAGAATGACACTCAGGAAATAATAATTGGCAACCAGAAAATAGCAGCTGAGTTTAATAAATAGTTTGCATCAGTCTTCACAATAAAAGACACAAATAGTATTTCAACATTATTAAATAATGAAGGGGAAAAATGAGGAGAGAAAACAAATACGATAAGTATCAGGAGAAAAAAATGTGCTATGGGAATTATTCGGGATATAAACTGATAAGTCTTCTGAACCTTATCGGGTACATCTTATGATAATAAAGGAGGCAGCTACAGAGATATTGGTTGCACTGGTAGTAATCTTTCAGGAATCCTTAGAGTCTGGAAAAGTCCTAGAGAGTTGAAAAACTGCCAAAGTAACATCTTTCATTTCAAAAAGAGAAGATAAAAAAAACAGGGACAGTTTGGACAGTGGGCTTAACAGTTGTCATTGGGAAAATGGGAAAAGATAAAATAGCACAGAATTTAAAACTACACAGTATGATCTGACAGAGTCTGTATGGCTTCATGAAGGGGACATCATGCCTGACAAATTTACTAGAATTCTTTCAGGATGTAACAAACAGGATAGATAAGGGGAAGCAGTAGATGCAATACATTTGGATTTTCAGAAGGCATTTGACAAGATACCAAACATTAGGATAATTAATAAGAGCTGATGGTGTTGGAGGTAGTACATTAATATGAATGGAGGATTGGCTAACTAATTGAAGACAGAGTGCGCGAAGTGTGGCATTTTCAGTATGGCAATCTGTAACTTATTAAAAATCAGAGGGGTCAGTGCTGGGGTAACAATTATTTACAATATATATTAATAACTTGGATGAGGAACGTGAATGCACCATAGTCACATTTGCCGATGACACAAAAATAGTTAGAAAGATAAGTGATGAGGATGACACAATGAGTTTGCTATGAGATATAGACAGATTAGTGAGCGGGCAAAATTATGGTAGGGGGATTATAATGTGAATTGTGAGGTTAGGCCCTTTCGCGGGAAGAATACCGGAGCTAAATATTATTTAAATGGAGAACGTTTTAAGGAAGTTACATAATAGAAGGATTTGGGAGTCCGCAATATTTGAATTATAACAAACTTGCATCCAAGTTCAGCAGGTAATTGGGAACGCAAATGGAATGTTGGCTTTTATTTCAAAGGAAATAGAGTAAAATGTAAAGCTGTTTTGTTCAAATTATATAAGGCACAAGTCAGACCACAGCTGGAATACAATGAACAGTTCTGGTTCCCTTAGCTAGGGAAGGATATACTGGCATTGGAGGCAATACAAAGAAGGTTCACCAGGCTGATACTGGATTTGGAGGGATTGCCTTATGAGGAGACGTTGAGTAGTTTGGGCCCATACTCATTGGAATTTGGAAGAACGAGAGGTTGCCTTGTGGAAACACGCAAGATTCTTAGGGGACCTGACAGGGTAGATGCAAAAAGGCTAGTTTGCCTTACAGGAGAGTCTAGAAGCAGAGGACATACTCTTTATAAGAGCATAAGATCAGAAGATATTGAAGCAGAATTAAACGATTTCACCCATTGAGTCTGCTTTGCCATTCAATCACGGCTGATATGTTTTCCAACTTCATTCTCCGCCTTCATCCCCAAACCCTTGATTCCCTTAGCAATCAAGAACCTATCTACCTCTGTCTTGAATACACTCAACGCCTTGACCTCTACATCCACCTATGGATATGAGTTCCACAGATTCACCACCCTCTGGTTGAAGAAATTCCTCCTCAGGTCTAAAGGTTAGTCCCTTCTCTCTGAGGCTGTGCCATTGGGTCCATGTCTCGCCTACTGGGGAAAACACCTTCTCCACGTCCACGCTATCCAGGCCTCTCAGTATTTTGTAAGTTTCAAAAAGATCCTCCCCTCATCCTTCTAAACTCCATCAAGCACAGACCTAGAATCCTCAACCACTCCTCATACGAGAAGCCCACTATCCGAGTGATCATTCTTATAAACCTTCTCTGGACTCCCTCCTAGGCCAGCACAGCCTTCCTTAGGTACAAGGCCTAAAATTGTTCAGAGTATTCCAAATACAGCTTGACTAGAACCTTATAGAGCCTCAGCAGTACATTTCTGCCCTTGTAATCAAGCCCATTTGAAATGAATGTTAATATTGCATTTGCTTTCCTAACTGCCAACTGAACCTACATGTTAATCTTAAGAAAATCCTGAACTAGTACTCTTACATCCCTTTGTGTTTCAGATTTCCAAAGCCTTTTCTCATTTAGAAAATAGTCCATGCCTCTATTCTTCCAACCAAAATGCAAAACTTCACACTTTCCAATATTGTATTCCATCTACTACTTCTTTTCCCACTACCCTAGCCTGTTCAACTCCTCTGCAGCATCCCTGCTTCCTCAACACTAGCTGTCCCTCTGCCTATCTTTGTGATGTCTACAAGTTAGTAACAATGCCCTCAGTTTCTTTGTCCAGATTGTTAATGTGTAACGTGAATGGTGGTGGTCCCAACACTGACTCCTGTGGAACTCCACTAGTTATTGGTTGCCATCCTGAAAAAGGCCCCTTGATCCCCTCTATTTGCTTTCTGCCAATCAGCCAATCCTCTATAATTTCCTCCACTCCACTCCCGGCACCTTCCCCTGCAACCGCAGGAGGTGCAAGACTTGCGCCCACACCTCCCGCCTCACCTCCCTCCAAGGCCCCAAAGGAAACTTCCATATCCGCCACAGATTCACCTGCACCTCCACACACATCATCTATTGCATTCTCTGCACCCGATGTGGCCTCCTCTATATTGGGGAGACAGGCAGGCTACTTGCAGAGCGTTTCAGAGAACACCTCTGGGACACCCGGACCAACCAACCCAACCACGCTGTAGCTCAACATTTCAATTCCCCCTCCCACTCCACCAAGGATATGCAGGTCTTTGGACTCCACCATCGCCAGACCACAACAA
>NC_057719.1:45652156-45785732 GCF_004010195.1 Chiloscyllium plagiosum
ACGTCGATTCTCCTGTTCCCTGGATGCTGCCTGACCTGCTGCGCTTTTCCAGCAACACATTTCCAGCTCTGATCTCCAGCATCTGCAGACCTCACTTTCTCCTCTATAATTTCATTGCCTTGCCTATAATATTATAGGGTCTTATGTTATTTAGCAGCCTCCTGTGCAATATCTTATCAAATGCCTTCTGGATATCCAAATTTATCATGTCCGCTGGCTCTCCTTTGTCTAACCGCCTTGTTACCACCCCAAAGAATTCTAAGAAATTTGTCAGGCATGACCTCTCCTTGATGAAGCCATGCTGACTTCACACTATTTTACAATGCATTTCCAAGTACTCCATATTCTTATTCTTAATATTGGACTCTAAACTCTTATCAACAACTGAGGTCAGGCTAACCAGCATATAGTTTCCTGTCTTCTGCCTCCCTTCCTTCTTAAACAAGGTGTTACATTAGCCATTTTCCAGTTCTCTGGAACCCTCCCTGATTCCAGTGATTCCTAAAAGATCACCACCAATGCTCCTACAATCTCTTCAACTATCTCCTTCAGAACTCTGGGTGTCGTCCATCTGGTCCAGTTTAATTATCAGAGCTTCCAGCTTCCCCAGCACCTTCACCTTAATGATAGCTGCTACACTCACCTTTGCTCCCCGACTCTCATGCAGTTCTGGCATTTTCCACTGTGAAGACTGATGCAATCTATTCGGTTCCTCCACCATTTTGTATTTCCCCATTACTACTTCTCCAACCTCATTTTCCAGCAGTCCAATGTCCACTCTTACCTTTTAGATATCTGAAAAAACTTGTAGTCTTCTTTTATATTAGTAGTTAATTTGTTGTCATTTTTCATCTTCTCCCCTCTTATTGCTTTTTTAGTTGTCGTCTGCTGGGTTTTTTTAAAATCCAATCCATTGGCTTCCCATTAATCCTGGCTTCCCTGAAGCAGGGCTTATACCTGAAACGTCGATTCTCCTGCTCCTTGGATGCTGCCTGACCTGCTGCGCTTTTCCAGCAACACATTTTTCAGTTCCCATTAATCTTCACCATATTACATGCTTTTCATAGAATCATAGTCATACAGTATGGAAACAGATCCTGTAGTACACACTGACCTTGTACACTGACCCAGGTCCAAGTAGTACACACTGACCTTGTTCCCAAACTAAACTAGTCCCACTTGCCTGCATTCAGCCCATATCCCTCCAAACCTTTCCTATTCATGTACTTTGGGGTGGCACGGTGGCTCAGTGCTGCCTCACAGCACCAGGGACCTGGTTTCAGTTCCTGCCTCAGGCAACTGTCTGTGTGAAGTTTGCACATTCTCCTCGTGTCTGCGCGGGTTTCCTCCAGGTGCCCTGGTTTCCTCGCACAATCCAAAGATGTGCATGTTAGGTGAATTGGTCATGCTAAATTGCCCATTGTCTTAGGTGTGTTAGTCAGGGATAGATGTTGGGGAATGGGTCTGGGTGGGTTACTGTTGAGAGGGTCGGTGTGGACTCGTTGGGCCAAATGGCCTGTTTCCATACTGTAGGGAATCTAATAATAATAATTATCTGAATGTTTTTTAAATATTGTAACTCCACCTGTATCCATTACTTCCTCTGGCAGCTCATTCCACATACAGACTACTCTCTATGTTAAAACGTTGTCCCAGTATTCTTTTTAACATTTTATCCTCTCATCTTAAAAATATGCCTCCTAGTTTTGAAATCTCCCGCCATGGGGAAAAGACCTTATGCATACCCATCAGGATTTTATAAACCTCCATAAAGCCACTCCTCAACTTCTTATGCTCCAGTGAAAAAAGTCCCAACCTATCCAGCCTATTTTTATAAGTCAAACCCTCCATTCCTGATAGCATTCTGGTAACTCCTTTACCCTGGTAAATCTCTCCAATTTAAATAATATCCTTCCTATAAGTGGGTGACCAGACCTGAGCACAGTACTCCAGAAGAGACCTTACCAACATCCTGTACAACCTCAACATGACATCCCAACTCCTATACTCAGAGGTCTGAGCAATGAAGGCAAGTGTGCTAAACGCCTTCTTAACCATCCTGTCTACCTGTGAGGCAAATTTGAAAGAGTTATATACCTGAACCCCTAGGTCTCTCTGTTCTACAATATTACGCAGGGCCCTACTATTTCCATTTGCTTTTATATTGTCCCTAACTTCTTTTGTCATCCATGAATGCCTCATCCTCCCCTTAGTATGTTTCTTTTTTCCTTGGGATGAATTTTTGCTGTGCCTCCCGATTTACCTCCAGAAACTCCTACCATTGGTTTCCCTTCCAATCAACTCTGGCTAATTCCTTCCTCAGGTCTTTGTTACCTTTACTCAACTGTAATACCGGTTAATATGATTTAAGCTTCTCCCTCTTAAACTGCAGGGTGAATTTTATCCTATTATAGACACTGTCCCTGAGGGGTTCCTCACTCATGCTCCCTAATTAAATCTGCCTCATTATACATCATCAAATCCAGAATTGCCTGTTCCCCTATGAGCTCTCCCATAAGCTGTTCCAAAAAAACCCTATCACATAGACATTCCGCAAATTCTTTTTAGAGTCATAGAGATGTACAGCATGGAAACAGACCCTTTGGTCCAACCCGTCCATGCCAACTAGATATCCCAACCCAGTCTGGTCCCACCTATCAGCACCTGGCCCATATCCCTCCAAACCTTTCCTATTCATATACCCATCCAAATGCCTTTTAAATGTTGCAATTGTACCAGCCTCCACCACTTCCTCTGGCAGCTCATTCCATACACATACCACCCTTTGTGTGAAAAAGTTGTCCCTGAGGTCTCTTTTATTTCTTTCCCCTCTTACCCTAAACCTATCCACTACCATTCTGATTTTCCCAGTCCACCTGCACATTGAAGGCCCCATGATTATTGTAATAGGGCCTTATGTGGCTCTTCTATCTCCTGATTTACTTTCTGCCCCAAATTCTGAGTATTGTTATGAGGCTTGGACATAACTCCCATCAGGGTCTTTTTCCTTTGTGGTTCCTCAACTCTATGAACATAGATTCTATGCTTTCCAACTCAATATCACTTCTTGTTGTTGATTTAATTTTATTTCTTATGAACAAGGCAACCCCACACCCTCTGCCTAACTGCCTGTTCTTTCAATAGGATATTTAGTTCCCATCCCCTTGCAGCTACAAGTGGGTATACCCAGAACATCAGATCCACCATTTTTAGTCTGCACTACGAAGGTCATTTACCTTGTTTTGTATACTGTGTGCATTTAAGTAGTTCAGACATGGGTTATAAAGCCATCTGGGTGCTAATAACATCCTACAACCCTGATTTGAAAAGATCAAAATGCTTCAGTCCCACTCAAAGAGCAACCCTGCTACCTCAAAGAACAAGTACCAGTCCTGCGTTGACTGACCCCCTTCTCATAGTTGTCCACTTATTTACTGTACCTGAACTTAGATTCCTGAAACTTTCCATACTCTCTAACTTATTACCCCGTTCTGTAAACTTCAACATTTGCTGAACGCTCCTTCATCAGGTGGTAGTCACTATCACTATTACTATCAGGTTCTATCACTACCACCTGATGAAGGAGCGGCGCTCCAAAAGCTAGTGTGCTTCCAATTAAACCTGTTGGACTATAACCTGGTGTTGTGTGATTTTTAACTTTGTACACCCCAGTACAACACCGGCATCTCCAAATCATGGCCAGGGTTGGAGGATTTGAGCTACAGGGAGAGGTTGAATAGGCTAGGGCTGTTTTCCCTGGAGTGTCAAAGGCTGAGGCGTGTCCTTATAGAATTTTACAAAATCATGAGGGGCATGGATAGAATAAATGGACAAAGTCTTTTCCCCTGGGGTGCGGGAGTCCAGAACTAGAGGGCATAGGTTTAGGGTGAGAGGGGAAAGATATAAAAGAGACCTAAGGGGCAACTTTTTCACACAGAGGTTGGTACGTGTATGGAATGAGCTGCCAGAGGAAGTGGTGGAGTCTAGTACAATTGCATCATTTAAAAGGCATCTGGATGAGTACATGAATAGGAAGGGTTTGGAGGGATATGGGCCAGGTGCTGGCAGGTGGGACTAGATTGGGTTGGGATATCTGGTCGGCATGGATGAGTTGGACCAAAGGGTCTGTTTCCATGCTGTACATCTCTCTTACTCTATGACTCTATGATGGCATATTTTGATTAACATATAATTGTGCATGCTATACTTCCGGTTTTCTGAGCTGCAGATCACACTCCCTCCGATGTTTGAGAGACAAGATTTTCGGCTCACAGTTCTGAGGTAGCAATAATTGTCATGAAGCTCCAATTGATTTCTTATGAGGCCCTTATAAGTCATTGCATTTTTTTCTACTGGCGGTAATGGCCTTACTGTTGGATCTTTGTGGCCTCACAGTGTCAGAGACCTGGGTTCTATTCCAGCCTCATGTGACTGTTTGTGTGGAGTTTGCATATCCTCTCCATGTCTTTAAAGATGTGCAGGTTAGGTGAATTGGCTGTACTAAATTGCCTATAGTGTTCAAGGATGTGTAGGTTAGGTGCATTAGTTAAGGGTAAATGTAGAGTAATAGGGGATTGGTTATCCTACAGAGAGTTGGTGTGGACTTATAGGGCCAAACAGCCAGTTTCCACACTGTAATGATTCTATGATCATAATGTATTGAAAAGATTGGGGTTTTTCTTTGCAGAAAATCCTGCAGTTTAAACAATTCCCACCATTCTCACCTTCTTCCCCTGAAGCTAATTATTTGTTCCACGCTCTCACTGACTGAAACTTTCCATTTCTCCCAACATCATGATGTACTAAAATGGGGTCGCAGTGGGAAAGGTTTTGTAAAGAACTCGCCCAGAGGTTACTCACAAGTGCTTCAGTAAGATCCCGATTTATTTTCTGTGGAGACAGAGGAGACTTTCTACCCTTCAGCCTGACAAAGGAATGTTTTAAATGTAGCTCTTTCGACCTCAATGTTTCCCCCAATATGATTTACTAAGCAGAGTAGTTTACGGGGTGTCCTATTCAGACATGGGTTATAAAGCCATCTGGATGTTAATGACATCCTAGAACCTGGATTTGAAAAGATCAAACACTTCAATCCCCCTCAAGACAGCATCCCTGCTACCTTCAAGAAGAGGCAGGTGGTAAGTCTTCAGAGATAACTACATGGGTGAGGTGGGTTAAAAACACCCTAAATACAACAAACAAAAACAACGTTAACATGTACAAAAACATAAAAATCTGAGACTTTGTACTTCTGAAATTAGACAAATACATTTATGAGTGTGACTCAGAGAAACAAAGTGAGCTGAAAATCACTTCCATGAGCTGGCACTGCACCATTGCTCCATAGGGAAATAGTAAACATCTTACATTCTTGATGAAATCCCTAGTGAGATTCAACTAACGACATGGTTTCTCAAAGCCAAAAACAACAAATGAATATTATGCAATTATGAAGGAAAGCATAACTTCCCAGACTACAGACTATGTAAGTTGGACGTGAACAAGATTATAATAGAGGACAGATGCACTAGAAAGTCATAATCATAGAGTCAAAGTCACACAGCAGAGAAACAGACCATTTGGTCCAACCAATCCATGCTGACCATAATCACGAACTAAACTCGTCCCAACTGCCTGTGCTTGGTCCATATCTCTCCAAACGTTTCTTATTCATGTAGTTATCCAGATGTCTTATCAACAGTGTAACTGAACCATATCCACCAATTCCTCTGGAAGTTTATTCCACACACAAATTGTAAAAAAATTGCCCTTCATGCCTTGTTAAACCTTTCTCCTCTAACCTTAAATGTGCTCCTTAGTCTTGAAATCCCCCACCATAGGGAAATGGCACCTGCCTTTCACCTTATCTGAAACACATTGTGATTTTATAAACCTCTGTAAGGTCACTCATCCTATACTCAAGTGTAAAATGTCCCAACTTAATCCAGTCTTTCCTTATAACTCAAACCCTCCACTTCCAGCAACAACTTTGTAATTTTCTTCTGAACCCTTTCCAGTTTAATAATATCCTTCCTTTAACAGGGCAACCAGAATTGGACATAGTACTTCAGAAGAGGCCTCGTCAAAGCCCTGTACAACCTCAACATGACATTCCAATTTCTATACTCAAAGTTCTGAGCAATTAAGGCACGCGTGCTAAAAGCCTTCTTAACCACCCTCTCTATACCTGACACAAACTTCAAAGAATTATGTACCTGAATCCCTAGGTTTCTCTGTTCTATAACACTACCCGAGCCACTCCGTTTAATTGTATAAGTCCTGCCCCTGTTTGCATTACCAATACCTTGCATTTATCCATCTGCCACTCCTCAGCCCATTGACCCAATTGATCAAGATCTCTTTGTAATCTTAGATAACTTTCTTCACTGTCCACTGTATCATCAATTTTGGTGTCATCTGCAAACTTACTAACCAAGCCTTCTATATTCTCATCTAAATCATTGATATAAATGGCAAACAAAAGTGGACCCATTACTGATTCCTGTGGAATACCGCTGGTAACAGGCCTCAGTCTGAAAAAGCCTCTACCACCATGCTGTCTCCTGCCGTTAAGCCAATTTTGTATACAATTGGCAAGCTCACTCTGAATCCATGTGATCTGACTTTACGAATTAGTCTATCTTGCAATCATAAAACCACAAGATTTAGGAGTAGAAATAGACCATTTGATCTGTCAAGTCTGCTCTACCACTGAATGAGATCATGGGTGATCTGGTAATCCTAAAATTCCGCTTTCCTGCTTTATCCCCATAATCTTTGATCCCCTTATGATTTAATAATATATCTAACTCAGCCTTGACTACACTTATTTACCCAGCATATTTGTGCAGTGCTACAGGGACAGATCCAACTCAAAGCCATAGGCTCCTCCATTTAAATATGTTTATCAGACCGCAGGTATCTCAGGGCAGGCATTTTTAGGCAATCAGCACTCTGAGTAAAATAAAAACAATGACATTTGTGGGCAGAGGAGAAGCAAGTTGTTGTGCTATGGCTGCCTGAAAGAGGAATGAAACAAATACAATTTTAACATTCAAAGAGGAACTTGATCTCTACTTCAAAAGAAAATGATTTAGGAGGGGAAAACTGTTAGTAAGTCCAGTTGCATAGGTCATTCAGAGAGTAGACTTTAAAGGCATAAACAAAAACAGAAGTTGCTGGAAAAGCTCAGCAGGTCTGGTAGCAACTGTGAAGAGAAATCAGAGTTAACGCTGCAGGTCTGGTGACCCTTCCTCAGGACTGCACATTGGAGGCAAGATGGCTGAGTGGCCTCATTCTGGGCTGTATGATTCAAGAATTATATTGACTCCTTCGGTGCTCCCTTCTGGATGGCACAGTGGTTAGCACTGCTGCCTCACAGTGCCAGGGACCTGGGTTTGATTGTAGCCGCGAGCAAAACTGTCTGTGTGGAGTTTGCACATTCCCCTCGTGTCTGCGTGGGTTTCCTCCAGGTGTTCTGGTTTCCTCCCACTGTCCAAAGATGCCTAGGTTAGGTAAATTGGCCATGCTAAATTGCCCAGAGTGTTCAGGGATGTATAGGTTAGGTGCATTAGTCAGGGGTAAATGTAGAGTAATAGGGTAAGGCGATGGGTCTGGGTAGCTTACATTTCAGAGGGTTAGTGTGGACTTGTTCAGCCGAATGGTGAGTTTCTACACTGTCAGGATTCTATTCTATTCTCTCTTCCTCCTTATCCCCAGCTAACCACTATTCCTTCTTATTAATTTTAAATATCGTATTTCCTCAGGAAAATGGTGACGTGTTTCTGTGCCTGTCAAATCAATTCCTCTGAGAGTACAGCATTGACCATTGTAACCGGCTGCTGGTCTGCGACCCTGTTGTAAAGGGATACGAATCCAAATAGTGTGAAATAGACTAAACTGTAAAGCAATTTAGTAAATTGCAGCTTATTATTTAACAGGCCTGAAACACTGAGAATAGTACATTTTGTCAGACTTAGCTTTACGTAGGTTACCACTTTCTTCTGGAGAATATTACCAGGGAATGAAATGAAATCTCTCATACTGGTACTGAGTGCATTTGAGCATTAAGGACCGTCACAAGAATAATTTACGTAAACACCAAAGGAAACAATTACGTGTGTTCTGAAAATAAATGTTGCGGTAAGGAATTTATGTTTTAAATGCTTCCTGAGGCAAACCATTAATGAAAAGCATAAAATTGGATATGCAAAGGAATGAGTTATAACTCAGTTTAAGAGACAAACTGCTCCCCTGTGGAAGAAATGCAAATCTTTGCCATAGTTTTTACACATACATTATTTTTTTAACTCAAGACATTTCTGATGTATTCTTTGCAATATTATCCAGCAGTCTCTTTAAGTAAAGCCACTCAACAGAAAGTTGCACTGTGCACATGTAACCCTGAATCATTTTCAGATTCAAGTCTCATTTGATCAATGTCACAGCAACACCATCTCGGAATTATTGAGTGCCTTTAGTATCATAAGTCTCCTAGGGAGCTTCACAGGAACATCATAAAACAAATTATGACACTGAACAACGAAAGGAGATATTAGTTCAAATGACCAAAGGAGGAAAGTGAATGGAGAAGCAGAGAAGTGTAAGGAGGGAACTAAAGGTGATGGCCTAATGGTATTATCGCTAGATTATTAATCCCAAGACTCAACGTTCTGGGTACTTAGGTTTGAATCCTGGTGAAATTTGAATGCAATAAAAATCTGGAATTAACAGTCTAATGATGATCATGAATTGATTGTCAGGAAAACCCATTTGGTTCACTAATTTCCATTCTTACCTGGTCTGGCCTATATGTGACTACAGATCCGCAGCAATGTGGTTGACTTTTAATTGCCCTCTGAGTAATTAGGGATGAGCAATAAATGCTGGCCTAGCCTGCAACATCCATTTCCCATGAATGAATTTTCTAAAGTCCCAGAGCTTTGGATCTGGGCAACTAAAAGTGAAGCCACCAATAGTTTGGCGTTTAAAGTTGGGGATAATTAAGAGGCTAGAATTAGAAGAGGAGGTAGGAGCAAGATCACATCATAATTTGAAAACACAGATGAGAATTATAAAATCAAGCAATTGCTGAACTGGGATCCAATGCATATCAGCAAGCACAGGCATGATGGAGGAACTAGACTTGCTGTGATTTAGACATAGAAAGTTTTGATCAACCTCAGATTTACAGTGTACAGTGTGAAAAACCAACCAGGAGTGCATTGGAGTAGTCAAGGCTCGAGGTAACAAAAATATGGATGGAGGATTCAGCAGCAAATGAGCTGAGACCAGTATGAAGTTAGCTGATGTGATTGAAGTGTAAATACATGGCATTACCAAATACATCAAAATAAAGCCGAAAGTTTTTATTGGGGTTAAATATGACATGAAGGTTGCAAGGGATTTGGTTAAGTCTCAGATTATTGCCAGAGAGAGAGATGGAGTTAGGAGCCAGGGAACAGAGTTTGGAGCGGAGACTGAAAGCAAAGGCTTCAATCTTCCTAATGTTTAATTGCAAAAAAATGTTTGCTCCTCCAATAAAGAATGTTGAATAAGCAGACTGATAATTTAGCAACAAGGGAGGAGTCAAGAGAGGTGGTAATGCAGTAACACTGGGAGCTTCAGGGTACATGTTAAAGTTGATGCATTGCTTTCAGATGATGTCACGGGGGGGGGGTAGTATTTTGATAAGTATGTTACAACATGGTGGTGAACCCTTCTGCTAATTAGAGCAAACACCCAGAAAAGCTCACCTCAGCTCGTAATCTGTTAAAATGAGTGACAGAAAATGCCCAAATTCTACTATTTAAAGAAAATAATATCAATTTCTTCCTTAACTCTAAAAGTGAACATTAAACAATAAGCATTCACAACTCTAAGCTCCACTTTCTCTTAACTGCTTTTTATCTGTTTCCAACTCTATAACAATATACTGTTCCAATAAAATACTTATTACAATTGCATCAACTTAATTTCAAAACCATACAGCGGCTTTCATCTCTGGTGTCTGTCATCTTCCAGCTGAAGATCTCCATGGGTCGTTGTCTTTCTTTTACTGCAAAGATGTTTCATATGAAAAGGTACTTTTGATAGACACTGTTTTTGAATGGCAGTCTTTTTTGATGGCAGTTACTCTCTCAATGGCAGTTATTCTGCCTGACTTTCAAAATGCCTTTTTTTTTAATATCCCCACATTGGATCAACTCATTGGTTTGATGTTGGCAAAAACAATAAATTCAAACTTGATTGGGTTTTATCCTGGGGTATAATTTAAACTGATTGGTTAAATTTGAACTGTTGTCAAAACAGCAACCAACTTTGGTATCTATTTCATAGCCAAGTGTTACATATTTCCAATTTTCTAGTACACTTTGAGACTGCTTGTTAGTCTCACAAGTGCTTATTAGCTCTCAGTTCAGAACAGCATTCACTCTCTCTTAAAGGTACAGTACACACTTTCAATTTCATAACAAGAAGTTGGAGGGGTCCAAGGACAAATCCTTTGGGAACATAGAGTAAACGTATGGGAGATGGAAATGATTCTGTGGCTACAATTGAATAGATAAGAATGAAACCAAGTGAGATCAATCCCTCAGTTTGACAACACCAGAAGATGATGGAGGAAGCTATTGTATTTGCCCGCGTCAAAGGTTGCCAACAGAGTAAGAAGAATGACAAGGGCAAGTTTATCTTTGTCACAATAAGAATCAGATTTCTTTTACTTGTGTAAGAGCTATTTTCATAATGTGATGGGACAGATACAGGGTTGAAGGAGTCTAAACACGGAGTTCTAGGAAAGGTAGGAATGAATTTGACAAACATCATGTTTAAAGACTTTCCGACAAATGGTGACATCTGATTGTAGTTGGTGTCCATGAGGGTCAGAAATTATTCAATTCTCACACTAATCCTGTCACCAAATTGATTCAATGAAGGGAAGATTGCAGTACAGTCAAGCACAGGGAAATAGCAATTTATGGTATTTTGTAGAGTCAGGAAGAACACATTTAACTTTGTGCCTTCAACATTTGGATTTCTCCTTCAAGTGTCCATAGACAATGGTAAACAACATCCGATGCTTAATTTGCAAAGTTTACAACTATATGTTTTCATAAGTGGATCTTCAGTTGCCAGCATTTCAGAGCACTGTAAGTTTTCATTCAGTGTTACTGGTCAGGTTTTTAGTGTTTTTTTTTTAATTAGCTCACATCTAACTTTATGACTGCATCTCATACATTTGTATTGGGATCTGAAGTCTCCTCTACTCTTCTAACTTGACAATCCACACTAAACATAATCAAGATGTTCAGCATGATGTACACAACATCCTTTTCCTCAAACATCCCAAATCTATTCTCCATGTAAAGCTCTTGCCATAGTATGATACTATGATACTCGAACTACAGGGAATATTACCTTAATGGCAAAATAATATCAAGGCAGTCCCCGTGTTGCAAACCGTTTATTTGTATACAAGTTAGGACATAATTCAGGACAATCTAAAACAGCCATTTGAAAGTACAAGGAAATGTTCATATGTTGGACCTTTAAAATTAACATTAATATATTCCTGTATGGGATCCTATTCATAAGTATGAGTATTTATACGTTAGGCATTCATAAATCAGGGACACACTGTATCGGGGATTCTTGGACAGAAAATGTTGGAAATATTCAGAAGGTCAGGCAAAATCTGTTGAGAAAGAAACAATGGTTCTGCCAAAAAGCCATCAAAGTGAAATACTCATCCTATTGTCCTCAAAGATGTTTTCGATTTGGAGGAGGTAACAATCAGACTTTATAGTGCACTGATCAGACTCTACATTAAATAATATTGGGAATCCAGGAGGTTATTCAAGGCTGTGCCATATCAGCTAATCTTTCTTATCAAGGATTTGAATTATAAGGAAAGATTAAAAAAAAAATAAGGAAAGATTAAAAAAGATGGGATCCAACTAACAGATGACCTTATAGGGGTGGATGACATTACCGAAGGTATAAAATTTGTTAATACTATGAGAGTAGAATTAGGAACCCACACTAAAAAAAGGATTAAGAAATATCTTGAACTCCTGTACTGAAAAGGAAACTCCAATGTTGGTAGCAGAGAGGAAGAAACAGCTTCTGTTGAGAATTATAAACTCAAGATTGCTGTCCTGGAAGCCAATGTATTTCAGTGAGCACAGGGCTGATAGATGAGTTTTGAACAACTTCAGGTATACAGCGTACAGTGGAGGAAACCAACCGGCAATGCATTGAGCTGGTTGAAATTCGAGCTAACAAAAGCGTAAATGAGTGTGTGTTGCGGTCTTTTTAGATCATGGACCAGAGTGAGAGACAGAGACAGTAAAATGGCCTTCAGCTGTCTTTGTTCGGAGAACTTGCTGTTACAGGTTTCTGAGCTGAAGCTACAGCATTGAGTGGAAATGGCTTTCTTATACCATAAGACAGCTCAGTATTATGATCAACATTTTTAGGATACAACTATCAATACATTAATAGTTTTAACATTTACAGCATGCAGTTATCAGTTCATTGATATGTCGAGCATTTACAGGGTACAGTTATCAATTCATTGAAATGATTCTCCTTTCCGTGGTTTTGATGGTTTATTTGTTTTATCTGGAAAGTACTTGAAACTGACCTATTCAGACAGGTACTTGAGAACTGTTCAGTTGAAGTGGTTTAGACCAAATGTAAACAATGCACCTGACTCCTGATGGGCAGTCAAGGGCTTTTACTATTGTTAGACACTCATGCCCACCTGCACTCTTCAGTTCCATTTTTATCAGTATTGTTGCCACTGGAAATTTTGATTCCAATCTAATGAAGTTTCTCTGATTCATTTAATTCTCCTCTTTTATTCTTTCCTGCCCTGTGGGTTTCTGCTGAAGCCCACGACTGCAGGAGTGGGTGTTTTAATTTGGTCTATCTTGTAATAGTAAAATATACTACTGAATCGCAGTTTTATGAATGAATGAATAGACCCTGCTATAGTAGGGATTTATGAATGAGTAAATATAAAGTGCTTGTGAGTGCGTTAGCGAAGAGACCTACAGTCCCGAATGCCACAGGTGTCAGCATCAGCTGAGCTAAGACTAGCACGATGTTGGGCAATGTGACTGAAGTGAAAGTGTGCAGCATTGTGAAAGCGTCAAAAATTAGGTCAATGGTTCATCTTGGGAAAAAAACATGAATGTTGCAAGAGGATTGGTTAAATCTCAGAATACGGAGTCAGCAGCCAGGAAATGGAGTTTGGAGTGGGAGACCAAGTACAAAGACTTCAATTTTCTGCTGAAATAATCCACCATTCTCTTCCCTTCCATTTATAGGACCATTGTGTTTTCAAAATGCTTCGAGTTAGTGAACAAATGTCAAGTACTGCTGAATAACGAACTATTTCTGAGGTGACAATGAGCAGCAATGTGTATTTTTATAGCACCTTTAAGGTGTTTTTTAAACAGTAACAGAAAGCTATAAAACTTAAAGTTGGCAGCATCAAGCTATATGAGTGAGTGGGTACATATGTTTTTCTTGGAACCCTGGAAATGAGCAAGAGGCAGCACTCAATACTTATCTCACCAGAGAAGAGTGGGAGGTTCGTAAAGTTATTGCAAATTCTCAAAGAGAACAAATCCAATAATTTAGCTTCTCCAATCCCACACATGTTCTGGTTACACAAGCAATTATGTTAATGTTGTTATTATATTGTATTATATTTTTAAGATTGGATTTTAACTCTTTGTCTCTTTATTCCATTTGAATTGAGGAACCCTCACTCTGCATGTTAAAGTCAACATTTTGTTCAAATCTCTTTTAGAGTTGTACATCATCCTAAATTAATCTAGTCCCATTTGCCAATATTTGGCCCATTTCCCTCTAAGCCCCTTCCTATTCATATACCCATTCAGATGCCTTTTAAATGTTGTAATTGTACCAGCCTCCACTTCATACAGGCTCTGCATGAAACAGTTGACCTTTAGGTCTCTTTCAAGTCTTGCCCCTCTCACTTTAAACCTATGCCCTCCAATGTTGGACTTTGCTAACCTGGGAAAAAGACATTGGCTATTAACCCTATCTATGCCCCTCATGATTCTATAAATCTCTATAAGATCCCCCTCAGCCTCCAATGCTCTTGGGGAAAAAAGTCAATTCAGACTCCCCTTATAGCTCAAACCCTCCAACCCTGGCAATACCCTTGTAAATCTTTTCTGAACCCTTTCAAGTTTATCAACATCTTTCATATAGCAGGGAGACCAGAATCAAATGCAGTATTCCAAAGGTGGCCTAACCAATGTCCTGTACAGCTGCAACATGACCTCCCAACTCCTGTACTCAAAGCACTGACCAACAATAGGGAGCATATCACATGCCTTCTTCACTACCCTGTCTACTTGTGACTCCACTTTTAATGATGAAAGGTCTCTTTGTTCAGCAACACTTCCCAGGATCCTACCATTAAATATATAAATCATGCCCTGGTTTGCAAAATGCCACACCTCACACTTAACTAAATTAAACTCCATCTGCCACACCTTGGCCCATGACCCCAACAGATCAGTGTCCTGTTGTACTCTGAGATAGCCTGCTTTGCTGTCCACTACACCACAAATTTTGGTGTCATCTGCAAACTTACAACCATTCCTCCTATATTCACATGGAACTAATTTATCGAAATGTCAAAAAACAGAGAACCCAGGACTGATCCTTGCAGCACATCACCGGTCACTAGCCTCCAGTCTGCAAAACACCCCTCCAGCACCATCCTCTTTCTTCCACCTTCAAGCAAAAAAATCAGAAAATGTATTTCCAAGTCTAAAGAAAAGGTCTTAAAAATTCATTGACCCGCATGAAGAGAAATAATGTGGGGACTATGACTTACATATACTAGGTAAGACCATAACAGATAGGAACTAGAGTAGGGATTCGACTCCCTCCAGCTTGTTCTGTCATTGAATAGGATCATGACTGATCCAACATGTATCACATATGCTTTCATATGTTTTCTCTGTATCCTTGATTCCCCAACTCATCAGCCTTAAATATACACAAGGACTCTGTCCCATAGTTCTCTGTAGCAAGGCATTCCAAAGACTCACAATCCTCTAATAAATATCTCCTTATCTCAGTCTTAAATTGGCACTCCTTTATTCTGAGACGATACCCTTTGGTCTCAGACTTTCCCATGAGGGGAACCATCCTGTCAGCATTTACTGTGTCAATTCTTAAGAATCCTATGTGTCTCAATGAGATCACCTCTCAGTCTTCTAAACTCCAGTGAGTAAAGCGCCAACCTGTTTAGACTTTGCTCATTCGTCCAAACCAGGGATCATCCTTGTGTATCTTCTCTGAACGTCTTCGAATGAAATGCTATCTTGCCTTAAGTAAGGAGACCAAAACTGCTCACAGTACTCCAGTATCACCAACCCTTCTGTTCAGTTGCAGTAAGATTTCCCTACTGTCATACTCCAACTTCTCAAAATAAGGGCCAACATTCCATTAGTCTTTCTGATTACCTGCGCACATACCTGAATGTGTGTGCTACCTTTCTGTGTTTTGTGCACAAGTGCCCCCAAGTCTCACTATGTTGCAACTTTGTTTTTTTTCCTTTTAAACAATACTATTCTTTTGTTCTCCTTTCCAAACTTCATTTTTTCCCAAATTCTTGCCCACTTATTTAGCCTATCAATATCTCTCTGTGAACCATTAGTATCACTCTTGCAACTTGCCTTGTCACCTATTTTTGTGCTGCCTGCAAATTTGATTCCAATACATTCACTTGCTTCTTTCAAGTCATTAACATATTATAGCTGGAAATGTGTTGCTGGAAAAGCGCAGCAGGTCAGGCAGCATCCAGGGAACAGGAGAATCGACGTTTCGGGCATAAGCCCTTCTTCAGTAAAATAGTACTGAGGGAATGTTCGACTGTCCTTCAGATACTTTGACCTAACCCACCAAGTTGGATGCCTGCTTTACAAACCACTCAATTACATTCTTCATTGAAGTCAATGGAGTGTTAAAACATGCAACTGACCTGAATCTGTTTCCATTCATTGGCCAGGTTCAAAATGGAACTAAGCTGTTAAACTAAAGTGTTTACCTGCTTTTCCCAGTTGAGCGCCAAGGAACCCCAACAATAGTCTGCCTTTCAGTTCATCCGAAGTTGCGTCTGCTTTCCCTCAAAGGTCTATCACTAGTTCTTACCTATTCCTCATTCACATTCTACACTACAGCATTATCAAAAAGCCTAAAATCAGGTTCCACAGATGCCATAATGATGAAGAGCTTTACCTTAATACCTCTTGAATCCTCCTTCATGTGTAACTTGTCACAGCTTGTCTAAGCTCTAGTCATCAATGAAACATTATCCAGTAAAATACTTTGTCCTGAGCCCCTGTTGCAAATTCCTTATCCTAACCTCCAACCCCATTCCTCTCCCATTCAGCTGCCTGTGCTTGAACCAGACTGTTCACATAATCTTATCCAGGTGGTGCTTTCAAACAGATAGCCCTACCATCACTGAGACTGCCTCTCAGGAACATCACCTGACTCCATTCCTGATTCAGTTTATCAGCTGCTGAAACTCTCAGCCATGCTTAATGAATGTTTAAAACAGTCATTAAAAAACTTCTCTCGTGTATCCTAAATTGCACTAAGACCTTATGGTCAATGATTTACATTGGCTTGCAGTCAAGTAATGCATCGATTTAAAAATTATTAACCTTGTTTTCAAATCCATCCATGGAGTTGCCCATCCCTGGCTCTGTAATCTCCTCCAACCACAATATAATTGTGTTCCTTTACTGGCCTCATGTTTACCCCAATTTAATTCAACCAATGGTGACCACTGAATACCCTCCCATATTCTCATTGTCTCTTCACCGACCTTCATGTCCAAGTCTTTGGTCATCCGTCCTAGTAGCTTCTTATACAACCCAGTGTCAATTTCTGTTTAATAATACCCCTTTTAAGTATGTTGGACACTTTGGTACCTTAAAGGCATTACAAAATGCTGTTGTGATTTAGGTAAACGTAAAAGATTATGGGACTTTTTTTTCCAGGGAGGAGGAGGAATATTTTTAGTGTGCTAGTTAGCATTCATCTCTCAAACTACATTAGTAAAAAATGAAACAGTCATTAATTTCACTGTTTGGATCCTGAATGTGCATAACTAAGATCTTATTTATTGTTAATTGAACTATTTTAGACCGAGAAACTAATTCCAACCTGTCATATTGAGATACCCTGCATTTTAATGTAAATGGCCAGTACATTTCAAAGCTGTTGTAATTGGGTGTGGTTCATCACACTGTACAGGCCGCTGGGAACATGGAGCTGAATCTCACATTTTTTGAGAGTCTGAATTGCATTGATTTTTGTGCAGGGTTTCTCACCAAGAGGCCTTGTGAGCCTTCATGCCCTATCTTACCAAATTCAACTCAGATATTCATTACCATGGTGTCTCATACTTCTAACTTCCACTGCAACTCATAACTTGTATTTGCACAACTCACCGCTGATTGGATATCTGCTGAAACACCATCCCTTGCACTTGTGCCATCTTTAAAAGCCTGTTGTGCACCCAAACACACACTTTCAGTATGGAGCTGCCATGGTTCATGACATTTATTCCAAACACAAGAGAAGGGGAAGATCACCACCTTGCTGTGTGAATACCTGACTTCCCTGGGTAAAGGGTGCTATAGATGGTAGATACATTACATTGAGAGCATCATGTCACAACACAGCTGACTTCTTCAACTAAAAAGATTCAATTCTATCAATGTACTAGCTATCTGTGATCACCAATACCATAGCTTAAAAGTCTGTATCTGGGAGCTTGAAAGCTGCCATGATGCCTACCTCCTTGGGAACACCCCATGTTCCTGCTTCGCTCCAAGGGCCAGATGCCTGATATGGATGGTTAGTAGAAAATGAGTTACTCATACAGCCATGGCTTATTGCTCTGTTATACAGCCCACTGACTGAGGCTCAATGTAGATACAATACAGCCCATTCTTCCATATTGACCATTATGGAGCAGACAATAGGGCTCCTGAAGATGATGTACTGATGCTTGGATAGGTTTGAGGGAATGTTTGAATTCAATCCAGAGACTGTGCCACATAATCCGAAAATACTGTGCCATGCACAACTGAAGTAGCAACAGGGAGATGTGATGGAGTTAGTTAGAAAAGGAAGAGCAGTCTTCTGAGCAGCAAGATAAGCACATTGGGGATAAAGAATGTCCCACAAAAGCCAAATTGGAATGAAATATGAATTTGTGTATTGTAAGAACATGACCTTCTCTTTCGTCCTCTTCACTTAGGTCACATGTGCAAGGGAAACTGCTGCCTCCTTTTTATTACAGCTGATGGTGGGGGATTGTTAAATGGCAATATTCCCTCAGATTTGTGTTGCCCTTGAGGCATCCCTTGTGTTGCCCTTGAGGCCATTTCAGATTGAGAATTTGGACAAGAAGTTAAACCTGCATTCTGTAGTCACTATTCCTCTGATGCAGATGGTTGTACAAAAGACCACAACACCTGAACATGCTCTCACACTGAAAACATGTTACACTCAGTTGTAAATAGCCACAGCAACTGCGGTACAATTTGATTTAGCAACTTGAAGTGAGCCTCTTAGCCTTACAAACAGGCAAACTTGCAATCTGATTTAATGAAACACACAATTTAAGCCAGTATATAGAATAATGAAGTTGATAATTTAACCAGATAGACATGGGTTCTCAACCTTTGCCGCTAACTAGCGTTGGACATAGGACAACTTTTATAAATCACAGTACATCTGTGTAGAAGAGTAGTGCACA
This sequence comes from Chiloscyllium plagiosum, assembly GCF_004010195.1. Taxonomy (NCBI): domain Eukaryota; kingdom Metazoa; phylum Chordata; class Chondrichthyes; order Orectolobiformes; family Hemiscylliidae; genus Chiloscyllium; species Chiloscyllium plagiosum. Next base: position 45,670,989 of record NC_057719.1, read on the forward strand.
TTTTCATGCATTAATTTTGAAGTGAAGTGAAGAGTACAGAAAATTATAGGCTACAGTTAAAATTTAGCCAGTGAATTAAATTACAACATTAGAATAATGTGGGCGGCACGGTGGCACAGTGGTTAGCATTCAATTCCCGGGTTCAATTCCCGACTCAGGCGACTGACTGTGTGGAGTTTGCACGTTCTCCCCGTGTCTGCGTGGGTTTCCTCCGGGTGCTCCGGTTTCCTCCCACAGTCCAAAGATGTGCAGGTTAGGTGAATTGGCCATACTGAATTGCCCGTAGTGTTAGGTGGGGGGTAAATGTAGGGGAATGGGTGGGTTTCGCTTCGGCGGGTCGGTGTGGACTTGTTGGGCCGAAGGGCCTGTTTCCACACTGTAATCTAATCTAATCTAATCTAAAAAAAAATAAATGACAGTTTAAAGGAAGCCTGGGGTCTATCCTTTCTTTGCTGATGCTTTCAAGCAGAATACTAGATTCACTGCAATTCAACTGTGCCAAATTGGATCAGTCATGATCTTACTGAATGGCAAGGCAGACTTGAGGTCTAAGTGGACTGCACCTACCCCTAATTCGTAATTTTGCATGGATATCAAACCTGGTAGGCACACTATAACCACAACTATTTGTACAATGGGCCAGACATTTTTAAGATCATTGTTTTTACTTGTTTGCAATAGAATCTTTTAACAAGGTATTGTAAATAATTTCAGACCAAACCATTCAGTCATGAGACGATTGAAATTTTTAAAATTCTCGTGAATCCAGGAGAATTAATTAACTAATGATTATACACTTCTTCCTCTTGTGTATAATCATTAGTTAATGAAATAAAAATGCATATTTCTGCAATAACTTTTACTATCCGTATTTAGCAAAGGACTATCTACAAAATGCTTGTATTGTTCTTATTAAAGTACACACATAAGCTCAAATTATTAACAAATGTTAATGGTTTAATAAAATTTCAAAAAGCACAATATTCTGTGAACAGTTAAAACTGGCTTATATCGCTATAATTTGGGTGAAGAAAGAAAAAATCCTATCCTGCCAATGTATACCACACATCAGCTCAATATTAAAGATCAATTTTACCTGCCTAAAATACAAGAGTCAGACTCTGGCACACTTACTGAAATTTGAAAGGAGTCGAATAGGGGATCTTGAGTACATGCAGGAATTCACATGGTCTGGAGCCATAGTTATAAGTAATCAAGTCTCCACCACTTTGGACTGAGAGGCTTGCTGTAAAATATGTTAAATCAACCTGTACAATAATATTCAAGACATACAGAAGACTAGCATTTTCACTGCTTTAATTTACTGAGACATACTGTACTAAATTCTTTCTAATTTCAGATGAGTAACAAAATAAACTACTAATGAATTATGGAATTAGTTGAAATCCAGAAATATACATTATTAGGAAAACTGACTGCTTTATTTTGTCTGACTCATGCAGGAAATGTTAAGCAGTACAGGATTAACTGAAGTGTTCAGTTACTGTTGCACAATCAGCTTCTGATAGTAATTTGCACCTTCTGCTGATAAAGTCTATAACAACATTCAGAAGCAAATACCATTGTGCCTCAGCTGCTAGAATCAGTATAGCTGGCCAACAGTCTCAGAGCTATCCACTTACTGAACTGTGGTTTCTGATCATAGTTCATTATGAAGTTCATGCTGCATTTTCGTTTGCTCATCTGGTTGTGTAGGAGTTCCTTGCACATTTTGAGATGTTGCAACAAATTCACTTTGAACTTCTTCCTCACCACTCTCATGCAATTGTTCAGTCTCACTTTCCTCCTGTTCATAGGATTTTTCTTGGTTTGCAGAATTGGGTATCCTCTGCTTTGCAAATCCAGGACGTACAATATCCATGATGGCCAGAAAATCATAAGTAGCTCGTGGGGGTGTCCACTCTTTTCTTTGCAGATTACCTGTGAAAGTATGATTGTCAAAACTTGTAAACATCTGACGTTTGAAAACATGTAAGTTGAACTGTCAATAATTACTTATTTAAAGCTTCAATACAATACTTTGATGGGAAAAGCAAATGGCTGGTCCTTGGAGCTTTTGCATGCAGTTTTGGGCTTGGATAAGAAAGTGGTTCCATTTCAATTCATAGTGCATGATCATTCACCACAGGATGTGGCAAGGCTAGAGCTTAGATTTGATCCATTGGTTGTGTGCTGCTTCTGCTATTTGGCATACATGTCTTTTATGTAGCTTCAGCAGTTTGACACCTTATTTTTAGATATGCCTGGTGCTGCTCCTGACAAACAATCCTGCACTCTGCATTGAACGAGACTGGATCTCCCAGCATGATGATAATGTTAGGATGGGGGTTATGCTGGGCTCTGAGGTTAGATTGTGATTGAATGCACAATCTGCTCTTGATGGCCTATACTGCCTCACAGATGTCCATTTTTGATTTGTTAGACCTGTTTGACCAGTCTCTGGGACAGCTCTTCCAATTTTGGCACAAGCTCCCAGGTGTCAGTAAGGATGGTTTTTGCAGAAAACTGAGTTTGCTGCTAGATTAATTCCTTCATGTAGATTTTCTATCAATTTGATACAAGCCATTTCCGAGGACAGTTAGGAGTCAACCATACTGATGTGGACTTGGAGTTACATTAAGCAAAGATTTCTTTCTCTAAAGGACATCAGTGAACCAGATGGGCTTTTACAATAACTGATAATGGTTAGAAAGCAACTTAGATTAGCTTTTAATTCTAGATGGTGCTATATTCAAATGTCACCATCTGCCGTGGAGAACTTTACACTGAAGTCCTCAAAGCAATAGTTTAGGGTTCTAAAATACTAATTTAGTGATATCACTAACATGTCACCACCTCTTCCCTCAAACCCATGTCATTTCAGATTCAGTCTCTGATTCTACATACATCATCATCAAAATTCCAAACGTTCTTCCATTATCTTATCATTCCTGATTTTGCCCACAGGATATGACAATGGTTTATTCTGTTGGGTCTCAGGTAATGAAATTAAATCCTCCACTTATATTCACATTATGTCAGGAATTACATGAAAAACGTTTCATCGGACAAGCTCAGTTAAAGAAATAGATCTTAGAAGTAATTCTAATCATTCAAACAGCTTTATTCCAAAATTATAAGGTTTCTGGTAAAATGAAGCTAGTTGTTCCACAACATTATTCGTTATTTGGACTCTTCAATATGAGTTCTCACTTAATTTATTTGCTCTCAGATGTGGGCAACACTGGTAAGACCACAGATAGAACCTATCACAAGTGAATCTGAAGAAGCAGAAGTTGTGAGATATCTTGTCCCTCTCCTTCATGATCTGCTTATTTCCATTTTGGTAACATTGACTGCATTTATCAATTCCTCACCTAACTTGTGGTTAAAATCTTCAACCATGCACTGGTTATTTCAACTGTCAATTATTCCAATTCCTTTTTGGTCCATTTCCAATTGTCCATCCTCCCTAAACTGGAGATTTATTTGCCAGAAGCAATTGAGTCTGTCTGTTGAGCTTATAAATGAAGTACCATATGGAAATATGGAATGTGCAAGTGAGTTAGTAACAAATGTGATTAATACAGTACCAGAATTTTCAAGGAGTGCATGGTGAATTTCATTAGAGGGTTACACTGAAGCCAAGTCAAAACTATTTTGCAATGTCACAAACTGTGCAGTCTATTAGTCACAATGTGTTTTTCATGATTCATGAGCTTTAATAGTTTTAGGCCTGCAACTTAGTGCCCATGTGAAGTTCTTCTACCTACTTGGAACCAATATAACTAAATATTCTTCCTGCGCCATTCAAGAGTCTGGGGCAAAACTACTAACTGGTGACTTGCAATACTGAGGGCTAAATTTTACCAGAAATTTAGGCTAAGTGTTAACTTTGGCGACTTTCATGCAGAAGTTTACTCCATGAGCCTTGGTGAGTTTTCTCACACCATCTTGCAAACTCTGTGCCATAACCCATGTCACCCCACAAGTTACACTCACCTACTCCCCACAGGTAGAAGAGCTGGCCACTGCTGGGACATCCTGGGATTTTGGCATCATCTTTAAAGTCCAGATCTGCACCTGGTCAGGTGCTGGCAGTTCACAGCTGCCCTGCACAATTCCTGTCAACTGCCCAAGACATGTCAGACAGAGGAAAATTGGCACCGCACATTGCTAACAGGGGTCTGGAGGGGTGTTATGTTGGTGCCTGGTATCCAAGATGGAGGGTTGAAGGAGCAAACATTGAACTAGAGTCACCATTCTACCAGCCCAACCTTCATGTCAGAAATAATCTCCATCTAGTTCTATCTAGCTAGTGGGAAACTGCATATAAATGAGGTGACAGGATGTAATAATGAGGATACTAATGCATGAAAATAGACCTCTCACCACTTACTAATGAGAATCCCATCTTGCCATTCAACATGTTGTTGGAAAACAAGATTATTTTGCTCTCTAGTTAAGAAATTCCATTTAGATAGGTTTCACAAGATTTTCCCAACCTTCCTTCCTACATTGTTCAGCAGCAGGCAAGATTCCATCCTGAGTCAAAATTCTTCTGCTTTCCTCTTGCTGGAAGTAACATTTCTTTGAGTTCTATTTTATTTTTAATGTAAACTTGGCAGCTTTGTTCAGTTGATTGCACTCTCACTTTGGAGTCAGAGTTTGTGAGTTTGAAACCCATGAGACTTGAGCACATAATCTAAGATGACATTTCAGTCTAGCGCTGAGGGAATATGGCATCACCAGAGATGCTGTTCCTCAGCTGAGAGACTTAACCAATTAGATCATCTTAAAAAATGCGACAGACCGCATGACATTATTTCAGAAAGAGCAGTTGATTCTCCCAAGTCCTGGGAAAAACTGCTCACTCAATCAACAACACAAAAGCAGATGATCTAGTCATTCTTACATTGGCTGTACAGCCATGCTGTTCCGAGAATTCTTGACATTTATATTTACTGCTTAAAAAGCACTTTGGGAGGTGATGTAAAAGGAATTCCTTTTTCTCAGGCTTCCGTTCAGCTTTTATCATTTGGGCTGTGATGTAAACCTGACTTCCTTCCTCTTTAGGTTTTGCCCAGCTTTCAGTATTACCATAGTCAGTGTTACCATTGACTATCACAAGACATATGGTGAATGTCAATACTGATGTATTTGAACTTTTCACTGTTACAAAAGTATCAAGACCTTGAAATAAAGTTAAAAATCACTGGTGCAACATATGTCAAAGAAAGAACATTAAAATAAGTTTGACACATGATGGACAATGCCTCTAAATACATATAATAACTGGAGTGAAAATCAGCCACAAATCCAAAACACATGGTAAAAATACAAGTTGTCAACAGACAGATTTTTCAGAAAAACAAGTAACCAAACCAATAAGCCCATATTGTAACTAAGATAGCTTCTTGCTATCCTCAATCCTGATTCAGAAATATGCTATTTGTTCAGTATCACATGGTCAACATCCAGGAAGTCCTGAAGTACCACTATCATGGAATGCCATCACTCACGTTCACATGGCAACTCAAGATGGACAATATCACAGCTATGTCAGTAAGTCCTGATTGCAAACTAAAAACAAAAGCTTGGCCCTGAAAATATGCAGAGCAGTGGCGTGGTGGAAGTGTTAGATGTGCCTACCAGGAACCTCTGATCTTCACCCTGCCCGAGTATATGAGGATGAGAGGCACCATCAGGAATACATCCTAGGAACCAGCTAGCAGATACCAAGAATTCTAGCATAGACAGTTTTGTTATTTGGTGGAGGAATCAACAGCATATTTCTAAAATTCTAGTGCAAATTGAAGTTTGATAACTTTGGATTCCTTTCCTGAAGAAGGGCTTATGCCCGAAACGTCGATTCTCCTGGTCCTTGGATGCTGCCTGACCTGCTGCGCTTTTCCAGCAACACATTTTCAGTTCTTAACTTTGGATGTTACATGGTAAAAACAAACTCTAAATGCTACAATGAAGAATAACTCATAATGTTTTACTACAGTTGAAATTTCTAGGCTTCAACATTACTGCTGTTTCTTAAGTTATATTGTCCGATTTGATTTCCCAAACTTCCATCTTTTCATTCACTTCTATTTCAATCAATTCCAGCACTGTTAATACAATGTCAGCAACATTAGCATAAGAAAATCATGAACTGATTTCATTACTCATTTACAATGTCATCTCTAAAGGTATATTTCTGTGACCCTGTTCCACACTCATTCTCCCCACCCCCCCCACTCCTTTTTAAAAGGGCAAGAAGGAATTCAAAAATATTTAATACTTTTGTAGGTTCGGCTAGGTCTGGTAAATAATGGGCGCCCCAATTACAAGGCGGATGATAGATCTGAATTTTTGTCAATAATGCAGAGGAACATGAATGATGAAGTGTCTGGCTTTGGAACTGCCCTCCACCTATTAACCCACTCAGGCAAGTGACATTATTTCAGTTTAGGAAGTCTGTGCTTCTTAGGGACTTGCAAGAATCTGTAATATCCCAGGATATCGATGTCCTGGTCTCTTTACTAGCTCTTTCCATACATTGTCACCAGACGTACAGCTGGACTGAACTGGAAGGCATAGGAATTTCATCCATCTGATAACCATTATTCTTGCATTGCAGACTCAGCTGTTTAAATGTACTATTGGAAAACATTGATATTACTTACATTTTGGAATCTCCTGTCCTGTTTGTACCTTCTCTAACCAATGTAGCACACCGACCGTTGATATCAGCTCTCCTTCCGGAAATGCAAACACATGGCCATGACAGCTGAGTTGTACTAAGACCAGTGCTGGCAGCTGTGGGAGGTAGTTCAAATATACTTGAAGAATCTCTTTTCCGACATGTGTCTTTCGTCTTAGTGGTTTAAAAACATGGGTATAAGTTATTAGCAACAAATTAACAAAACCACAGGACTGCTAAATAATTAGTTATGCTATTAAAATTGAATTACATGTGTTGCACATTTAAGTAAAATCAATGCCCATCATTGACCAAACAGCTGAAAAGGTTTTCAAAATGATGCTTTGGGAATAGAAAGGACATCTGTTGTGAAAAGAATTACTGCCAAGTAAAAGATCTGAACAAGTCCAAATTACAAATTAACAAATAAAATCCATGAAAGGTTACTTCAAAATTAACCAGTTTTCCCGTCAACCAACATACAATACAAATTAGAGAAAATTAGATTAATTTCTGGTGATTTCAAACTAAGTTTAGTTAATTGCTAGAGCTATACCTGAGCAACAGAGGTATACTAAAAGTTTTGGGATTTTTAGTTGGATTAGAAAAAATTGTTTAAGCACACTCTTGTTTTTATCTAATTATTAAAATGTTAACTGGTCAGATTGTACTTGATAGTATGTGACAAGGCTTCCCAGACTGGAGTCATATTTAGTAGATGCATTTTAACATGACTAACAGATGATCTTGTCATGGGATATGGAAGCAGTCAGTTTATACTGTAGGTACAGTACCCCAAATCCAGCTGTCCAAACACTGGAATTGCGTAAGAACTTTTATTTTCTCTCATGCTACAAAACATGGTGAATGGAGAGAAAAATAAATTGCAACCTCTTTGAAATGCAATATATGGTTATATGGTTGATTACATAAATTGCATGCTTGAAATCAGTGTAACCACTGAGCAGTACTTTTAGTGCCCTCACTCTGAATCAGCATCTGAAATACACGGGGGCAGTAGGCAAATTCATCCCCGAAAGTTATCAAAACAATGTGGAAAAAAAATCAGTCACAGAGTGAACTAACCAGAGAATAACCATCGCCATAAACAGAACAGACAGAACCGGTGAGGAGTTGCTCCACCAGTCAAATGCATGTCTCTCCCATGCTTGCCATTAAAAAATGGTTCATCATTGGTTAGGTCACATTTGGAATATTGTGGACGATTCTGGTCTCCCTATCAGAAGGATGTCGTGAAACAGGAAAGGGTTCAGAAAAGATTTACAAGCATGTTGCCAGGGTTGGAGGATTTGATCAAAAGGGAGAGGCTGAACAGGCTAAGGCTGTTTTCCCTGAAGTGTCAGAGGCTGAGGGGTGACCTTATAGAGGTTTATAAAATCATGAGGGGCATGGATGGGGTAAATAAACAAGGTCTTTTCCTTGGGGTAGGAGAGATCAGAACTAGAGGGCATAATTCTAGGGTGATAGAAGAAAGATTTAAAAGAGACCTAAGGGGCAACATTTTCATGCAGAGGAGGGTGTGTATATGAAATGATCTGCCAGAGGAAGTGGTGGAGGCTGATACAATTACAGCATTTAAAAGGCATCTGGATGGGTACATGAATAGGAAGGGTTTAGAAGGATATGGGCTAAATGCTGGCAAAAGGGACTAGATTAATTTAAGATGTCTGGTTGGCATGGACAAGTTGGACCGAAGGGTCTGTTTCCATGATGTACATCTCTATGCCTCTCTGACTATCATCAGTTATCACAGCATAGGAACACTTTGTGACTTGAGGAGCAGCGATCAGTTAGAAAAGTAAGTGGCAGTAGTCCATCAGTTGTGTCAGAGGTCTCTTTTGGTAAGTATTGAGGCCTGTGCCTTTTGGCCAGGGACCAAGGGCAAGGTGCTATGCCCTCAATTGGGAATCATGGGTCAAGCCTTTGGTCAGGAGTCGTGTGTTTTTTCTTGGACTGGGGCCAGTTGCCATGTCTTTTACCAGGGATCGAGGGCCATGCATTTTGGCAGAGGCCCTGATTTGTACCTTTTGCCAGGGGCCATGGTCTGTGAATTCTGTCAGGAATTAGAGGCCCTTTCTTCGGTAGGGGGCTGTGCCTTTTGCCAATGCCATGGCCCAAGATTTTTGCTTAGGGCCAGATATTTGATTTGGGGCCACGTCCTTTGTCAGGTCGTAGACGGTTACAAAGAGATGCTTTCTAGGATTCTGAAGGAAGTGAGGATAGAAATTGTGGGTAAACAGGCTGTGATCTTCCAGTACTTCCTGGACTTGAGGGACGTGCCAGAAGACTGGAGGATTGCAAACATTACAGCCTTGTTCAAAAAAAGGTTGTAAGTAAAATCTCAGTAATTGCAGACCGATCAGTTTAATTTCTGGGGAAACTTCCAGAAACAATTATTTGGAATGGAGTTAGTAGTCATATGAAAAAGATGGACTGTTGGGAAAGAGTGGGCATGGATTTCTAAAGGGGAAACTGTGTTTAACTAACTTGCTGGAGTTCTCTGAAGAGTTGACAGAAAGTGCCAATGAGGGTATCACTGTTGATGTGGTATTTATGGATTTCCAGAAGGTGCCTGATACAGTATCACACAACAGACATATGAAGAAAGTTGTTAGTCATGGTATAAAAGGGACAGTGGCAACTTAAATAGAAATTGACTGAGTTACAAGAAATAGATAGCAATGGTCAGCAGACATTTTCTGGGCTGGAGGAAGGTTTGTAGTAGAGTTCCCCAGGGGTTGGTATTGAGACGCTTGATTTTGCTAATATATATATATTATTGATCTGGAACTTGGTATATAGGTGAGAATTTCAAAGTTTGCAGATGACTCAAACTGGGAAAAATGGTCAACTGGAGCAGGTAGTGTGCAACTCCAAAAGGACTTGACAGATTGGTGGCGTGAGTGGATTGGTGGCATATGAAGTTCAAAGCAGAGAAGTGGGAGGTAACTCACTTTGGTTGAACATGGAAGGACAATACAATTTTACGTACAATTCTAAAGTGGGGGTGGGGGAGGCATACAGGAGCAGAGGGACCTGGGTATATCCTTGCACAGATCATTGAAGGTGGCAAGACAGGTGGAAAGAACAATTAATAAAGTATACATAAGGGGCTCAAAACTGTTCACAGTAGTGTAGCTATGGTCTTAATAATGCCTTTTATAGCCTTAGCAAACCTTTCCCACTTATATACTCCATTCCCTCTGAAACTAAGTCCAACATTCTTTTTGTCTTCTCATTACCCACTAACCTTGAATGCTGGCTTTATGTCTTTTATGGATGAGGACTCCAAATCCAAAATCCAATACCAAATCCCCCTGTCCTGTGGCTTTCTGCAGTGTTTCTCCACTTTAATAATATATCTATTCTTCCTGACAAAATGCATAATCCCTCAGATTTTTCCCACTTTATATTCCATCTCCCAAGTTTTTGCCTATTCACGTAACCTGTCTATATCCCTCTGCAAAATCTTTGCGTTATCCTCATCATTTGCCTTCCCACCCATATTGTGTTATTCACAAACTTGGCTATATTCACATTGCTCATCCGAATCATTAATATGCAATGTAAGTAATTGTGGCTCCAATACCAATCCATATGACACACCAGTAGTTACATGTCGCCATCCTGAAAAACCCACTAGGCAAAAGTGAGGACTGCAAATGCTGGAGATTAGAGTCAAGATGATGGTGCTGAAAAAGCACAGCAGGTCAGGCAGAAGCCAAGAAGCAGGAAAATCGATGTTTCAGGAAAAAGCCCTTCATTAGAAAGGAGGCTGGGAGCCTCGGGGGGTCTCCACTGTCGATTTTCCTGCTCCTTGGATGCTGCCTGACCTGCTGTGCTTTTCCAGCACCACTCTAAATCTAGACTCTGGTTTCTAGCATCTGCAGTCCTTGTTTTTACCTTTCTACTAGTTACCAGTCCAGGCTAAAACAATGCTTCACAATTTTCTGTCAAAAATTAAAGTACATTTTCAGCGTGTTGAAGAATATTGTTTTGTGTTGAGGCATTCTTGTGCCAACCCCTCAAGTGTGATAAATTCTTTAGAGATACATTACATGTAAGCTTTTGTCTTGCACTCATCAGGATATTTCACAAGAAAAATCAAATTAAAGGGAAAGCAACATTTATATTGGAAGGGAGGAGATGGTTTAGTGGATGGCAAGTGGTCACTGGTAGAGCTGTTGCCATGGAGAATGAATCGGTTAATGATGACTGCCAGCTAACTCATACACTTTGTTTGATTTTTAAACCAAGCAGATTGACTGTGATTGGTCAAGGTATTGTCTTGAGAAATGTATGAGAGAATGGCTGCCATCCATTTTGTTGAGTTGGAATGGATCCAGGGTCGTTTGTATTAATATATGTGGCATGCACTATATCACACGTGCAATGACATTCGTATAACCACATTATGCATTTGTGTATATGTAGAACTTTTTTTTACTAGACAGTAGCATCCTGTTCATGGTGAAAACCACTCATGTTGTTACTGAATACTAGCAGCAAAAAAACAGCCAGCATCCTCTCAATCCTCTCAACCTTGGTTTGCTGATGAAGGGCTTTTGCCGAAACGTTGATTCTCTTGCTCCTCAGATGCTAGCTGACCTGCTGTGCATTTCCAGCACCACACTCTCATCTCCTCTCAATCATAGACAATCAATCAATCATAGAATCCCTACAGTGCAAAAAGAAGCCATTTGGCCCATCGAGTTGCACCAACTCTCCGAACAACATTCTACTCATCCCAACACCCAATATATTCCCATAACCCCACATTTCTCATGGCTAATTCATCTAGTCTGCACATCCCTAGGAATTATGGGCAATTTACCATAGCCAATCCATAACTGCACATCTTTGGACTGTGGGGGGAAACCAGAGCACCAGGTGCAAATCTATGCAGACACACGGAGAACGTGCAAACTCCACACAGTCACCCAAGGCCGGAATTGAACCCGGGTCCCTGGCACAGTGCGGCAGCAATGCTAACCACTGAGTCACTGTGCCACCATTTCAGTGTGGCAACAATGAAGACATGTTTAATTTGCCCTGCCAACTTGAGGCTTCATTTCAAATTTTTGGCTTCCATGTTGATATTTTTCTCACACCATCATATAAAACCTTAGCAGTATATCAAAATCTTATGAATTACTGCAAAGGAAATTGTGACTCACAAATCAATCCAGCATGTGGTATAAGTCTGCGCATCTCTTAACTTGGTAAGTTGTTCAAGCTCATTTCTAGCTCTCGAAGTCTTGGTGTCATCATTATCAATGAAAAGAATGAGCAATGGTTTCAGAGGATGGAAATAAGAAGGGAAAGTTTCCACTGTGACTTCAGGCTAATGTTAAAAATAGAAATAAAAGAGAACATGTTACTAAGAAATGGTAGAGATAATTACAAACAATTCAAATCTACAATTATAGGCAATCTTTATTGGTTATGATCAGATCACCTTTACAATTTGCAATAAAGTGATGTCTGTCTGGAAAGTATGTCTGCCCCTACTCAGCTACAACAATCCAAGAAGCAACAGAGAAACATTTATGAAGAGATTTGTCACTTTTACTGACACCATTCTGATAAAATCCTACATAGGAAACTGTGTAGAAATGTTAAAGCACAGGAGATAGGAGGTAATGTACTGGTGTAGATTAATAATTAACTCACAGACAGAAAACAGACACATTGCCAGATTAACTAATCGCTTATTGCAAGAATAAGTGCTTGGGCCCCAGTGTTTCTCAATTTCTATATTAATGATTTGAAGGAGTGGACCAAATGGAATGCTTCCAAATTTGCAAATGATAACAAAGTGAGGAAGATGTATGTGAAAAAGATGTAAAATGGCTTCAGGAGTATTTGAAAAGTCTTAATGAATGGCTGAAAACATGGCCTATTAACATAATGTGGGAAAATATGAAGTTATCCACTTTGGTAGGATGTGCAGAGTAAATGCTAAGAGATTGGAGAGTGTAGATGTGCAAAGGGACCTAGGTGTCCTTGTCGATAAGTCAGAGAAAGCTAACATGCATGGTGCAGTGAGCTATGAGGAAAGCTAATGTAATGTTAGCCTTTACTGCAACAGGCTTTGACTACAGGAGTAGTGAAGTCTTGTTTCAATTGCATATAGGTGTGGTCTAACCACACCTGGAGTACTGTGTGCAGTCTTAGTTTCAGGAAAGATATTACTGCCATCGAGGAATGCCATGAAGGATTATCAGCTTTGTTCCTGGGATGATGGGACTATCCTATGGAGAAAGATTGAGCAAACTAGGATTGTATTCTTTCGTTAATGTGATTGGGGAGAAGTCTAGAACAGTTTAAACAAAAGGGGGTACCACTTAGGCCTGAGATGAGGACTTCTTTTTAACTTTGGAATTCTCCATCACAGCAGTTTATGGAAGATCAGTCTTTAAGTATGTTTAATGTAGAAATCGATGATTTTCAGTTTACCAATGGCATATGTGGTCATGGGGAAGGAAGGAATTGAAGTGTTAGATTAGCCATTTGTATTGAACAACAGAGCAAGTTTGACAGGCTGAATGGCCTAGTCCTGTTCTTAAGGTGTTTTGTTCACAAGGTCCTATGTTCATAGCCACCAGCTCAGATACTGGGAATTCATGTTCCTTAGAGGCTGGTATAAAATTGGGAGCAGCACACGATAAATCGTTGGGCACGAGTAGGCTGCAGTCAGACCCAGAAGAGAGTGTGACGGCTCATTGGAAGGCAATTTCACAGAGGAGTTCTGTTACAGGGCACTAGGATAAGGACTACAGCGGAGTTACTTTTAAGGTGGTGCATACTTGGATGCTGAGTGCAATGGCTGGCTGCCAAGCAGTCTTCTGTCACAGTCAAGGGATGCGTCGGAGTGTGCCTTCAAGCTAATAGGGGGAATCATTGCCCTCTCTGCAAGTACTGCTCCATCTACATGTCTTGTTGCTTACCTTAAGAGAATGCAACTGCAGGCCCCATACTGGGTCAGTCTTCGAATGGACAGGTCAGCTGCTCTTCCATTCAGAATGCAACAGCATTCCCTCTCAGGAACTTACCACAGCACCTCAAATTACACACCACAACAATTCCAAATACATTGCAAGTTGGGTGCCTGGTCCTTGAAGTAACTCAAACATTTGCTGAGCAACAAGCTAGTACTTCAGGCGGGCCCGTGTGATCTATTCCCACAAATGAGGCTTCCAATCATCAGGCAGAGTTGACTGATGTCATAACAACAGTTCAAGAGTCTGCTGGTGTGTATGCAAGGAATCTCTGCAGATTGCACTTCTGAGCATAGGCATCTCTATGAGCTGTGTCAGAAGCAAATGGTGCAGACACTCCACTTGCAATGATTTGAGTTACACACACCGATTATTTTATGCAGGACTTTGTTGTCCTAAGGTTCTCAATTAAGGTCATCTTAATAACACTAGCAAACACTGAGCAATATTATGTGATTATGCATATGATAAACGTCAGGAGATTGAATGCCATTTTATAAAGTATCACATGATGGAGACTCCTGTAATACATCAACTTTGATTTGGAAACCCAACATCAACAAAAAACATTAGTTTTCCTTACTCTACAACATTTTGACTTAAAAGTGAGAATATATTGACATAAATGACATTTTAATTTAATATTCTAATTATGTCAAGAATTAATTCTTCACACATCACAATATGTATTGCAAAAGTATTTAAAACATTAATAATGAGAACTTCAAAAGTTATGCTAAAATGTTTAAATACAAACATCTAGCATTAAAAACACTTACAAATGTTTCCAACATGGCACTCTTGACTGCAGATACAATGTCCTCTCTGCTAGGCTTTTCAAGATGAATGGCTTCTATGTCAGATTTTTCATCCCTAACAAACACCAGAGCTGGTAGAGCCACACCAAACCTTTGAGAGCTGAATGACAATGCAACAATAGAAGTGACAGATTAAAACAAAACATCATTTCTTAAATGCACATATCTGATGGAAAGAAATAACTTCTCATCAGTTTGTTTTAGCATCAAAATATAAATAAATGGAATTGTTCAGAAATTATTCAAGTTCAACTTTTCATTTAATAGCAACTGAAACTTTTGTGCAAAACAAAAGCAAAACTTTGTAGTTTTTGACTTTTTGAGGGTGATAGTTCTGTGAACAGAGTTTCTGAGAACAGAACTGAGTTTTCCCTGGGTGCTTTCATTTCCTCCTACAGTCCAATGATTGACAATGCTAACTTGTCCTGTAGCATCCAGGGATGTGCAGGCTAGGTGGATTAGCCATGGGAAATACAGGGTTACAGGGATAGGGTGGGTCTTTGGAGGGTCGGTGCAGAACGGCCTGCTTCTACACTTTAGGGATTCTATGATTCTATGACAACAGTCATTTAAACACGCCTGCACCGATGTTAAAAAAATGGGGAAAGAGTTTTCTTCACTCTGATGCCGCTGGTCAGAAATTGCTGAAAGAATCAGCAGAGTTTCAATCTCCCTATGAAGCCAAACATCTTCCACAAGAGCAAACATTCTTTTCACATCTGCCGAGAATTCTCAGGATCTTCTATGTTTCAATCAAGTCTTCTGAACTCAAATAGATACAAGCACAGCCTGTCCAACCCTTTCTTATAAGACAACCCATCTATCCAGTATTCCAATGTATTTATAATCCTTTTTTGAATTAGGACAGTAATATTGTAAATAATACCCCGAATGTGGCCTCACCAGTGCCAAGCAGATGCTCCATTGCTCCTGACGTGCTACCAACTCAGAAACCAGTCTCCGTCAATTCAAACTAGAACATGTGAAGTTAAGAAACAGCAAGGTTCTGAGCTATAAGAACTTGCAGCTATAGGGCAGATGATGTGTTCATCAGAGCTAGTCAGAGCATGTCCCCAACCAGGATGTTCAACTACAGCTAGAACTTTGGCAACGAGCCAACTGTCGGGGATAATTGCCCAGATTTGTCCTGTCCCCAAAAGGCTGGTCGAACCTAATCCAGTCAAATCCTCAATCAATCTACTCTCAATCATTAACAACATTGCAGAAGGTGTCACTGGCAGCACTATCAAGCAGTACTTACCCAACAAAACTCTGCTCAACAGTGCTCAGTTTGGGTTTCACCAAGGTCACTCAAATCCAAAACTCTTTCCAAATATGAACAGGAATTGATTTTTTTTTTAAGAGTGTGCTGCGAAGCAACTGGCTTTGAGATGAACACAGTAATTTATCAAATTTGGCATCAACAGTCTGAGTAAAACTAAAGTCAATCATACTCATGAGCAGGATTGGAGCAATACTGCAGGTTGGAGACATATCTTGATAAAGGAAGATGACTTTGGTAGTTAGACAGCTATCACATTAGTCCTCAGAATCATTGCAGGAGTATCTCAGAGAAGTACGTTAGGCCTGAAAACTTCACTTGCTGCATCAAAGGCCTTCTCTTCATTCTATGATGAAATGTGGTGTTCTTTACTGTTGTTTGCACACTGTTCGTTTTATATGTCCTCAAATAATGAGAAGTCCATGTCCACATGTAGCAAGAGCTAGCCCAAAATTCAGCTTGGGCTCGTTAGTAGTAATAACATTCATTTATATTTGCGAGATACCTCTCCTATACATTCAACAGCATTATTGAATGATCTCCATCTCCAACATGCTAAGGGTCACCATTGGCCAGTGTTCAAATGTTCTCTAATCCCTTTTTAATGCTATTAAGCCACATGCCATGTAACGTCATTTCCTTTCAAGGCTACTCCTGTCTATGTGCAAACTTTCCCTCAAATTATCCCCTACTTCCATGAAAGTGGGCAAGAGATTAAACTGACTGCATAGCTAAACGAAACTATGTGGTAATCAGAGACAGTGATATGCAGCTTTCATACTAAGTTGGATTAACCATAGAATTCAAACTTGCTCACAAACGTTGCATTAATGTGTCCTGTAATAAAAGCACAACCCAACTTATTCCCTCAAACACAGACTCTGATCCAAATAAATAGCTTACGATCAAATAAAAACCAAAAGAAACTGCGGTTGCTATAAATCAGAAACTAAAACAGAAATTGTAGGAAAAGCTCAGCAGGTCTGGCAGCATCTGTGTTCTGAGGAAGGCTCACTCGACCCAAAATGTTAACTCTGATTTCTCTCACAGATGCTGCCAGACCTGCTGAACCTTTCCAACTATTGCTGCTTTGGTTTAAGGCCTAACAATATTGCAAAAAGTGCTCTTTGTAACATGTCTTTCATAATGCCAGTTCCTCAAACTTCGGAATCATGCAGATGGACTGGAATAATCTCTCACGGCTCTCTAATCTACTTTGTTGCCAAGTATGAAACATTGAAAGTGTTCTATCCAACTCACTTAATCTCTTGGAAAAAATAAATGACCAATAAATGAAGTCCTTACAAGAAAATATCAGGGAAATTTCTCCCTCAGAGATAGTCAACTAAAGGTGAGCAGTTGCATTCTCATGAGTCAGTGTTCCAAAGGGAATGTAAAAATTCATCTTAATCTTATTCTTTTAATATCCATCTTATTGTATGACAGATATTTATACTTTTAAACAAATTCCCTCAGCGGTACACAACAGGTGCAATTTGCTGAAGTCACGGATCTACTAGCTGGGGAAAACATCTTTTAGTTTTACTGGAATCTTTTAAATTTACAATATTTTTATCGAGCTTTGTAATCATAATTCAAATTTATAGAAACTGATTTTCATGTATGTTTAATCATGTCTTCTACAGATTTAAATACTTAGATTATGACGCTTACCAATTTTCTTTTATTCAATGAAAATTGTTGTGATGATTTAGAATTGAATATTCTTCTGTTTGTCCTGATGAGGGCAAGATAAAAAAAGTCTGGCATCACAGCTCTCTTTTCAACAATGTTATTTCAATTCATCAAATACACTTCAGACATGTGTACACTGGTGATAAACAGATATGGCATGGACTTTATATTGTGGTTAATTCCTTAATAACATTCAAGTTCTTACCCTTTTCATTAATTGCTAATGGATGCCCATCCATTGCATGCCAAGTATTCTCTCCTAAATTACATTATCCATTTACGGGCATATTCCTACACAGTTTAGAGCCATCAACATATTTCCATATTTATCCTTACAAGAAGCCTGAGCAACAGAAGCTCAGAATAGACCTCTGAGAAAGTTCATTAATGATGGGTTTGTGACATCAGCTTTTCCTCTTATTGATCATTCCATTGCTTAGGCAATTCCCAATGCAGTATATAATTTATCATTCGTTCCATGACCCTAATCTTCAACAGTCTCATTGAGCTTTCCCAAATACCTTGCTAAATCCAATATATATTCTAAACATTCAATGATATTGTTATATTGTGATGATATAATGGCTTTGAAAGGTGCATTTCTCCTGTTCTTTTTTATGAAGAAAGGTTGAGAGAGGAGCACCGATCAGTCTACTCAGAGCCAA
The DNA here is from genome assembly GCF_004010195.1 of Chiloscyllium plagiosum. Classification (NCBI taxonomy): domain Eukaryota; kingdom Metazoa; phylum Chordata; class Chondrichthyes; order Orectolobiformes; family Hemiscylliidae; genus Chiloscyllium; species Chiloscyllium plagiosum. The sequence goes on from NC_057719.1 coordinate 45,689,165, forward strand.
TAAACAATACAGTCATAGAGGTGTACAGCATGGAAACAGACCCTTCGGTCCAACTCGTCCATGCTGACCAGATATCCAAACCCAATCTATTCCCACCTGCCAGCACCTGGCCCATATCCCTCCAAACCCTTCCTATTCATATACCCACCCAGATGCCTTTTAAATGTTGCAATTGTCCCAAGCCTACAGCACTTCCTTTGGCAGCTCATTCCATACACGTATCACCCTCTGTGTGAAAAACTTGCCCCTTAGGTCTCTATTATATCTTTCCCCTCTCACCCTAAACCTATGCCCTCTAGTTCTGGACTCCCCCACCCCAGAGAAAAGACTTTGTCTATTTATCCTATCCAAGCCATTCATGATTTTATAAACCTCTATAAGGTCATCCCTCAGCCTCCGACACTCCAGGGAAAACAGCACTAGCCTATTCAATCTCTCCCTGTAGCTCAAATCCTCCAACACTGGCAACATTCTTGTAATTTTTTTCTGAACTCTTTCAAGTTTCACAATATCCTTCCAATATGAAGGAGACCAGAATTGCACTCAATATTCCAACAGTGGCCTAACCAATGTCCTGTACAACCGCAACATGACCTCCCAACTCCTGTACTCAATACTCTGACCAATAAAGGAAAGCATACCAAACACCTTCTTCACTATCCTATCTACCTGCGGCTCTACTTTCAAGGAGCTATGAACCTGCACTCCAAGGTCTTTTTGTTCAGCAACACTCCCTAGGACCTTACCATTAAGTGTATAAGTCTTGCTAAGATTTGCTTTCCCAAAATGCAGTACCTCACATTTATCTAAATTAAACTCCATCTGCCACTTCTCAGCCCATTGGCCCATCTGATAAAGATTCGGAGGTAACCTTCTTCGCTGCCCACTACACCTGCAATTTTGGTGTCATCTGCAAACTTACTAACTATACCTCTTATGCCCACATTCAAATCATTTATATAAATGATGAAAAGTAGTGGACCCAGTACCAATCCTTGTGGCACTCCACTGGTCACAGGCCTCCAATCTGAAAAACAACCCTCCACCACCAACCACTGCCTTTTACCTTTGAGCCAGTTCTGTATCCAAATGGCTAGTTCTCCCTGTATTCAATGAGATCTAAGCTGGAAATGTGTTGCTGGAAAAGCGCAGCAGGTCAGGCAGCATCCAGGGAACAGGAGAATCGACGTTCCGGGCATAAGCCCTTATTCACGAACGTCGATTCTCCTGTTCCCTGGATGCTGCCTGACCTGCTGCGCTTTTCCAGAAACACATTTCCAGCTCTGATCTCCAGCATCTGCAGACCTCACTTTCCCTTCAATGAGATCTAACCTTGCTAACCAGTCTCCCATGGGGAACCGTGTCAAAAGCTTTACTGAAGTCCGTATAGATCACATCTACCACTCTGCCCTCATCAATCCTCTTGGTTACTTCTTCAAAAAAACTCAATCAAGTTTGGGTCTTTTTAAAATTTGGAACAGTAGAAGCAGCCTGAGAGTGTGGGGTCAATCTCCCACTTAACCAGAATTTTTAATTTTGGGTTTCAGTAGCAGTTCATGGGATGTTACTATATCGGACCAGTTACTGTTTAGTAGTTAAATAATCTATTATTCTTTAAAGTTTTCCAATACAGTAAAGTTATTTCAATTTTTTTTGTTGTCTTTTATTTATAGTGTATGAATAAAGTGTGTTTTGTTTCAAGATTGGTAGTTTAAGCAATCAAATTGCTTCTGGAAAACTAAATCTTACATTTGCCTTTAAAATAAGAAAAAGTTAGGGTCTAGACTATTTTCTAAAATATTTTGAGGGGGTTTGGTCTGATCCATAACAATATCCATAAATACTTTTCTTACTGTTTCTAAATCAATGTTCACTACTTATGATTGGTGTCATCTTTATACAAACACTGATACCAGCATTTAAACCCAGTATGTACAAGCTCAATGAGCTCTTGTGGCACAGTGATAGTGTCCCTGTCTCTGAGACAGAAGGCTCGAGTTCACATCCCACTCATTCCAGAGGGGTCTCATACCATCTCTAAATAGGTTGACTAAAAACACCTATGACGCACAGTAGCTACTGTTCATACATTCACACAGTCCGCACTAATCTACATTGACTCTTGGTTTGTCAACACCGTTGAGGCTTTTGACTACAGTCATCTTTGTATGAGCATTGAAACCACTATTTAAACCTAGTACATACAAAAACTGGAGGGCTCTTGTGGTAGCATCTCTACCTCTGAGCCAGAAGGCCCAGGTACAAGTTCCACCTCCTCTAGAGACGTGTTATAGCTTGAAATAGATGTGGTTAATTAGAAATTAGAAAATGTTTATACAAATATTGAGCGGGATTTTCATTTTATAGCTAGGTAATTCAATTCGGAATATTTCTCGGCTCAGCACACTCACCTCAGGAAAAAATGTCAAAGAGCATGCTTTCATTCTATGGGTAGGGGACTAAGGCAGAATAGAGTCCTGCCCTTGCAGGATACAAATTAAAATCAACCACTGGGGCTGCCAAAATCTAGTTTAAAAACCCACCCCAGTTCTCTGGGACTTGGCCCCATTTATTTCATTAAATATCAGGCTCTCTCGCTCCTACTCATCATACCCCTCACGCACTCCTACGCCCCCTCCATACCAGCTCATGCCTCACCATTCCCAATGGCCTCATTGACTCCATTCCAACCGTGTCCTCACCCAATCTATACACCATCCTCTCCAAGTCTCACCAAACTCCCAAAGTCCACTTGTACCCTCAATGGCAACTTCGCACCTCAATGCCCATTCATCCAACCTAAACTCCATATCGAAGCATGGGCCCTATAGTATAATAGCATATGTGGAAATGCTTAGAAATAGTCTTTGAAAAACTTGTTGTTATTACAACTCTTTAAAAATGTCAATCAACAGGCTCTTAATGTATCAATAACCGAGACTATAACTGTTCAACACTCGTTTAATCTTGTCAAATAAACATTGAACCGGAGACAAAATAGATTACAAGCACGAAAACGTTTGTAAGTTTATCAATTAAGCAATATTTTCTCTTCCGTGCACCCATCTCAACAAACTAAATGCAAGTATGGGCTGTCAGTTAAGTCTCAATGTGCACGTGTAAGACCTTTAAAGTTATCTTTCAAAGGTTCTTGCATCTAGTCTATGGTCCACAGCTTCTCAGAAACAGACTGGGCACTTTTCAGGTTTGCATATAGCAGCATTTAGCCCATTTGTAAATTTGTGCATTACACACCAAACTATAACTAGTCTACTTCAAATGACCATGCAAAAGCCAAGGTTTTCAAAAATTTGAACAGGTGTTTTATGCTGCCACAATTGAGTGAAATTTTCTATTAATACGTAGATGCAAAAGGCATTCTGCCAACCGCAGAGAATGTCAGTCCCATTGCAGTGCCATATATCACAATTACTGGCTATTCAAATTAAAAAAATGTTCTTTCAGTTGTGCATAACAGGCAGAAAACACATTGTACTCAACCAGTCCACACGCAGAAACCTAAAACAAATGGCCAACTAATAGATGAGATTCTGTGATTAAGGAACGCTTGTTAAATATTCTGGATGTTTTACTTGCTACAATTTAAAAAAAACAAAGTAAGACAATCAAGCTCAGAATGAGGGTCATGTACAATTGCTAGAGTGACATATATTCATATGCAAGGACTTGTTCTTTGCAAAAAAAAATTTGCAAACCTTGTGTTTTTGTGAATTAACTAGAACTTGAGGAATGTACATAGTTCCTTTGCTATCCCCCAGGAATGCCACCGCCAAATAGGTTTGATTTGTCAACTAATCAGCGCCTCCTTTTTCCTGGCGTGCAAGGTATTGCAATCATTTATAAAGTTAAAAATTACACAACACCAGGTTATAGTCCAACAGGTTTATTTGGAAGCACTAGCTTTCAGAGTTCTGCTCCTTCATCAGGTGGTTCCAAGTCAATCATTTATAAGATTGCATTCTAGTGTTAATCTTAGCGAGTCAAGACGAGCAGCTCTCTCTTCAGCAATGTTCAAGTACTGACCCGTCAAATAACTGTTTATTATAGTTAAAGGACAATATTTCACTGCCAAGGGACTTTTGGAGTGGTTTTACATCATGAAAGACCCAGTAATAGTCCTCCCAAGGGTTTCTCACTAAAAAGACAAACTGGAAGATATGAATTACATCAGGTCATTACAGATGATCTAAAAGCAGACGAAAAGTAAGCTAGTAAGAACTGATAAGATCATTTTCCTGGAAAAACAACAGGCTTGGGAAAAGGTTTCAGAAATTCAACCCACAACATAACAAAGCCTACAAAAATATTGTTATATTGAACCTTTTAACACTGGATTTTGAAATGTCAAAATGTATGTAGACAAGTTCAGTGATAAAAGCTGACATTGAAATTTCACTAAAAAAGTCATGAAAACAGAATGCTGAACCGAAAAATTCACGCATACATGAGATTTTTATATGCATTTATTAGGTATAGATCTAATTTTAGATAATGAAGAAAATGAACCAGAAGATAGTTGGAAACATGACTGAAAAATGGACTTATCATATCAGCATTTGGAAGTATTTAAAATGTGAAGACAGAGGTGAAGAAGTAGCAAGGCTCAAAACTGTGAAACAATGATAACTGACGGTCTCTACAAGCTGTTGTGCCAAAAGATTAAGGGAAAGTACAAAAGGTTAGAGAATTCGAAAACTTGGCCTGAGATAAACGGCTGAGGAAGACTTAAATACATTATGAAACAAAGGTTTTTTTTATTAACTTTTACGACATAGATGTCACTGGCTGGCTAGCATTTATTACCCATCCCCAATTGCCTTTGAGAAGGTGGTGGAGAGCTGTCTTCTTGAAATATTGCAGTCCATGGGCTGTAGGTTGATCCACAATGCCCTTAGGAAGGAAATTCCAAGATTTTGACTCAGCGACAGTGAAGGAACAGTGATATACTTCCAAACCAGGACAATGAGTGATTTAGAAGGGGACTTGCAGGTGGTATCTTCTAGTTGGAAGTAGCCATGTATTTAGAAGATGTAAGGATCTTTAGTGAATTTCTGCAGTACTACCTGTAGCTAGTACAAGTAATTCTGGTACAATGTGATGGTTGCGTTCCTGTGCAACATTATAGGAAATCACACTGTAGATGATCGCTACAGAAAATTGCTATACCCATTCAGTAGAAAGTTCACGTCATTCATCAATCGCGTAATAGCCAATTCACGTAGATGAAACACACACTATACAGAAATGCCTGCATACACTGTTGCTACGGGGTGTCAGTGGTGGAGGAAGTGGACGCTTGTGGATGTTGTACCAATCAAGCAGACTGCTATATCCTGGATGGTGTCAAGCTTCTCGGGTGTCGTTGGAGCTGTACCAATTCAGGCAAATGACTTATACTCCTGACTTGTACCTTGTAGATAGTGGACAGCCTTTGGATAATCAGGAGGTGACTTTCTTGCCGCTGTATTCCTAGCCTCTGGTCTGCTCTTGTAGTCACTGTATTGATATGGTGACTCCAGTTGAGTTTCCAATCAATGGTGACCCCCAGGATTTTGATCATGGGGGATTCATTGGTGGTAAAACCATTCAATGTCAAGGGACAGCGGTTACATTCTCTCTTGTTAGAGATGGTCATTGCTTGGCACTTGTGTGCCATGAATGTTACTTGCCACTTATCAGCCTAAGCCTGGATTGAAATAACTCATCAGTCATCAAGTCACCCTTTATTTACATCTGGATGGTCCTTGACACTGATCCAACTTCTTCATTAAGATTAAGAGCCCCAATCAGGGAATTCATTTTCTGTGAGATCCACCTGTCTCAAGTCGTTACATGGATATTGCCCAGATCTTGTTGCATTTGAACATGGACTGTTTCAGTATCTGAGGAATCGTGAAAGGTATCATTGGTGGATCTCCCTACTTCTGACCTTATGATGGAGGGAAGGTTATTAATGAAACAGCTGAAGACGGTTGGGCCAAGGACACTACCCTGAAGAACTCTTGTAGAGATGTCCTGGAGCTGATATGACTGACCTCCAACAATCAGAATCATCTTCCTATGTGCCAGGTATGAGTCCAAGCAGTGAAGAGTTTGTCTCTGATTCTCACTGACTTAAGTTTGCTAGAGCTTCTTGACGCTACGCTTAGTTGAGTGCAGCTTTGATGTCAAGGGCTGTCACTCTCAGCCCACCTCTGGAATTCAGCTCTTTTGTCTGTGTTTGACCAAGGCTGTAATAAGGTCATGAGTTGAGTGGCCCTGGCAGAACCCAAACTGAGCGTCACTGAGCAGACAATTGCTGAGCAGGTGTTGCTTGATAGCACTATTGACAACACCTGCCATCACTTTACTGATGATCAAGAATAGAGTGATGGGGCAATAAGTGGCTTGGTTGGATTTCATAGAATCCCTATATTGCAGGAACAGACCATTCAGCCCATCCAGTCAGCACCAACTATCGAACAGCATTCCATCCATACCCAGCATCTCAGTCATCCTGTAACCCCACATTTAGCATAGCCAATCCACCTAGCCTGCACATCTTTGGACCGTGGGAGGAAACTATAGCACCCAACAGCAACCTAAACAGACACGGGGAGAATGTGCAAACTCCACACAGTCACCCAAGGTTGGAAACAAACCTGGATCCTTGGCACTGTGATGCAGCAGTGTTAACTACATCATTTGTCCTGCTTTGTGTACAGGATACAACTGGGCAGTTTTCCACATCGTTGGGTAGATGCCAATGTTCTAACTGTACTGAAACAGCTTGGCTAGGGGAGCAGCAAATTCTGGAGCACATGTCTTCACTACTATTGCTGGAATTTTGTCAGGGTCCACAGCCTTTGCAGTATCCAGTGTCTCCAAACATTTCTTGACATCACATGGAGTAAATCAAATTGGCTGAAGACTGGAATCTGCAATGCTGGGGATCACGGGAAGAGACTGCACCTCTGGCAAAGACTGCTGCAGCCTTATGTTTTGCACTGATGTGCTGCGCTCCCCCATCATTGAGGGGATATTTATGGAGCCCAGTGAGTTTAATTGTTCACCACCATTCACAACTTGATATGGCACGACTGCACAGCTTAGATCTGATCCACTTGTTGTGTGATCGCTTAGCTCAGTCGATCACATCCTATTGTTAAGCATGCAAGTAGTCCTGATGGGCAAGTTCACCATGTTGACACATCATTTTCAGGTATGCCTGGTGCTGCTCCTGGCAGACACCCCTGCACTCTTCACTGAACCAGGGTCAACCCCCTGGCTAAACAAAAGAAAATCAAAGGACTGCAGATGCTGGAAATCTGAAACAATAACAGAAATTGTTGGAAAAACTCAGCAGGTCTGGCAGCATCTGTGGAGAGGAACCAAGTTAACATTGTGGATGTCAATATTGAGTTCAATAATTTTAGGGCCTGAGCATCTTCTCACATATCCTTACCTTAAACCACACAAACTTGGTGTCTTGTCACATGGGGTGCTACCATGACCATCCCATTGTCAGCTACTAATAGTCCCAATTAGACCCCATTTCTTTGTCTGCCCAACTGTTTTTCTCTCTTTCTCAGCTCCTCCTCCACCTATTGTTTACTCCTCCTCTGTTCCCCTAGCCCATCTACAGCAGATAAACCAACCTCTTCCTAGCTACAATCAGTTTTAAAGAAGGGTCACTGGATCCAAAATGTCAACTCTGATTTCTCTTCACAGATGCTGCCAGACCTGCTGACTTTTCCAAGCAATTTCTGTTTTGATCCACTGGCTTGATGATAATGGTTGAGGGGGGAATGCCGAGCCATTAGGTTGCAGATTGTACTAAAGTACAATTCTGCTGTGACTTGACCCACATCACCTCATGGATGCCCAGACCTGAGTTACTAGATCTATTTGAAGGCTGTCTCATTTAGCACAGTGGTAGTGCCACACATCATGATGGGCAGTATTCTCAATGTGAAGGCAGAACTGCGTCGCCACAAAGACTGTACAGTGGTCATTCTTACCAATACTGTCATGGCCAGACATGTGCGACAGATATACTGGTGAAGACGAGTTCAAGTAGAAATTTCCCTCGTGTTGGTTCCCTCACTCTCTGCTGCAGATCCAGTCTGTAAGTTATGCCCTTTAGGATATGTCTCTTGATTAAACTTAAAATAAAAGCCATAACTATTAATTTAACCTGGGGCAGTATTTTGTAGAGGAATAAGATGGTGTTACTGTCTGGGTCTGTAGATTGTGAAGGAGCAAAAATGGCCTTTAGTAGACTGATATGCGCTTCTTGTCAGATGTGGGAGTTTAAAGAGAGGTTAAGGGTTACTGCGGATTATATCTGCAATAAATGCTGTTGGTTGCGAATCCTATCAGATCGAATGGATCGGTTGGAGAGACAGTTAGAGGCAAGGACAAATTTGCAACAGCTACAGTATGTGATGGATGGCAGTTATAGGAAGGGGGAACAAAATCGCAGATTGAGTCACATAGATGGGTTAACTCCAGGAAAGGTAAGAGAGGTAGGCAGCTCGTGCAGGAGTCTTTTGTGGCTACCCCCATTTCAAACAAGTATGCTGTTTTGGAAAATGTAGGGCGTGATTGATTCTCAGGGGAATGTAGCATGAACAGCCAAGTTTCTGGTATTGAGACTGGCTCTAATATAATGAGAGGTACGTCAGGTTCCATTCGATTGATTGTGCTAGGGGACTCTCTAGTCCGAGGTACAGACAGACATTTCTGTGGCCAGCAGCGAAAAATCAGAATCGTGTGTTGCTTCCCTGGTGCCAGGATCAAGGAAGTCTCAGAGAAGGTGTAGAATGTTCTCACAGGGGAGAGGGGCTAGCAAGAGGTCATTGTCCACATTGGAACTAACGGCATAGGAAGGGAAAAGGTTGAGATTCTGAAGGGAGATTACAGAGAATTAGGCAGGAATTTAAAAAGGAGGTCCTTGAGAGTAGTAATATATGGATTACTCCTAGTGCTACAAACTAGTGAGGGCAGGAATAGGAGAATAGAGCAGATGAATGCATGGCTGAGGAGCTGGTGTATGGAAGAAGGATTCACATTTTTGGATCATTGAAATCTCTTTTGGGGTAGAAGTGACCTGTACAAGAAGGACAGTTTGCACCTAAATTGGAAGGGGACGAATGTACTGGCAGGGAGATTTGCTAGAACTGATCGGGAAGATTAAACTAGTAAGATGGGGGGTGCAACCCAGGGAGATAGTGAGGAAAGAGATCAATCTGAGACTGGTACAGTTGAGAACAGAAGCAAGTCAAACAGTCAGGGCAGGCAGGGACAAGATAGGACTAATAAATTAAACTGCATTTATTTCAATGCAAGGGGCCTAACAGGCAAGGCAGATGAACTCAGGGCATGGTGAAGAACTTGGGACTAGGATATCATAGCAATTACCGAAACATGGCTCAGGGATGGGCAGGACTGGCAGCTTAATGTTCCAGAATACAAGTGCTACAGGAAGGATAGAAAGGGAGGCAAGAGAGGAGGGGGAGTGGCATTTTTGATAAGGGATAGCATTACAGCTGTGCTGAGGGAGGATAGTCCCAGAAGTACATCAAGTGAAGTTATTTGGGTGGAACTGAGAATAAGAAAGGGATGATCACCTTATTGGGACTGTATCATAGACCCCCTAATAGTAAGAGGGAAATTGAGAAACAAACTTAAAAGGAGATCTCAGCTATCTGTAAGAATAATAGGGTGGCTTTGGTAGAGGACTTTAACTTTCCAAACATAGACTGGGACTGCCATAGTGTTAAAGGTTTAGGTGGAGAGGAATTTGTTAAGTGTGTACTAGACAATTTCCTGATTCAGTATGTGGATGTACCTACTGGAGAAGGTGCAAAACTTGACCTACTCTTGGGAAATAAGGCAGGGTAAGTGACTGAGGTGTCAGTGAGGGAGCACTTTGGGGCCAGTGACCATAATTCTATTAGATTTAAAATAGTGATGGAAAAGGATAGACCAGATCTAAAAGTTGAAGTTCTAAATTGGAGAAAGGCCAATTTTGATGGTATTAGACAAGAACTTTCAAAAGCTGACTGGGCGCAGATGTTCGCAGGTAAAGGGAAAAAGGGAAGCCTTCAGAAATGAGATAACAAGAATCCAGAGAAAGTATATTCCTGTCAGGGTGAAAGGAAAGGCTAGTAGGTATAGGGAATGCTGGATGACTAAAGAAATTAAGGGTTTGGTTAAGAAAAAGAAGGAGGCATATGTCAGGTATAGACAGGATAGATCGAGTGAATCCTTAGAAGAGTATAAAGGAAGTAGGAGTATACTTAAGAGGGAAAATCAGGAGGGCAAAAAGGGGACATGAGATAGCTTTAGCAAACAGAATTAAGGAGAATCCAAAGCATTTTTACAAATACATTAAGGACAAAAGGGTTACTAGGGAGAGAATAGGGCCCCTCAAATATCAGCAAGACGGCCTTTGTGTGGAGCCGTGGAAAATGGGGGAGATACTAAACGAGTAATTTGCATCAGTACTTACGGTGGAAAAGGATATGGAAGATATAGAATGTAGAGAAATAGATGGTGACACCTTGAAAAGTGTCCATATTATGAGAAGGAAGTGCTGGATGTCTTGAAATGCATAAAGGTAGATAAATCCCCAGGACCTGATCAGGTGTACCCTAGAACTCTGTGGGAAGATAGAGAAGTGATTTGGACTTCAGTAAGGCGTTCGACAAGGTTCCCCATGGGAGACTGATTAGCAAGGTTAGATCTCACAGAATACAGGGAGAACTAGCCATTTGGATACAGAACTGGATCAAAGGTAGAAGACAGAGGGTGGTGGTGGGTGGTTGTTTTTATGTCTGTAGGCTTGTGACCAGTGGAGTGCCACAAGGATCGATGCTGGGTCCTCTACTTTTTGTCATTTATATAAATAATTTGGATGTGAGCATAAGAGGTACAGTAAGTAAGTTTGCAGATGACACCAAAATTGGAGGTGTAGTGGACAGCAAAGAAGGTTACCTCAGACTACAACGGGATCTTGATCAGATGGGTCAATGGGCTGAGAAGTGGCAGATGGAGTTTAATTAGGATAAATGCAAAGTGCTGCATTTTGGGAAAGCAAATCTTAGCAAGACTTAGACACTTAATGGTAAGGTCCTAGGGAGTGTTGCTGAACAAAGAGACCTTGGATTGCTGGTTCATAGCTCCTTGAAAGTGGAGTCGCAGGTAGATAGGATAGTGAAGAAGGCGTTTGGTATGCTTTCCTTTATTGGTCAGTGTTGAGTACAGGAGTTGGGAGGTCATGTTGCAGCTGTAGAGGTCATTGGTTAGACCACTGTTGGAATATTGAGTGCAATTCTGGTCTCCTTCCTATCGGAAAGATGTTGTGAAACTTGTAAGAGTTCAGAAATGTTTACAAGGATGTTGCCAGGGTTGGAGGATTTGAGCTATAAGAAGAGGCTGAACAGGCTTGGGCTGTTTTCCCTGGAGTGTCGGAGGCTGAGGGGTGACTTTATAGAGGTTTTAAAAATTTATGCGGGGCATGGATAGAATAAATAGACAAAGTCTTTTCCCTGGGATGGGGATGTCCAGAACTAGAGGGCATAGGTTTAGGGTGAGAGGGGAAAGATATAATAGAGACCTAAGGGGCAACTTTTTCACACAGAGGGTGGTACATGTATGGAATGAGCTGCCAGAGGAATTGGTGGAGGCTTGGGACAATTGCAACATTTAAAAGGCATCTGGATGGATATATGAATAGGAAGGGTTTGGAGGGATATGGGCCGTGTGCTGGCAGGTGGGACTAGATTGGGTTGGGATATCTGGTCGGCATGAACGGGACCGAAGGGTCTGTTTCCATGCTGTACATCTCTCTGACTCTATGACTTGACTAGCTCTTTGCTACTGATCCACTCTTCATAATGGACATTCACATCCCCCACCAGAGTCCATGTCCTTGCTACCCTTAGTACTTAGTGGCATTAACATGAAGATAAGTGAGTCATCAGCCAATGGAAGGAAGACAGTACACTGTAATTAGCTGGTTTCCTGTCTATATTTGACCTGCTGTGATGAGGCTGCATGGTGTTCAGAGTCAATGTTAAAGGCTCCCAGGACAACTCCTTTACGACTTTATGTCAGGACTAGATGGGAATGTGAAGAAATCATAACAGCCAGCATCTAACTGAACAGCACAGCAGACTCAAGATCCCAAATGGACCACTGCTGCACTGAATTTATGTGTGTCCCAGTGTGTGACCTGTGGCTAGGTCATGCCTGCAAGAACCATAAAAGCCCTGACAAATAGGGTAAATCCTAATACTTTCCCTGATTCCGTGTCACAAGTGGAAGAATATCCATGCATGTTCATTCTCTCCCACCCCATGATTTTTTTTTAAAGATTTCACTAAGAATTGTTTCCTGACAGCATTTATAGAGGTTGGCCTACAGGAACAGAATGTTTCCAATGAATGACAAGAGGACAATAATTCATTAATTGGATTGTCATATACCAGTTAGAAGGCCAGTGTTTGTATCATCTAGAGTAGTTACTATGTTGGTTAAATAAACATTTCAGCATTTATTGCAATCCAGCAGCAAATGTAGCCCAACTATAGGTATCAGGAATTTTGTCCGTGTGCAAATAATGAAATCCAACTATATACATCCTGAAAAATCTTTGTCCCAAAATAGTTAAGACATTCTCATAATGTACTGCTTGAAAGCATCTCTAAATAACAGTCCTCAAACACACAATTACATTACTATGGCTGCTTGTCCTCAATATATTTTCCTGCTAAGGAAATTGGTTTAGCAGCAGGAAATTGTAAGCAGTGTAGATGGAAGTGTACAATTACAAAATAACATTAATGGATTGAATGAATATGCAAAAGTCTGGCCAATGGATTTTATCACAGGCAATTATTTAACCATCAATTTTCACCTTGAAATGGTAGATGAGAGGACTTTCTAAGTCATGCGAAGTGAGAAATAGTGGATGTCCAAAAAAAGACTTGAGGTCAATGTAGATAATGCATTAAAATGCTATGAGCAGGTACAAAAGTAGATTCATATGGATTCAAAATGTAAATCGGCTCCTCTCTCCACATATACTGCCAGATCTGCTGAGTTTCTCCAGTATTCTCTGTGTTTGTTGCAGATTTCCAGCCTCTGCAGCACTTGGCTTTTATATAGAAAGTAACTTGGGAGGAGTAGAATACATGTGAGTAGATGTTATGCCTAGTTGCACCACATTGAGCAGTCCTAGATGCCATGACTCAGAAGCAATTTATTAGCCTTGGATGGAGAGTAGTATAGTTTCTAAGATTCACCAGAAAGATACCTAGATTCCAAAGATGCAATTACATGGAGAGATGTAATGGACTGTACTTTCTGGAATTTGAGAGGTTATGATGTGGTTTGAGCTCAGATTTTAAAATAGTAATGGAAACTGAAAAGACAAGTCGAGAGTACCTACTTTTCCTGGTTGGTGAGTCTAGGATGGAAAGTTTGGAAAATTGGAGTCAAACCATTCGAAGTTGAACTAAGGAACACTCTTACACACAGTGAGTGGCAAACATTTGTGACCTTCTTCCACGAAAAGCAACTGATGTGAAATCTAAGATTACTAAATTTTTAAAATTAAATCAAGGTTTTTGAGGGATATGGAATATTTCACTTTCTTCTTTCAGACACTCCCTCAGACTAAGCTTTTGGGCATATGGGCCAGGTGCTGGCAGGTGGGACTAGATTGGGTTGGGATATCTGGTCGACATGGAAGGGTTGGATCGAAGGGTCTGTTTTCATGCTGTACATCTCTATGACTGTATGACCCTATTTGACCTAATATTGCCTGGCATGTGATGTGATGAGGTGAAATAAAATGACTAATTTACTTTATATTGCTCCAATGAAATGGCTAGATGTTTTATTATGCTAAAGACACATCTATAAGTAAGCTGTTGTTGAAAAGACAGACAGGTGAATGGAGTTTGACAAAGAGTAGCCATAATCACATTAAACTTTGAGTTGTCTCTGAGGGGCTACATAGGTTTCTCTGTTCCTATAAAAAGCAAATGTTACAGGAGAAAAATTCAAACATTAGAATATATTTAGGGAATTTTAAAATAAGCTTACTATATTTAAAAAAAGTGACAGACTGATCCACAGCCACTAACCCCTGTTTTATCTAAATTGGCTATGACTTTCTGTGTGCCATGTCAAAGGGAATTGATTTGCTTTTTGAATAGTTGTCAAGATTAGTTGAAATTTGAAATGAACAACTACTAAAATTGGAACCATTCACCAAACATAATATACTGTCAGTAATATCCAATTATGATGACTTTTCAACTTGTTCATATTACACCAATTAATTCAGGTATAAACTGAAATGTAACAGTAGGTCAGACGAACCTTATCAAGCACTTGCAAAATTTGTTGACTTAAATAGGTTTTGCTGGGTTAAAGATACAGATGCTAAATTTGACCAGCATAATTGGTTACGGAAAAAAAATCATCTCAAGTTCCTGCCTGCCTTGATCAGCAAATGCTGTTGGAAGCATATATGCAGACATCAAATGAGGAGACAATCAGGCTCATTGATGCAGACTCTTCCACCCATGTGTGCCTCCCTATAGAACTTCCATTTTGTCAAAATTCAAGAGGCGTATTGAAACGCACGGCCAATACGCTAACAACGCTTTCTGGACAGAAGGATGGAAGGACAGAAACATTTACAAATTCACATTCACCATCTTGGACACTTTAATAGACTTAAAATTAGGACAGAACCTGTGAAATTATGATTAAAAAGGAGAATGTCATGGTTTAAAAGGTAAACTTGAGGGTTTGAGTCTAGCTCCACAAGATCTTCTATAGTCAGTTAGTGTCTTTCTGCATTTGGGCTCATCTTTGGTCTGTTAAACTTTATGTAGTTTCTACTTCTCTATTAATTTGACAGGATGCTCAGTCAATTTCCAAACAATCCCTGATCCATGCAAAGCAGTGAAAACAGTGAATTTGATGGAGCAATGACCTGTAGTTGTGATAGCAAACTGGCTGTGCAAATTTCAAAGGCATGCAGCCTTGCTTCTTAGTCACTGCTCAGCACTTCAATGTTCATCTTACACAATTAAATCTACTGCGCTGCGGTAGTAGATAAAATCATTAATTTCCTGTACTTAGCTCCACTTATGAAGTGACTTGAGACATCTTCCCAATTAAGTGTTATACAAAGGTATGCTGCAGTCACAATAACTTGCAGCAATACAAAATAGAATTTATTGGCAAACAAATGGGGGAACATAAATCTCAATGGCCTGTGAACTTTTAGAAACATAAATCTTCTGCAGGAATTGCGAAAACAAATTTTGATGTTACGTGTGAGTGAAAGTAAGCGTTTTACAGAATTTCTTTTAATGCTTTCACAAACCTCAAGCACAGAATTCTTGGAAAAGAAGGAATATGTAATCACTTACAGATAGATAGCATCTTTCTGGATGTACATTCTCAATACCATTGTGCCCCTGAGGGAATATGCAGCTTCAATAAAGGCATCATTTTCTGAAACATAAGACAGGCTTTTAGGGCACTCAATTTCTTAAAGTTGATGAAGGCAAAAAGTTGATTTCAAAGGCAAACACAAAAAGATTAAAGTTTCAATTTTGAGAAATATATTAATGATGCAACTTGATTTTTAGAGATTGCAGAGTGTAACCTTGTGTGTTATAGTCCACACAGATTCTGTATGGTAACAATTACAACATATTTTGGGATCTCCATGAAAGGGATGTTTATTTCTTACTGGAAATTTCAGAATGGAAATAACACAATTCCAATATAGCTCAGTTGGCTAAATGATTTGCATGTGGTTCAGAGTAATACCAACAGCATGGGTTCAATTCAGGCTCAGAGAGACTTGGACCTCCCTTCGCTTCCTTCCCCAAGTATGGAAAGCAATGGCAAACCACTATTGACAAAAAATTGCCAAGAAAACAGTTCAAGATGAAGGAACAACATCAGACAACAAGCCTTTGAGGAAAGCACACATGGAATGGAATGGAAATATGGTAGTTGAGGAACACAAAGTTACAACATTTAAAAGGCATTTGGACAATACAGGAATAGGAAAGGTTTTGAGGGATATGGGCTAAATTTAGGCAATGGGATTAGTTTGATTTGGGAAATTTGGTTGGTGCAGGCACATTGGAATCAAGGGCCTGTTTAGACTGTAAGACATTGGAACAGAAATTAGGTCATTCAGCCCATCGAGTCTGCTCTGCCATTCAATCACAGCTGAAATGTTTCTCATCTCCATTCTCCTGCTTTCTCCCCACAATCCTTGATCCCCTTGGTACTCAAGAACATATCTATCTCAGTCTTAAATATACTCAATGACCTGGCCTCCACAGCGTTCTGTAGCACTGAATTCCATAGATTCACCACTCTCTGGTTGAAGAACTTTCTCCTTATCTCCATTCTAAAAGGTCTTCCCTTTACTCTAAGACAATGCCCTTGGGTCCTAGTCTCTCCTACCAATGGAAACATCTTCCCTACATCTACTCTGTCCAGGCCATTCAGTATTCTGTATGTTTCAATTAGATTCCCCCTCATCCTTCCAAACTCTCAAATATAAACCGTGAGTCCTCAAACATTCCTCATAGGTTAAGCATTTCATTCCTGGGACCATTCTCATGAACCTCCTTTGAACCTGCTCCAGGGCCAGTACACTCTTCCTGAGATATGGGGCCCAAAACTGCGCACAACACTCCAAATGTGCGCCAGAGCCTTACAGAGCCTCAGAAATACATCCCTGCTTTTATACTCAAGACCTCTCAAAATAAATGCCATCGTTGCATTTGCCTTCCTAACTACTGACTCAACCTTAAAGTTTACCTTAAAGTTGAAAGAATCTAGGACGAGAACTCCCAAGTCTCTTTGCACTTCAGATTTCTGAATTTTCTCCCCATTTAGGAAATAGTCCATGCATCTATTCTTCCCACTAAAGTGCATGACCTCACACTTTCCCATGTTATATTCCATCTGCCACTTCTTTGCTCACTCCCCTAACCTGTCCAAATCCTTCTGCAGTCTCCTCACCTCCTCAATGCTACCAGTCCTTCACCTATCTTTGTATCGTCTGCAAACTTAGTGAGAATGCCCTCAGTTCCTTCATCTATATCGTTAATGCATAAAGTGAAAATTTGTGGTCCCAACATGTGCCTTGTGGAACACCACTTGTCACCAGCTGCCATTATGAGAAGGACCCTTTTATCCCCATTCTCTGCTTTCTGCCAGACAAGCTTCTATCCTCTGACACAATGGGCCTCTTATCTTACTCAGTAGCTTCCTGTGTGGTACCTTGTTGAAGGCCTTCTTGAAGGTAGATAACCTCCATTGGGTCTCCTTCATCTAACCTGCTCGTTACTTCCTCAAAACATTCTAGCAGATTTGTCAGGCATGACCTCCCCTTGACGTAACCATGCTGACTTTGCCCTATTTTAGCATACACTTCCAAGTATTCAGAAACCTCATCCTTCATAATGGATCTTACCCAAGACTGAGATTAGGTTAATTGGTTTGTAATTTCCCATTTTGTGCTTTACTCACTTACTTTTGCCTTACTTACTTTCTGTAATATATTTACCATTCCTCTTCTCATTGTCATTCGTTTGTCCAGAGTGCTTGAAGTTTGATTGTTAACCCTTTCCATGTACTCTGTCCTATGTGTGTCTGTGCTGGAGATTTTAATAACGTCTCCTGGACTTTGCACTCTTACCTCTGCCTTTCATTCAGGTTTTCTAATTTACCTGATAAATTAGAAATTTCCACCCCCCCCCCCCCCCCCCCGTCCACCACCTATTTAGCTTAAAGCCCTGTCTATAGTCTTAGTTTTGCAATGCACTCGGACTCTGGTCCCAGAACGGTTCAACTGAAGACCGTCCCATCGGAACAGGTCACTTCTTCCCCAGTACTGGTGCCGATGACCCATGAATTCAAACCCATTCCTCCAACACCAATCTTTGAATCACGCATTTACCTGCTTAATCTTATTGACCCTGTGCCAATTAGCTCGTGGCTCAGCTAGGAATCCAGGGGTTAATTACCTTTTTGTGTTTCGGTGCTGTTTGACTCTATAAGAAAGGAAGGTAGTAATAGGCCAGTAAGCTCACTGCCCACTCTCATATTTAATGAGATCATTGCTAATCTTGTACTTCAAAATCATTTTCCTGCATTGTTCCCCTCCCCTCCTTATCTGTTAATGTTTCTAAAATGTAGAAATTTATTGGTATCAGCCCTGAACATAACTAAACACTGAAATTCCCACAGGCGCATGGGGGCAAAAAATTTCAAAGATTCAAAGTAGTGATCTTTCTGGTATTCAATTGGTCATAGCCTATCAACCCGAAAATGATTCATCTATTTATATTCTATGTTTTCTGTCTGTTAACCAGTTCTCAATCCATGCCAGTATATTCCACAAATCTGAAGTGCTTTAATCTCTTGTGTGGGACCTTATCAAAAGACTTAAACATGCCACATCTACTGGTTCCCCTTTGTCTATTCTGATAAGTAATATACACACAAAACTCCAACAGGCTTGTCAAATATGATTTGTCTTTCATAAATATAAAGTAGACTAGATACAATCATAACATTTTTTTCTAAGTGTCTGTTGTCACATCCTATTAGATTCTAGCATTTTACCTACAACTGATATTGGGCTAATAAGTCTGTAGTTTCAGGTTTTCTCTGTAGTTTTCTGTTATTTTCCCCTGGCGATGAAGAACAAGTGTTGAAAAATGTGATGCTGGAAAAACACAGCAGGCCAGGCAGCATCCGAGGAGCAGGAGAATCAACGTTTCAGGCATTAGCCCTTCTTCAGGAAGGGCTTATGCCCGAGGAATGATTGGTAAGGGATCAGGTGGGCACTCATATAAACTGTTCCATTTGGTGCTCCTCCTCCTTCAATCAACGGCAGAAAAACAATTACTTTTCTGACCTTTCTTAGCTCCATAGAAGAAACACACTGGACTCAAATCATTAACTCAGTTGCTCCCTCACAGATGCATCTAGGTCTGTTGAGTTCCTCCGGGACTTTCTGTTTTTATTTCAGATCTCTAGCATTTGCAGTGCATAGCTTGTATTACAGAAGTATTCCTCTGATCTAAAACAAATGTTAGCCACACTTGGAACACTTCCCTTACTGTATTTTTTTGTTCTTTTTTCGTAAATGTTCTTTAAATTGTCCCTCTACCATCGTACATTTTTTTGTAAATGTATTTATTGGCCAAAAAAAACTTTGTTTTGACTTTACAAAAATATAAAGTTGTTAAAAAAACACAAATACCAGTATAATAAACAAAAATGCAAATTACAATGCAACTACTAATCTACCCTATAAACAAACCAAAACCAGACACTGTGCAAAACAATACCAATAAATAAGGAAGTGACTGAACAAAAAACAAAAGAACACACAAGAACACAGAATAACAATGCTGGGCACAAAGCTTCCAAACCAAAAAACGGGAGCGTTTTATATATATACCCATATACTCAGGAATCCTCTTCCAGGGCCCAGGGGTCAGCAAACCTAACCATCCTGGTTAAACTAACGCCCTAGTTAAGATAGCAGACAAATCTGTATTCAAATAACTCAAAAAGGGCTGCCATGTCTTATAAAAAAGGTCTGTGTTGTGGTGCACCATATTCATGAAAAATTAATTTTCACCATCCCAGCAAGCCTAGTGAGTTCTCAGACACCCAATTCATCAGAATATTCTTCTGTGCATAGTAAGTAAGAATATCAAATAGTTTCTTCCCATGCCTTCCTAAAGATGATAAATTCGGGAGACCCAGGAGATGTCGAGTCTACTTTAACTTTGATCCTCAATACCCTCCCTATCTCTGCCGCCTCGGCGCCCAATAAGCATGTGCCTGTGGCATGTCCAGAAGCAATAGGTAAGAGTAGATTAGATTCCCTACAGTTTGGAAACAGGTCCTTCGGCTCAACAAGTCCATACTAACCCTCCGAAGAGTAATCCACCGAGACCCATTTCCCTCAGACTAATGCACTTAACACTACGGGCAATTTAGCATGGCCAATTCACCTGACTTGCACATCTTTGGACTGTGGAAGGAAACTGGAGCACCCGGAGGAAACCCGTCCATCACCACTTAAAGGAGAACCTAGGGCCACCTTCAGCTTCTGCCACTTTCTTAAGGTCCCCCAAAGGCATAGCCTCCAACTTTGCAAAGTTGACCTTATATCCTGAAATAGCCCTAAATGAATTGATACATTGTATCAGATGGGATACGGAGGTCATCGGGTCCGATAAAAGCAGAAGGACATCATCCGCATACAGTGTAATCTTGTGTACCCTCGATCCCACTTCTGGAGCGGTTATGTGGACATTCTGATGAATGGCATCTGCCAGCGGCTCTATCACCAACGTAAATAACAACAGTGAGAGGGGCAGCCCTGAAAACCATCCCTACCAATCCCAAAGTTCCCAGACTTCACCCCGTTGGTGATGACCACGGTCAGAGGGTGGTAATATAAAACTCCACCCTCCTAGCAAAGACCCCATTCAACCCAGAATCTTAACATTTGAATTTAATAGAGAGATGGGCCTGTATGAGGCACAATCCTCAGGAACTTTCCCCTTCTTAAGAATGAAGGAAATATTAGCTTCTGGTAGGCAGTCATGCATATGGAGTGATTGTACATCTCCAACATCGGCCCTGACAGAATCCCTATAAACTCCTCATAAAACTCACCCGGGAGACCATCAGGGCCAGGCGCTTTCTCACTTTGAAGTTGCCTAACTGCCTCCTGTATTTCCTGAACTGTCAAGGGTGCATTAAGGAGACAGGCCTCTTCCAGGGTTACCCCCAGAAGGTCCAGGCTCTTAAAAATGGTTTCCATCTTGACCTACCTGTCCTCAGACCAATACAATTCAGAGTAAAAACTCCGAAAAGCCTCTTTAATCCTTTTGACATCGTATGTAAGGACCCCGCGCTGTCTCTGATTGCAGTAAGGGATTGGGGAGCTAGTTTTTTCCTAGTCAGATATGCTAAATACTTCCTTGGCCTATCCCTATACTCATAGAACATAGAACAATACAGCGCAGAACGGGCCCTTCGGGTAAAATGAAGGATGCATGGCCTCGACCACAGATGGGATTTAGATACAGCGTGAGGAAATTTAGGATGAAAACAAGCAGTAATCTTGTTACGGGTTGTGAAATAAAGGCGAAAAAGCAAGCATATACCACAAATCCATTTCATGTCTCAGTTCATGCTGAGTTTCTAAATTAACAGTTGTGGGTATTGTATGATCGATATCCCTTGAAATTTCTAATGCCTGCTGTGATACGCCAACTACCTTACCTGAGCATCACAAAGCTGAATACTGACCACAGCCATGTCTACAAATAGAGGAGAGTTCCTGGATAGTTCAGGCCTCTTGTGGGAACATCTGTTCATGACCATCAGTAAGAATGACCATTATATAGCCCTTATGGAGACAAAGATCCATCTTCATATTGAGGACATCTGTTGTACAGCACGATGATGAATAGCATTGACTTCAAACTGATCTATCAACTAAAGAGTGGGCACCCATGAGGCAATGTGGGCCATCAGGAGCAGCAGCAGGATTGTACTCCAGCACAACCTGTAACCTCATAGACCAGCATATTCCCCACTCAATCATTACCATCAAGCCAGAGGATCAACCTTCGTTCAGTGAAGGCATTCCTAAAAACGAGGTCTCAAACCCTGGTGAAGCTACAGCACAGGACTACTTGCATGCCAAACCACATACACAGAAAGGGATAGACAGGACTAAGAGATTCCCAACCAATGGATCATATCTCAGCTCTGCGTTCCTGTGACATTCAGTTTTCAATGGTGGTGAACAATTAAACAACTCACTCCAGGGAAGCCTCCACAAATACCCTTATTGGCAATAGAACATAGAAAATACAGCGCAGAAGAGACCCTTCGGCCCTCAATGTTGTGCCGACCTGTGAACTATTCTCAGCTCGTCACCCTACACTATCCCAAAATCAACCATATACTTATCTAAGGATTATTTAAATCTCCCTACTGTGGCTGAGTTGACTACATTAGCAGGTAGGGCATTCCACGCCCTTACCACTCTCTGCATAAAGAACCTGCCTCTGACATCTGTCTTAAATTTATCACCCCTCAATTTGTAGTTATGCCCCCTCGTACACGCTGACATCATCAACAAGAGACTTTCACTGTCTACCCTATCTAATCCTCTGATCATCTTGTATGTCTCTATAAAATCCTCTCTTAGCCTTCTTCTTGCCAATGAGAACAGGTTCAAGTCTCTCAGCCTTTCCTCATAAGATCTTCCCTCCAGACCAGGCAACATCCTGGTAAATCTCCTTTGCACTTTTCCAATGCTTTCACATCCTTCCCGAAATATGGGGACCAGAACTGTACACAATATTCCAAGTGTGGCCGCACCAGCGTTTTGTATAGACGCAGCATGATGTTGCAGCTCTGGAACTCAATCCCTCTACGAATGAAACCTAATACACCGTATGCCTTCTTAACAGCACTATCCACCTGGGTGGCAACTGGATGGCAACGTTCTGGGATCTATGTACATGGACTCTAAGATCCCTCTGCACATCCACACTACCAAGAATCTTGGCTAGCAAAAGCAAGTTCTTTCTTTGTGCTCTGTGGTGCTGAATTCAGGGCAGACCAGAGGGCCGTGATCCACTTAGTTTGGTTAACTAAGGTCTTGCAAAATATGCCACCTCAGCGGCTTTCAGCCACGTCTCAATTAGATGCTGCTATTCCTCCTTCTGTTGTTTCCGGCTAGTCGAACTGGAAATAGCTAGTCCCCTAGCAAAGGCCTTAGCAGTTTCCCATAGCATAGATAGACTACTAGCCACGCATGAGTTGGTATTCAAAAACTCCTGAAACTCCCTCGAAAAGAATTCCACAAATTTGGAATCCTTGAGGAGAAAAGGATCCAAGTGCCAGTGCCGTGAGCCTAGGCCCACACTCTTGGCCTTAAGCCACAAATATGCCATCATGTGATCAGAAATAGCTATGGTTCCCAATTTTACAACCCAGAATCGAATCCAGAAGGGCTGAGGGCACCAGAAAAAGATCCATCCTTGTAGATATTTAAGCGGGTCTGAAAAAAAGGTGAAGTCTCTGCCAATAGGGTGAAGACATCTCCAAATGTCCACAAAGCCCAACTCCTCACATAAGTCAGTCACCTGCATGGCCCGCAAAGAGATAGTTGGGGACTCACTAGACATCCTGTCCACTGTCAGATCCAAAAGGCAATTGAAACCCCCCCCGCCCCACTATAATAATGTGCCATGTTCCAAAGGCACTCAGCTTAGAGAAGGCACTGATCAAACATTTGAGGGGATGTGCCAAAGGACAGTAGACATTTAAGATGCCATATTTCTCCCCATGTATCAGGGCCTTAAGTATCACAAACCGTCCTTGCTCATCTTTCACCTGTTCTAATAATGTGAATGGAAGGTTTTTCTGGATAAGTATAGCCATTCCCCTACTTCCCTGTCAACCTTCAGATCGATACAATTCAGAGTAAAAACTCCAAAAAGCCTCATTAATCCTTTTGGCATTGTGTGTAAGGACCCCGGCACTGTCTCTAACTACAGTAATACCCAATCATAAACCTACTGTTGTAACTTCACATGTTCCCCATCATCACGATGGGTTTCCTGCAACAGAGCACTTTCAACCCTTTACCTCTTAAGGCTAGAAAGCACATTTTTCCTTTTAATAGGCAAATGACTTCCCTTAATGTTCCAGGTGCACCATTTAACAAGACACTTAGCCACATCCCCTACCAGAGACCCTTGAAACTCCGGGGAGGGAGAATGCAGCTTGCAATATGCCGAGCACAAGTAAACGAAGACTCAGAGCTGTAAAATTGTGTACACGAAAACCACTCGAAGATAACTACAAATGACTATTGCTACCAAAAAACTACAAAGAAAACCAACTATAAAACCTTGAATGGGAGACTCTCCCCTCGCCCATATGGGGCACTCACCCTACCCAATCCCCCCCTTTACAGCTCCTTCAAGCCAGATTGCGCCCCCAGCCTTAGGCAAAAAAAAGTAAACAAGGAGATTATCCTTAACAAAAGAAGACAAAGTCAGATAAGCACTCCCCCATCCATGGCTCCATGTCAGCCCCAATTATGACTAAAAGAGAAAAAGAACAAAAAAAAAGTGGAAAACAACAAAGAGCACCCATTATATTTCCCATGATAAAATCCACTCATAAAAAATATAATAGGAACAACATATTCCAAGATTTTTTTCTCCTTTCTTAAAAAAGATTATTAGGGAGAGAGGAAAAACAAAAGAAAGGGAAAAGGGAAAACACAGGGAAAGAAGGAAAAGAGGACAAACATTAACCATATTCTTCAGATCAGTTAGTCTATTTTAAAGTGTCCACAAAGTTCTTGGCTTTATCCACCGAGTCAAACATATAAACCGAATCCTCGTGGCTGAAATGGAGCACCACCGGGAACTTCATGCAGTCCTGGATGCTCAGGTTCTTCAGCTTCTTCTTAACTTCATTGAGGAACTTCCTCTTTTGGACTATAACTGCTGAGAAATCTTGGAAGAACATAATTTTTGACACCTTGCACAGCGGTGGTTGTGGATTTTTCTCCACTGATCTGGAGGCTTCTATCACTCTTTGCTTGTCCCTGTATGTGAGAAAGTGCGCTAGGACCGGATGGGGGCACTGTACCGGCCTGGATCTGCACACTGACACCCGATAGACCCTTTCAATCGAGGGCCTGGATTCACCCGGACAAGGACTCGATCGCAGCTTCCGAGGCCTTGGCTCGACCCGCCACCTCTTCCATCCGCGCCCCAAGGCCCTGGAGCTCCTGTTCATGATGGGTTGGATCTGGGCACGAATCTCCTCGAACGCAGCCTCTAAGTTCGCGGCACGTCTTGTCACCGCCACCAGCAATTCCTGCAGGTCCGTGAAGTTCCTTGGGGGTTTGAGAGAGACCGCTGCTCAGCCTCTGGTGCACCTGGTGCTGCGGGGGAGTGTCCTTCCTGCTGGTGTTTGCTCCCTTTGGCATCCATCCCATTCCAAATTGTGAACAAATATATGTTCTCAAAGTTTTAAATTAACAATTCTTTCATAGAAGTTAGCCAAGGACGGCAAAAAATACACCAATTGCTGAGCCGTCTAATTCTAATGAGTCGCCGCCATCTTGCCAAGACCTACCATTGTATATTTTAACAGTTTCCTAATTCACTATCGCCAATTTGTCCACCACAGTTTCATTACTTCCTGAGACCAGATTGTAAACCCGAATGTCTGATTAAACTGCATCATTCTCAAACTTAATTTAGAATATTATCATAGTGTGGTCACTATTCCTAAAGGCTCCTTTACAATGTTTTCTTGATACTTGGTTTAACAAAGCCCATTCTGTATTAGTTCAAAGAAAGCAATTCAATACATGTGACACTTTGAAGGCCAGGCCAAAACCTTGCCAAATCTGTCAAGCATGGAAAATGTACCATCCCAACCTGATCTTATCCAAAGTAAATGCCTGTCAATGTTCCCTGAAGATGCAGTGGTAATTAGGAGTGGACAATTACTGCAGCCTAATGAGCATTGTCCAAATCTCAGGAACAAATTTTAAAATAAAATAGTGATACAACAATTGTAAGATTGGTGTTAGTATCAGCATTACATAGATTGTGCACAAAACTCATTTATATGTACCAATAACATCATGAAATACTTCCTTGCATTCCTAAGAATTGCTAGATGTTCGAAGAGGTACCTGAAGGAGTGGCCTTTTCAGACACCACACTCCAACTGGTAGAAGAGGAAGAATCAGAGGATGCTATTAAAGGAGATAGAGAGTAACTGAGAAATGGTTGAAGGTTCTGCCACCAAACAAAGAACAGAAACATACAGGTATCCGAAGACAACAGCAAGGAATGTAATCAACGCCATTAACTATGGAGGAGCAAGACCATGAACGGATTTGAAAATAAATGGTAAGCATTTTAAATTCAGTGTTGTGGTGAGCCAAATAAAGGCTTGCAGGTTTAGGGGTGATACGAGGACTAGATTCAGTACAGGAAAAGATACAGGCAGCAGAGCTTTGGCCAAGGTGGAGTTTGTGGCGAGCATAGCATTGGAAATGTTGAAGATGGGGAGCGTGAGGGACTGCTGAGGGTTTCAACAACAATGGAAGAAGTGCTGGGGAGGAACGCAATGTTGCAGAGTTGGAAACAGTAAACCGGGTGATGGATCGAACATGAGCTTGGAGGTTTAGTGTCAAGCAAGGCACAAATGTCATACATCATTGGATTCAATCTAAATGTGCAACTGGTGTGAAATGGAGTCAAGCATAAAGAAATTAGGAAAAAGAAAAAATTGCCAGGAGTTATGTCAGATGATGTAAGGCTTTCTAATCAATCTTAAATTTATCACATTCATCTAGTATTTATGTTCTTTCAACACTAAAAATATTCTGTTTCAATTTAAATACAGGAGTTGGTTAGCTCATTTGGCTGGATGGCTGGTTTGTGAACAGTATGGATTCAATTACACACTGACCGAAGTTACCATGAGGGACTCTCCTTCTCAACCTCTCCCATTGCCTGAGGTGTGGTGGCCCTCAGGTTAAATCATCACTTGTTGTCTCTCTCTAATGAGACAGCAGCCCTACGGTCTGATAGGAGGCACCTTGAGAGAAGAATGATTCTGAAGATGAAGGGTTTTTTAAATGAGGAGCAGTTGAGGACTCTGGGCCTGTACTCAACAGAGTTTAGAAGAATACTCCATTGAGTTTAAATCTTACAGAATACTGAGAGGCCTGGATAGAGTGGACGTGAAGAAGATGTTTCCACTGGAGAGATCAGGACCCAAACGCATAGCCTCAGACTGAAGGGATGACTCATTAGAACTGAGTTGAGGAGAAATTCCTTTAGCCAGAGAACTCATTTCCATAGAGGGCTACAGAGGCAAAGATATTGGGTGTCTTTTAGACAGAGATAGGTTTTTGATTAGTAAGCGGCTCAAGGTTTACAGGGAGAAGACAGGAGAATGGGATTGAGAAACATGTTAGCAACGGATGCATTGTGGAGCTGATTCGTTAGATTGAATGACCTTGTTCTGCTTCCACATCTTATTGTTTTATGGTGAAAGGGATGGATTCAGAATCTGAAAAACAATATTTTCAGTGAATGTCAAATAGATGGGTAGTTGCAACAATGGCAATAATAGTACTGGGAGAGGATGATGAGCAGCAAAGTGGTTGTCATTGACATAGCCTGAAGCTGATCTAGTACTTGTGTCATACAGAGGAAGGGAAATATGCATTATATGTTGCCTTTCAAAATGTCAAATCTAATTTCCATCAATTTCATTTTCGGAATTCAGACCACAGAGAAGCAAACCTTTAAGAATAATCTGACAGTAATAATAATAAGTTTGGCATTCTTATTGTACCTTCTTTCATTTCTGAGCTGAATAATCCTACAACAGGAATGTCCCATTGTGGTTTGAGATCACTGTGTAAATCTCCTTTTAAACAGGCTTCAACATCTTCTGTTGACGTCAACAGAACGGGAGTAGGTATTCTGCTCCTAGCAAGGGAAAAAATGAATATCAACAACTCAGGCAATATAGTTGCACATCATTAAGAACTCTTAAAATGTCCAGCAAAAGGTATCCAACACAGTTTAATAGCAAGCAACATGACCAATGATGCTCAAATT
Source organism: Chiloscyllium plagiosum (assembly GCF_004010195.1). Lineage (NCBI taxonomy): Eukaryota > Metazoa > Chordata > Chondrichthyes > Orectolobiformes > Hemiscylliidae > Chiloscyllium > Chiloscyllium plagiosum. Next base: position 45,716,953 of record NC_057719.1, read on the forward strand.
CAACAATCACAATCAACCATATTGTATTTTTTTTTAGATTACATTACAGTGTGGAAACAGGCCCTTCGGCCCAACAAGTCCACACCGACCCGCCGAAGCGCAACCCACCCATACCCCTACATTTACCCTTTACCTAACACACTACGGGCAATTTAGTATGGCCAATTCACCTGACCTGCACATCTTTGGACTGTGGGAGGAAACCGGAGCACCCGGAGGAAACCCACGCAGACACGGGGAGAATGTGCAAACTCCGCATAGTCAGTCGCCTGAGGCGGGAATTGAACCCAGGTCTCTGGCGCTGTGAGGCAGCAGTGCTAACCACTGGGCCACCGTGCCGCCCACTAATTTAAATGATTCAACAAAGTTGGTAATTCTTATCTAGTATTTATTTTTCCAATAGTCCTTCATTACAAATATAAGCCTGCTAATAATTTTGGGTAATTCAGCAGTTTCTAAATGGTGTCCTCTAAGCACATAATGTACAGACACCCTCTAATGGCCATAATGGGCACTACTGTGTCAAGTATTCACCAGAATCCAGTTTAGCAGTAACCATGCATTTAAAGATATATTTTATGCATGGATATATTGAATTATTTACTAAATTTACAAACAGTTTGCTCAAGTTTCAAGAATATATCTTGAGGGAAGAAGAAGAGCTAATGGGTTGGTTTCACAGGTTAGGGCCTTCATGTCTAAAAGTACAGCCACCAATGGTGAAGTGAGTAAAATACAGAATGCTCGAAAGGCCACAATTTGATGAGTGCAGATATCTCAGATTGTTGTAGGGTTTGAGGAGGTTTCACAGATGGGGAGAGATGAGATCACAGAGGGATTTGAAAACAAGGTTAAAAACTGAAGGTGGTGTATGCCAGCATACATAAGGCTAACGAATAAACACGATAGTGTTCAAGTTAGGATACAGACAGCAGATGTTTCAATGATTTCATGGAAATGGAGGGTTAAAAAGAAACAAAATGGCTGGGATTGTCAAGGTCAGAGTCAACAAATGCATGAATGAGGGTTTCATTAAATGTATGTTGATATTAGTTTGAGTACTTAGCAGGCATCATTGTTGACAGAATAAGAATTGCAGGAATAGAACCTCATTTTTTGAATGTCAGCTAAAGTTAACCATAAGAAACTCCATTACACAAACAGTTTGAATCTGAACTAATGATCCCACCCCAAGAACTGAAGAATGCAATTTCCAGATGCTGTACATAATGTTCCAGATGTTCTTTTTTGAAGTCTGTGAATCTTGCCAGCAAAACAATTTAATCTATTAATTTCCAGTAATTTTACAGTTTAAGCATAACACTTTCCAGGCGAAAATTTCAATTTGACATGTCTTGAGTGATAGTTAAAATTCAGTTACTCAAGTAGCTTTACTACATCCTTAAAGGAATATGTTCCAGTTACATTGTGTTTGTTGCTTGTTTCTAAGGTTATTGCCTCAATATATCACCACCTCACATGACTGTATTGCATCCAGCAGCTGATGATACTTCAAGCTTAGTTATTATCTTCTCAAATTTAATTTTCCCATTCTGTTTGACAGTACTATTGATTACAATTTCCCTCACATTGCTGCTGACTGAGAGCAGACTAATGGAGCAGTAATTGATTGGGTTGGATTTATCTGCTGTTTGTGTATAAGATAAATTAGCAATTTTCCATATTGTCAGGTAGATGCCAGTGTCATAGCTGTACTAGGACAGTTTGGTTAGGGACATGGCAAGTTCTAGAGAGAATATCCTTAACATTATTGCTGAGATATTGTTGGAGCCCATAAACTTTGCAATGTCCAGGGCCTTCAGCCTTCTCGTGACATCAACTGATCGAATGAATTGAATTGTTTGAAGACTGGAATCTGAGAGCCAGGGGATATCCAGCAGATTTCCTTCCCTGAAGGACATCAGTGAACTAGATTTTTTCGATGATAATTAATACTGTTCCATGGTCATCTTTAGACTTTTAATTCCTAATATTATTGAAATCAAATCCCACTATTGACTGTGATCTTCTCTGTTTATCCATAGACCCATGTTGCTGGGCAACAATACAGATAATTCAACTTTCTTTAATGCATTAAACCACCAATCTTCATTTCTTCACTTCAAAGGTTGAAAAATCTCATGAAAAATGCATATATACAAAGAGACCTCCAGACCTTCAGCATTAACCTGACAAAACAACTCTAAATATTAACCTGTAACTATGTCGCTGCCTTCTTAACAGAAAGATACAAAATATAAATTAAATTTAAAATTATTGTTCCTAACACCAGATACACAGTATTAAAAGAGGCCAAATTATCTCAACTGTGTATTCAATCAACCTCAGGATTGCCTCACCATAAGTAATTCTATAACCTACCACATGGACAGCAGCATAGGTTAACGAAGGAAGCCAAATGTGCTGTTTTCACAGAAGGGTTCTGAAGAAGGGTCACGGGGCCCGAAATGTTACCTCTGATTTCTCTCCGCAGATGCTGTTAGATCAGCTGAGTTTTTGTTTTGTTTCGGTTTTCACAGAACGTGGGTGGAATACCCATGTAAAAGTGAAAATTACAGAATAACACAATAAAAAATGTACACCTCAGTTCAACACCGGCATCTCCAAATCATAATAAAAATGCATCTTTAATTAATCATCTTAAATGAGTGGTTTGGAGAATTATGTAAGAATCCTGAGGATATTTGCCTAAAGTATAAACCTGTTTCTTCCTCAACTGCCTGATTTGCTGAGTATTCCCAGCATTTTCTGTTTCTATTTCAGATTTCCACTATTTACATTATTTGGCTTTTGTGATTGAAAATCCTGCATTTTGTGCTACATACCACCGCATGGCAAAAAAAAGTACATCCTGTGACTAATGGCCAGCAACGTTACATAAGATCTATTTACCTCGTGTGAGTTGGTAGTACTTGCCCCTCTGAGTCAGAATATTGTGAGTTCAAGTCCCAAACCACAGATTTGAACACAGAAACCAAGGTTGGCAATTAGGATAGAAACCAAAGGCATGTTGTAATGTTGGGCATGCCAGATTTTGGATGAGACATTAAACCAAGACTCCATCTGCCCTCTCGGGTAGGCAAAAAGATTCCTTTTGAAAATGAACAGGGGAGGAGCCACTGTCCCATATCATTAAAGCACCCTCAATCAATCTCATAAAAACAGATTATCTGCTTATTCTCACACTGCTGTTTGTGGGAAATAGTGCAAGTTGGCTGACATGTTTCCCAGCGACTACACATCAAAAGTATTGCATGCTGTAGACACATTCCAGATGCAAGATACTTTCACTTGCAGAAAAAAATCACTTGCATCTTGTAGTATTTCTCACAAGTTTCAGAATGTGTGAATCACACCCCGTTTTATATTCCAAACAGTAACAGATCTTGTTATAGATGCAATCAACAACAAACCAGCAGCAAGAAAATCAGACATTTTTGTTGATATGTAGCATGAAACTTTTAAGTAACTGTAACTGCCTTCTAATTAATCTCAGATGCTTAAGTGCAACTGCAATTTAGCATTTAGACTTTCTCAACAAGGAAAACAAAAACTTGAAAAAAAGCCTCAGGTGGACAGGGCAGATTAAACATATCTTCATCGCAGCAGCTAGATACTGAAATGTGCTCTGGACTCCAGATTTCCAGTGACCATGTACTGGTCTCTTAACATAGAAATTCTCTTTCCCTTATCTATTACAGGTTATTATGGTGACAAGAATTATATCGAAAAGTTGGTTGCAGCAGTGCAAGCTGTAAACTTGAATGGCAAATCATTAAAATGCTTGTACATAAAAGACAAGAAAAGGATCTTGATTTTAACTGCTGAGTGGGAGTGCGGAAAAGATAATGGAGTCCTTGTTCAGGAGCTGCTTTTGGTAGGTTTGCATGCTTTTAATAGTGAGGCCTCAATATCATTGAAAAACCTGGAAAGCTGGTGGGAAGTGGCTAGCTGGCCTTTAACATCATAGGGCTAGAACGCTGGCATGGGGACCCAGGGCAAGAAGTGCCAGGTGAAACTGACTATATTGGCGAAGTGCAGCAAGAGTGCAGATGTTGGGTAGGAGAGGGAGAAGGGAGTGGGTGGTGGATGCCAAGGACAGTGGAGTCTGCAAAATAAAGCAAATTACTGGGAATGCTTGAGATCTGAAATGAAAAACAGAAAATGTTGAAGATGCTCAGCAAGTCTGGTAGCATCTATGTGGACAAAAACAGACTAATCAAGAGCTCCAAAAAAGGGTTATATTGGACTTGAAACATTAACTCTTTCAGTTGCCAAAGCTTCTTTCTGGTGACTAGAGAAGATACCCCAATCATAAAACAAATAATGTCTTACAATAACTCCTGGTCTTGGCCCGAGTGCTGCCTGATTGCTGTGCTCTTCCAGTCTCCTGCTTGTCTATTTGGATTCCAGCATCTGCAGTTTTTTTGTCTCTTGCTTCCCAGAGATCACTGTTCCTCATATCACAGTTCCACTTAAAATGGCAAATTGTTTACTTCACAGAAGTTTAGTCTACATACCTAATGTAGGGCCTCAGCATTTTGGGAAGTGTGACCTGCAATTCAAAACTGCAATGTGAAAGATCATTGCGGAGAAAGAGATAGAGAAGAGTCTCATTCCATTTTGTTTGCCCCCTCTGGTTTGCAGAAGGGCAGAATTAAAAATCATGGCCCTGATGTCAATTTAAACTGTATCACATTTCTATCATTTGGTTGGCCTTTTCCTTTGCTCGTTTGTTTATTTAAACATTCTTCAAGTTCAGATTTGTACTCCCACGCGTAGTTCTTCTCCAAATGTTTGTGGACAGACTGATTGAAAATGATTAACTTTACAAACAGATGTAAATGGGAAATTCTTTCCAACAAAACTTAGATCAAAAACACATTTCTTATTCACAAACCACGCAAGATACAAAGCATGGCTTAAAATACAGAAGAACAGACTTCAATAATTTCAGTTGTTAATTCCAAGTCTGATGTGCACAAGTTGAGGGGTTTGTGCTCCAAAACAACAGTTAACAGTTCTCCAGCAGTTTCAGTTTTTATGTCAGATTTCCAGCATCCAAGAAAAGGTGGGGGGGGGGGGGGCTTCCTCGATGCCACATCCCTTCTCCCAGATTATACAGTGCCATCAACTTCTCCAGTGTATCCCCCATCTCCCTTCCTCCCGGGACCAGCCTCACTAGTCACCCCTCTATGTATTCCCCCTCCCATATCCTCACAGCCTATTGCAGAGCCAGTTTCAAAGTTACATACTTTTTCTCGATATGCGCGTAGTGCAGTCTTTGCATATAATATCACACGCAAAAAGTGATGTATTGGGCCTGGAATTGTGTGCATGCACATTTTCAGAACAGTGCACATGGCCAGTTGTAGGTGTCAGCAAATAATGCCATAGTACAAAGATTTTGAAGATGTTTATTTTGTTAAATATTGCTTTGCCTGGAATGAGGGAAGAACTAATCTTTGCCGTGCTATTGTTAATTTTATTAAATTATCTTGCTTTGCTTTAGAGTGTTCCTTCCAGTTTAATAATTCAAAATCCCAAGAGATCACCATGCGCCTTGATTATTGAGTGCTATTTGTTCTAAAATGTTTACAAGCAAAAGAGTTTGCCCACAGATCTTTCAGTTGGGACACTGCAACAATAATTCCAAGCCTGTCGCTCTACCATACCTAACTGTCAGCAAGAATGCATTTCTTCAAGTAGGCGTACTTACCGTGGCCAGTGAATCACACAGATCGGTGTCAGGTTCATGGAAGGTGTCACCATATACTGTGTCAATCAGTCTGTCACATTTTGACCCAGCCCATAAAGTCAAAGGTTAGCTAATTGGGGAAAAGAGTTATCTTTTTATATCTGACTCAAGACAAACCTAATGATCACCAACTCAATGGAGACACAACCAGAGCCATAGGATTACGAGAGGGACTATACATCACAGCTTAAGCAGCAGATTGCTACGTGGGCAAGTCTGAGGGGTAGTTTGCAACAAAACCCACAGTCCCAGATTGTTGTTCTCGGTTGTATCCTCGGTTGTATGCTGCAATGCAATGGAGACAAAGCACAGAGCTTGGTCAGCAAAGAAAACTTGCCCATTCAGGTAAGGAATATCCTACAATGATCAGGACAGAACAGAAGTGGGAGGACAGCACTGTACCAAGCTACATCCAAAGCAATTTTCCAACAGTTAGCTGACTAATAGGTCAATTGATAATGGTGCATGTCAATGTTAAATCTGGGACCTCATTACTGTGCATGCCTTCAATCTCCTTAATCAATGAAGCAAAAAGGCTAAAAAAAAAGAAAACCAAGTGACTGCTGTAAAACTAAATCAGATAAATAGAGCCAAATGAAATAATTGTAAGACAAGCAATCACAAAAATATACATAAGACAGAACAAAAGAAGTTCCCAAAATTCTCTGAGAACAATTCATTATCTGTTGGAATAAGACTTCACAGGTTCACTTGGAGTCATTGAGATGTACAGCATGGAAACATACCCTTTGGTCCAACTCATTCATGCCGACCAGATATCCCAGCCTAATCTGGTCCCATTTTCCAGCACTTGGTCCATATCCCTCTAAACATTTCCTATTCACATACCCATCCAGATGCCTTTTAAATGTTGTAATTGTACCAGCCTCCACTTATTTCTTCTCTGAGCATCTAATGCTAATCTTGATGGCAGGACCATAAACCATGTCATCAGTGCTCGCTGTAGCAGTGAGATTAAGTCAGGTTTATAGCATGCATCTAGCAATTTCATGACATACAATTGATACACTTCATTTGTATTAGAGAGGTTTATGGCAAGATTGCAAATATTTTCAGATCTAACAACAGAATGGTGGAAATTATTCAGCAGTTTGCAGAGAAGTGGAACATTTGAAGCTTTTATCTTCACAATAAATTGTTGGATTTTTCTGCTAATTAATAACTGGTATTTTGAAACATTTTTAAACCATTTGTGAGTCATCTTCACAGGAACACATCATGAAAATGTTAATCAAGGATACAATTAGAAAACTTCACGCAAAATGTCCACAGATAATCAAGTTTCCTAAGAAACTACAGGCGCAAAGTTTTGTTTTGTGGTAAAGCATCAAAATGCAACTGAGTAGAATAAGTATAGAGATGTGTTCCTAACAGTCAAGGACAAGAAAATTATCCCAATGGACCTTTCCTCCTTGACAGCCTTACTTATAAACAGGAAATAAAGTATAATATGTGAACAGCAAAAGAAATCAGTTCAAAATTAACTGCTAGTTCTTTAGCACTGCATAAGCAATTTAATATAACTGGTCTTGGGTTATGGTATGCAAACTAACTTTATGCCCAAAAACCAATTATTTAAAAAAAGAATTAAATTAGTTCACTAATGCTCTTCAGGAGGGAACTACCTTACACCTATATCTGCACAGGCACTCTATGGCTGAATTTTAAATAATATCAGGACAATAAATACTGTTTTAATAGAATCATCCACATTCCAAGCAAAAGAAAATAAGAAGGTTTAGTTTAATTTACTTACAGCATAATGAACTTTAATAGACTGTGTACTCCTAGCATTCCAGTGTAGAGTAAGGGTTTATCGCCTTGAATATATATCTTGACAGTTGGAAAGTGTGTAACGCCTTCATTCAAACAAACACCTGGCCAGTCTCCACAGTTAACTCGAGTCAGGACAAGGTCCTTCATATCTATGCAGCAACGTTTTCAGAAGAATTTTATTGCATTCAATTTAAAACAAAAAATATATCAGTAAGGCAGTATTTATATGGGTAGTCCAAGATAAATGGTCTCTGAAGGTTCTACCCTGAAAACAAATGTAGGTTCGGAACTTAGCAGCATTACATATATTCTGAGAAATCTTAATTTTGTAACATTTACTCAAAATTAGAGGTTTCTACAATTTTACAATTACAATTTTGAACTGTACAAGACTGTCGAGCTTGGAAAATATCAACACTGCAGTATCAATTAAAGCTAATATCTGTTTAAAATGTGTATTTAGAGGCATTAAAACAGCCAAAATGATATGACGTCATAAATATTGAAATGACAAAATACAACAGTGAAAGTTTGCGATGAGACAAAAGGTTGCATAGTGTCTATATGTACATTTTTTGGAGAAAATATATTTTAGGTTCATATTGAAATACTAAAATGATAGAAAACACAGTTTGTTGGAAGACTTTTTTCCTACAGTACAGGCTGAAGAACTGATATATGCAAACCTGAGGCATTGCTGCCTCATCATATTGAGAGGATGAACTCCTCTGATTTTGGTAGCTAGTTTCTGCTCTACATACAGAAAGATAGAAAAAAAGTTGCCTTAAGTATGACATTAATATGAGAACAGAAACCAACTTTTTCAGACAGGTACACATATGCATATGGCAAATTTATGAATCTGTATAGAAATTATTAGTTACAAAATACCATCTTGATTTGGGATTGTTACCAATTTTTGTTTGTTGTTATTATTTAGCATTTTCCACAAGTTTCATTTTAAGTAGATCTAGAAAGGAAGTTTATCATAGTGGGAAAAATAAATGCACAGATTTTAAAACAGTTTAGGTATCTGTAGCTGTTTTCGTTTTTATGAATACACCTTCACAGTTTTAAAATGATCAGTGAGCTTGATATGATTTCTCAAAGGAAAAATACTCTCAATTTTTTATTTACTCGTGTTGCATGGGCATTGCTGGCGAGAGCCAGCATTAATTTCCCATCCCTAGTTGCCCTTGAGAAGATGGTGGTGAGTTGCCTTTTTGAACTGCTGCAGTTCACATGCTGTAGGTAGACCCACAATGTCATTAGGGAGAGAATTCCAGGAATTTGCTCGAGCAAGTGAAAAAACAATGATATATTTCCAAATCGGAACACCAAAGGCTTAGAGGGGAACCTGCAAATGGTGGTGTTTCCAAGAATCTGCTGCCCTTGTCCTTTGAGGTGGAAGTGATTGTGTGTTTGGACGGTGCTGTCTAAGGATCTTTGATGAACTTCTGCAGACTTGCAGAACTATGCAGATTTGAGGCCATAGTCAAATCAGCCACGATCTTATGAAATGGTGAAGCAGGCTCAGGGGACAAGCCGCCTATTCTTGCTCCTATTTCATATGTTAATATGAGATGTGAAAGGTTAATTGATTTTGGATCACAAAAAATTGAGCAACAGGTTGGAAGTACAACGATTATGAGACTATGGAAGCTTTCTCAAGAGTCAGTATTCAATGAATAGCACCCAAGTTGTTTTGAGAACTCCTACAGTCAACTCCGTTCCCCAACTTAAACTTTCTCAATAGAAAATAACATCTGCCTCTCGAATATACTGATTGTCTGTGGTTAGTCATCCTACACAGTAATGTGAAACTTACTGGAAGCTGTCACGATTCATTCATTCTTCAGAATTTAAATGCCCTGAAAAATATTCGTGTCAGCAATGGCGTGGAAGTCACATACTGTGGATACTCCTATTTCCATGGAGAACAGTCTACATCAGCAGCTAGGCGGCATTATGCAAAGACCACAAAACTGTACCAGAATGATCATTCAGAAGGTAATTGGTGAGAAGGCTTAAAAACTGGTTTCACTGTCTTGTCAGTTCAGGCGGATCTCTGCAGTATAATCCTGAACGAATAACCTACATGGTAGAAATATTTCAAAAAGACCATGGTTGCATCTTTTGGCAGAGATAGTCTTTGCAACTTTGAGGAGAAAGTACATGGAGGAGATCAGTAGGATAATTATGATTTAGATGAGTCCTAAGCAATGCTGCTAGGAATATTTAACAAATGTTATGACTGTATTTGATGATCAGGATGCAGTGGGTATGTACATGTAAATTGAAAGAAATATATGCCTCAAATATAGTGGAGAATCTAGGATCAAAATTATTCAAGCAATTCACTATGACTAGAAACATCAGGCAGTGGTATGAAGAGTGCTAAGGCAAAAAGGATTCTGTAATCTAATTGTTGCACATAAATCTTAACTTAGTAATATTTTTGATAAGTATTGATGACCCAGCAAGCTTTTCAAATGGTGAGGCAATGAAAAAGAGAATCAAAAGTACATCTTCAAGTGAAAACTCAAAGTTTGAACAAACACAAAGATAAGCTAGTATGAACACATATATTGTTCAATTACAGGCTTTTTTACATCCAACCATTAAAAATAGTACATTTAGCAAATTAGTCCATATTGAAAGATTGAAGAATGGAAGTACAAATTATTTTCCATTCTACTGGATTTAAAAAAATCATCCAGTACTTAAAGTCTCTGTTCTCCTGGCTAACTTAGGCACATGCCTTTTGTTAACATTGCTCAATCACAAGTGTAATATGATCAAACTAGTGGGTGGTAAAATATCAGTCACTCAAATATTTTCCAAATCAGTTATATTCCTTAGAAGCATGAATTGAAATGGTGAGATGATAACATTCTAAGAATTCGGTCCCCTGATTTTTCTATAAATCACAGCATGTATCAGCTAAAGTTATTTCACACCCTGCACCAAATGCAAAAGATTTCTCATGGCACTACCATGTAAAACAGGGATGGATTTTTAACTCCTGGATAGGAATAGGAATAATAATATTAATAATCTGTAGGAAGCCCTCCCCACCCCATCCCCAGTGCTCCACCACCACTTACCGCTGCTTCAAATCTGGCAGAAATAACAAACAGGCTGTTGTGCAGAAAGGGTCCAGGTCTAGACTTGAGGGAGTGTTCCCATCATATGGTAAGAGGTCAAGAATGGGTGACTAGAGCCAAAGCTATTATGGAAAGGTTTTAGAAGCCTAGGAAATGCCCAGAGTTTCTTTTTGATACATGGAGCAGTACACCTGATTCTTCTGATCCACAAATAAACTATTTTCTTTTAGAAAATGTCAAACATATAGTTTTTACTATTTTAAGTATCCATACCATTTATCCTCAAAACTTTCCATAGGCAAACTTTCACAGGGCTCTTAAACCAGTTATCAATCAGGAATTGGATATTTCCCATTCCGTGAGGCCAGTATATACTAGATGCAGCCAGACAGAACTTCATACAAGGAAATGATTGTAGTATAATTAAATGTCTCAACTACACATAGTAACACCATGTTTACACAGCAGCCTTACAGCAATTGCAAGAGATCTTCAATGGTTCAATTCCCAGGTTCTCTGCTCAGGAGTATTAAATGTACAACCTTTAACGATACATAAATGCTACTTGCCTATCTCCTTTTCCACCTATCCACTCCACCCTCTCCTCCCTGACCTATTACCTTCATCCCCTCCCCCACTCACCCATTGTACTCTATGCTACTTTCTCCCCACCCCCACCCTCCTCTAGCTTATCTCTCCACGCTTCAGGCTCACTGCCTTTATTCCTGATGAAGGACTTTTGCCCGAAACGTCGATTTTGAAGCTCCTTGGATGCTGCCTGAACTGCTGTGCTCTTCCAGCACCACTGATCCAGAATCTGGTTTCCAGCATCTGCAGTTATTGTTTTTACCCTCTCAAGATGGATAAATCACCCAACCTAGATGGACTATACCCTAGAGTTCTGAAGGAGATAGCTGAGGAGATTGTAGAGTCATTAATGCTGATCATAAAGGAATCACTGGAGATGGGGAGGATCCCAGAGGACTGGAAAATGTAACACTTCTGTTTAAGGAGGGAGAAAGGCAGAAGACAGGAAACTGTAGGCCAGTTAGCTTGATCTCTGTCAATGGTAAGGTTTTACAGTCCATTATTAAGGATGAGATTGCAGAATACAGGTACACAATACTTTATCCAAAATACCAGAATCCGAAAAACTCCAAATTCCGAAGTCTTTTTCGTGAAGTTTTCTTCTCCATAGTAAGGTTGTTTGACATGCAAACAGTTAACCCAGCTCCACATCCATTCAACCCATGTCACTCAGATATGAAGTAGTGGCATGGCCCAGCACTGGCCGGCATCAATTCTGTCTCAGAGCTCTTGGTACTCACAGCCTGCTGTTTGGTAATTCTTGTTAATTTCACTGCGAAACTGTCAATTATTCAGAAATCCAAAGAATTCCGAATCCCGAAAACCAGCTGGCCCTAAGGGTTTCAGATAAAGAATTGTGTACCTGTGCTTGGAAATGCACGGTAAGATAATAATGAGTCAGCATAGCTTCATCAAGAGTAAGGTCACGGGTGACAAATCTGTTAGAATTTTTGGGGTGGTAATAAGCAAGTTAGACAAGGGGAAGCCAGTAGATGTAATCTATTTAGATGTCCAGAAATGCCAATCAGTTCTAAGTAAGAAGCCATAGTGTTAGGAGCAAGCTAATGGCATGAATAGAGCATTGGCTGACTGGCAAAAGGCAGACATCAGGGATAAAAGGGCCTTTTTCAGGATGACAGCCAGTGACTCGTGGATCTCTGCAAGGGTTAATGGGTATTCACATTATACATTAACTATCTGAATGAAGGAACTGAGGGCTCATTCCTGAAACATCGATTCTCCTGCTGTTTGGATGCTCCAGAATGACTTGTACAGGAGAGTGGGCAAAGAGTAGCAGATAGAATTCAATCTGGGAGTGTTTGAGATTATGCACTTTTTAAGAACAGAGGTGTGAACTATTTTCTAAACAGAGAAAGACTTCAAAAACTGTAAGTGCCAAGGGAATATAGGAGTCCAATTCAGGATTCTCTAAACATGCAGGTTCATTTAGCAGTCAGGAAGGCAAATGCAATGTTAGCATTCATTTCAAGAAAGCTAGAATACAAAAGCAGAGATGTACTGCTGAGGCAGTAAGACTGTAAAACTCTGGTCAGGCCTCATTTGGAATATTATGAGCAGTTTTGGGCCCCATATCCCAGGTAGTGTGATCTGGAGGAGATTTATATGAATGATCCTGGGGATGAAGGGTTTGTTATATGAGGAGTGATTGAAATGTTTGGGTCTGTACTCAGTGGGGTTTTTTAAGGATGAGTGGAGATCTCATTGAAACCTACAGAATATTGTGATGAGAAGATTTGTAGCTCAGGTTGAGGTTTTGGATGTAGGTTTGCTCGCTGAGCTGAAAGGATCATTTCCAGACGTTTCGTTACCTTGCTAGGTAACATCTTCAGTGGACCTCAGGCGAAGCAATGCTGAAAATTCCTGCTTTCTATTTATAGGTTTGGGTTGGTGATGTCATTTCCTGTGGTAATGTTATTTCCTGTGGTGAAGTCACTTCCTGTTCCTTTTCTCAGGGGGTGGTTGATGGGGTCTAACTCGATGTGTTTGTTGATAGAGTTCTGGTTGGAATGCCATGCTTCTAGGAATTCTCGTGCGTGTCTTTGTTTGGTTTGTCCTAGGATGGATGTGTTGTCCCAGTCGAAGTGGTGTCCTTCCTCATCTGTATGTGAGGATACTAGTGAGAGAGGGTCATGTCTTTTTGTGGCTAGTTGATGTTCATTGTGAATATTGTGATGCCTGGTCAGAATGGATGTGGAGAGACTAGTAGGAGAGACTAGCACCCAAGGGCACAGCCTCAGAGTGAAGAGATGACCCTGGCACATATTAAAATAATATTCCAACCCTTCTTATTTAAGCTAACTCACGTTGCTTACTATATTTTTTTAAAGCAAATACCTTTATAATCTTGTTATAATCTAGCTTTGCAATTTCAGCACTTTGCTAATTAAACTTAATTTTATAATATGTATGCTGTCACAACACTACACTGAGGTCACTACGAATAATTCTGTATAGTAGCAAATATCTTATGTGCCCTCTTAAACATTTTTTGTGCAAGTAAGCAATCACTTACAATGTTTACAAATATTTTGGCCTTCCTGTCTCAACTGCTGTAAGACTGTCATGCCACTATTTAGTCAGGGGAGGGGAAAAGTCAAAATTAGAAAGGTGAAAACACAATGGTTTCATGTTGAAACTATTTATACCCAACAAGGGATGATGGTAGTCTCAGCCATTCCACTACCTATATGGTTACTCTTCATATAATTATTTTTGACTGTCCTTCCATAGGAGAAAGTGAGGACCGCAGATGCTGGAGATGAGAGTGGAAAAGTGTGGTGCTGGAAAAGCACAGCAGGTCAGGCAGCATCCAAACAGCAGGAGAATCGATGTTTCAGGAATAAGCCCTTCATCAGGAATGTCGGGAAAATAGCGGGCTGAGACATAAAAAGGAGGATGGGAGTGGGGCTGGAGGAAAGGTAGCTGGGAAGGCAATAGGTAAATGCAGGTGAGAGTGAACGTGATAGGTTGGTGGGGAGGGTGGAGCAGATCAATGGGAAGCAAGATGGACAGGTAAGGCAGGTCAAGAGGGTGGCGCCGGGTTGGAGGGTTGAATCTAGGATGAGTTGGGGGGGAGGGGAGATGAGGAAACAGGTGAAGTCGATGTTGATGCCGTGTGATTGTAGGGTCCCATGATGGAAGATGTAGTGTTCTTCCTCCAATCCTGGGCCCCCTCCAACCATGGCTTGCATTTGGCGGTGGAGGGGGCCCAGGACTTGCATGTCCTTGGCAGAGTAGGAGGGGGAGTTGAAGTGGTTGGCCACAGGGTGGTGGGGTTGTTTGGTGCTTGTGTCCCAGAGATGTTATCTGAAACATTTCCACGAGTTGGCATCCTGTCTCCCCAATGTAGAGGAGACAATAGCAAAAGCAACGGACACAGTAGATGAGGTGCTTGGATGTGCATGGAAAATCTCTTGGGGGCCTTGGATGGAGGTGAGGGGGGAGGTGTGGGCACACAGTTTACATCTCTTGCAGTGGCAAGGGACGGTGCCAGGTGTAGAGGGTGGATTGGTGGGGGTGTGGACCTGACGAGGGAGACATGGAGGGAACGGTCTCTGTGGGAAGGGAAATATATCTCTGGTGTTGGGGTCTGATTGTAGGTGGCAGAAATGATGGAGGATAATGTGCTGTATCCATAGATTATTGGGGTGGAAGATCAGGACCGGGGGGTTCTACCCTTGTCGCAGTTGGAGGGGTGGGGGGGTTCAAGGGTGGGGGGGTTCAAGGGTGGAGCTGCGGGAAGTGGAGGAGATGCACTAGAAGGCATTGTTGACCACATGGGAGGGGAAATTGTAGTCCTTGAAATAGGAGGCCATCTGGAATGTTCTGGAGTGGAATTGCTCCTCCTGGGAGCAGACGCGGCAGAGGTGGAGGAATAGGGAGTAAGTGATAGCATTTTTATAGGAGCGGAGTAGGAGGAGGTGTAAGTAGGAGAAAGTGAGGACTGCAGATGCTGGAGATCAGAGTTTAAAATCGTGTTGCTAGAAAAGCGCAGCAGGTCAGGCAGCATCAAAGGAGCAGGAGAATCGACGTTTCAAGCATAAGCCCTTCTTCAGGAATGAGGAGTTGTGGTCCAGGTAGCTGTGGGAGTCGATGGATTTGAAATAGATGCCCACGTTGAGTCATTCGCCAGAGATTGAGACGGAGAGGTCCAGGAAAGGAAGAGATTATGGTAGTCTCAGACTTTCCACTGCCAAATCCAAACCACCTGACGACTGGAGGAAGAAAGCTTAATCTTCTGCCTTTGGACCCTTCAACCACACAGCATCAACATCAACTTCACTAGTTTCCAAATCTCCCCTCCCCCACCTCATCCCAGATCCAACCCTCCAACTAGGCACCCCCTCTTGATCTGTCCTACCTGTCCAATGTCCTTCCCACCTATCTGCTTCACCCTTCCCACCAACCTATCACAAATAACTCCCACCTGCATCTACCTATCACCTTCCCAGCTACCTTCTCCCCAGCTCCAGCCCCACCCCCACCTTCCTGTTTATCTCTCAGCCTCCTTTTTTACCCCACATTCCCGTTGAAAGGCTTATTCCCAAAAAGTTGACTCTCCAATTCCTTGGATACTGACTGACCTGCTGTGCTTTTCCAACGCCACACTCTTCGACTCTGTCTTTCCATAGGGTAACCAATTTGCCTACTCTACAATGAATCAGTTCAAACGAAGGGACTAAAAATGCAGGGTTAAAGAACAATATGTGAGGGAGTAGAATTAACCAAATTGCAGGGATCCCGAAGATCTGCTTTGCCAGTCGATCATGGCAGATATGTTTCTCAACCTCATTCTCCTGCCTTCTCCCCATTACTCTTGATCCCTTACTAAATAAGAGCCTATCTATCTCTGCTTTAATTACACTCAATGACAGCCTCCGCACCCTCTGGCTGAAGAAATTCCTCCTTATCCCAGTTTGAAAGGATAGTTCTTCCACTCAGAGGCTGTGGCCTCATGTCCGAGTCTCACCTACTAGTGGAACACCTTTTCCACGTCCATTCTACCCAGGCCTCTCAATGAGTTTCAATGAGCTCCCCGCTCATCCTTCTAAACCCTCAGTACAACCAAGAGTCCTCAACCACTCCTCGCGTGACAAACCCTTTATCCCTGGATCATTCGTGTAAACCTCCTGTGGACTCCTTCCAAAGCCAGAACATCCGTCCTTAGATAGAGGGCCCAAAACTGCTCACAATAATTCAAAAGTAGTCTGACTAGAGTCTTATACAGCTTCAGCAGTGCATCCCTGTTCTAGTATTTGAGCCCTCTCTAAATGAACGCTAACATTACATTTGCCTTCCTCACTGCTAACTGAACCTGCATGTTAATGTTAAAAGAATCCTGAACTAGTAATCCTGTTCTTCTGTGCATCAAATTTCCAAATCCTTTCCCCATTTAGCCTCTATTCTTCCTCCAATGTGCATAATCTCACACATTCCCACATTGCATTCCATTTGCCACACTGCTTTGCACACTTTACCCTGTCCCAGTCCTTCTTCAGCCACTCCATCTCCTCTACACTATCTGTCCCTCCATAGCACTGACCATAGTTACCATTCTATAATTCAATACTGTTCTATGTCTCATTAGCACAACAGAACTATACTGAGCAGCAAGAAGAACGGCAAGGGGCAGTTAGCTACAATGCAAATGTTTTGAAATGAACAAAAAGTGAATGATTGGAACCTTAAGATTAGCACAAGTAACACAGATTGAGGATTCCATACAAGACATGCACAACAGACAGCTGCTGAAATTAAATATCAAGGAAAGGTAATTATGTCACAAATTACCTGCAAGTCTGGTAGATACTTCTGCATAGGACTGCAAGAATGCCATGGAAACAGCATCCCCTAAAAGATCAATAATTAAAAATATTAACCCTGCAAAATGTCTTATACCAGCCTACCATACATATTTAAATGTAGGACTAGGTACTACAAGTCGTCTCACATAAACTCCTTATTTTTTTTGTAAACTTTCCAATCAAATTATCTTCTACTGAATCAACCAAGCATACTGCTGAGATACCGCAGGAACCACAAGGGAATAAAGACCTTGATAGAATTTGTGTATTGGCCTCCTTACAGTAGTCAGGATGTGGGGAAGAAAATAGATCAGGAGATAGAAAAAGCATGCAAAGAAACAATAATCACGCAGGATTTCAAAATGCAGGTATATTGGGAAAATCAGGTTGGCAATGAATCTCAAGAAAAGGAATTCATAGAATGTCTATGAGATTTTTTTTGGAGCAACCTGTGGTAAAGCCCATAAGTGTAATGAGGTAATGTGTAACATGTAACCAGAGGTAACAATTGAGTAAAGGTAATGACAAAGACATGAGGAAGGAGCTGGTCAGAGTTGATTGGAAGGGGAACTTAATCGGGAATACGATGGAGCAGCAATGGCAGGCGTTTCTGGCATAATTTAGGAGAAGAAACACACAAAGGAGGACGAGGCAGTGATGGCTGATGAGGGAAGTCAAGGACCAGCATAAAAGCAAAAGGAAAAGCACATGATATGGTGAAGATTCCACTGGATGCTAATAGCTTCACTGAAATTGCACCATTACCTGACATTAATGATCATTCTCATAGCTAACAATAATATAATAATTCATATTTAACTTGTAATAATAAATATGCCTGGTTAGTGCATCTGTAACCAGTAATTACATAATTCACTGCAAATCACCATGAAACCAAGCCTAAAACTCTCGGGTCAAGGTTCCATTCCCCTACAAAATCAAAGCCATTTAAAATGGTTCTGAGTTACTTTTGGATTATTATTCATAAAGAAACAGGAAATAATAGTCAAGTGAAATGAGATCCAGCTTGCCACCTCCACTGTTGCACTGTCCTGAGTTGTCGAGCAATAATTTATCAGTCCACCAGCCTTATGGGAAGTGGTAGCAAAATAGTAATGTCACTGGTTTGATAATAACTCCTCACCCAGCTTTCTCCACTGCAACAATTATGAAATAGTTTGATTTTTGCTTCCCTAAACTATTCTTTATAGCTAATGCAGTGCTAAGACGTTGGCGCAAAAGAAGTTTCTCTGACTGGGGATATGGTAGCTAAATTGCCATTGGTCTAATCAATATAAGAACTCATGATGATCAGCTTGATGTATCACACTCCCATTGGGAAAGTCCTAGTAGAGCCCTATTTTCCTGCACCAAAACAGTTTTTGCCGTCCCTTTATTTGGAGGATTATGGTATCTGAATTTTAATTAGCCTAATCAATTCAGAACATCATGATGATTATTTTGATGTACCATACTCCGTGTCAGGAAGCTGCAGTTAACTCTCACACACAGCTAACTCGTTCATTTATAATAGATAAAGCAAGTCTCAGTAATGGAGCCAAGAAACTATTATCAGTTATCATAAAAACCCATCTAGCTCATTAAAGTTCTATAGAGAAGGAAATGTGCCATCCTCACCTGATCTGCCCCCATGTGACTCTATCACTGCAGCGTGTGGTTGATTCTAACCTGACCTCTGAAATGGCCTCACGACCAGTGTTCAAGGACAATTAGGGATAGGGAACAAATGCTGATCTTACCAATGATGCAAATAAACTCCAGCCTTTGAATCTAGAAGTATGATTATTTTTAACTTCTGGAAACCAGAAGGCATATCTGGCTGGCCTGTGTAAGACCTCAAAGATTTAAATAGATTTTACATTGAATTAAATGAAGAACAACCAAACCAATTAATGCCAGGCAGCGAGAAAAAAAGAGAGGCATCATCATTTGCAAACAAAATGGCAATCCAAATGGAATTAACACCCAACTAAAAAGTACCAATGGAGAGGTAATGTCTCCACTAATAACTGGGAGATAAGGGACTATGGCAGTAAAAAATACAAACAAAATTTGTCAGTGCACACCTCAAACTAAAGTCAAGCCATCAGATCCAACAAAGTGAATTTCAGAACAGGCACTTGGTGAACCTGTTGGCAATTTCTTACCAGGATTTAAAAATACAGCTGGATGATGTAAGGTTAAGGATGAAAATGAAATTCTGCTAGTTCTGAAATTCTGAGGTATGAAAATATTTGTTTGGAGAAGGACAAGTTCTCAATATGTCAGTTTGTAGACATTCACCCAGAGACAATGAAGCCATTAGCAGACAGGTGAAGATGCTGGCTACCCAAATGGCTTGCCAACAGTTAAGTCAGGAAAAAGACTCAAAGATTGAAGCTGTGAATTAGTAAGAAAAGAAGGCAACCAGAAAGAAAGGTCACCAAGAGCTGTGATGAGATCACAGATGAAAATGACCAGTATATGGACTGCACTGCTGACCTTGTGGAAACCTTCAGAAGAAATACGCAGAACAAGGAAAGAAGATAGTAAAAATGTTACGAATGACTGAACATGGGATGAATGGGAAAAAAAAACATTTATATCTTACATCATGATTGTTTGAAGATACAACAGGATAGGAACATTGCAACCAAATGAAATGTACAGATGCAACAGCTCTTATAGGAAAGCAGTTCACAAACATTCAGATTAGTAAGAGAATGAGAACTAAGCTCCCAGCCATAAATCTGGAGCTTATGATCAATACTAGAACATAGAGTAATATTATGCCAAGCAGACTAAAGCAGAGGACCTTGCCTGAAAATTTGAATGAAGATGATTACTCAAGGAAAGATGCTGTGAGATTGAGCAAAGTCATGCTCAGGCCATATAGGGGAAGTAGATGCAAGAAAAAGAAAAACTCATATCAGAAGGACACACAAAGAATACACAGTTGACATATATTTCTCTGTAACTAAAACAGATAACCCTAAAGTATTGGGATTGAACATTTGTGAAAAGCTGAAACTTGACTCAGCAGACCATGAAGTGAAAAAGGTGAGAATAAGGATTGAAAGTAGTAAATTCACTGAAAGGTATCCCTGAATCAGAAGCAAGAACGTCTGGTACAATTGTCTGAAGAAATGTATGAACATCTTCTGGGATCAAGTTAAAAATCACACAACACCAGGTTGTAGTCCAACAGGTTTATTTGGAAGTGCAAGCTTTCGGAGCGCTGCTCCTTTGTCAAGTAGCTAGTGGGATGGCTACCTGGCGAAGGAGCAGCGTTCTGAAAGCTAGTACTTCCAAATACACCTGTTGGACTATAACATGGTGTTGTGTGATTTTTAACTTTGTCCACCCTAATCCAACACTGACACTCCAAAGAAAAAGAAAGAAGCATATGTCAGGTGTAGACAGATAGATCGAGTGAATCCTTAGAAGAGTATAAAGGCAGTAGTGGTCTACTTAAGAGAGAAATCAGGAGGGCAAAAAGGGCACATAAGATAGCTTTGGCAAATAGAATTAAGGAGAATCTAAAGGGTTTTTACAAATACATTAAAGACAAAAGAGTAACTAGGGAGACAATAGGGCCCGAAAATGTGTTGCTGGAAAAGCGCAGCAGGTCAGGCAGCATCCAAGGAACAGGAGAATCGACGTTTCGGGCATAAGCCCTTCTATGCCCAAAACGTCGATTCTCTTCTTCCTTGGATGCTGCCTGACCTGCTGCGCTTTTCCAGCAACACATTTTCAGTTCTGATCTCCAGCATCTGCAGCCCTCACTTTCTCCTCGAAGACAATAGGGCCCCTCAAAGATCAGCAAGGTGGCCTTTGTATGGAGCTGCAGGAGATGGAGGAGATACTAAACGAGTATTTTGCATCAGTGTTTACTGTGGATATAGAATGTGGAAATAGATGGTGACATCTTGAAAAATGTCCATATTACTGAGGAGGAAGTGCTGGATGTCTTGAAACGCATTAAGGTGGATACATCCCAGGACCTGATGAGGTGTACTCTAGAAATCTGTGGGAAGCTAGAGAAGTGATTGCTGGGCCCTTTGCTGAGATATTTGTATCATTGATAGTAACAGGTAAGGTGCCAGAAGACTGGAGGTTGGCTAACATGGTGCCACTGTTTAAGAAGGGTGGTAAGGACAAGCCAAGGAACTATACACCAGTGAGCCTGACGTTGGTGGTGGAGGGAATCCTAAGAGACAGGATGTACATGTATTTGGAAAGGCAAGGACTGATTAGGTATAGTCAACATGGCTTTGTGGGTGGGAAATCATATCTCACAAACTTGATTGAATATTTTGAAGAAGTAACATAGAGGATTGATGAGGGCAGAGCGGTGGATGTGGTTTATGTGGACTTCAGTAAGGTGGTTGAAAAGGTTCCTCATGGGAGACTGATGAGCAAGGTTAGATCTCATAGAATACAGGGAGAACTAGCTATTTGGATACAGAACTGGCTCAAAGGTAGAAGACAGAGGGTGGTGGTGGAGGGTTGTTTTTCAGACTGGAGGCCTGTCACTAGCAGAGTGCCACAAGAGTCGGTGCTGGAGTCACTAGATTTTCGTCATTTATATAAAGGTTTTGGATGTGAGCATGAGACCTAAGGAACAATTTCTTCACGCACAGGGTGGTATGTGTATGGAATGAGCTGCCAGATGATGTGGTGGAGGCTGGTACAATTGCAACATTTATAGTTAGTAAATTTGCAGATGACACCAAAATTGCAGGTGTAGTGGACAGCAAAGAAGGTTACCTCAGATTACAACAGGATCTTGATCAGATGGGCCAATGAGCTGAGAAGTGGCAGATGGAGGTTAATTCAGATAAATCTGTATTTTGGGAAAGCAAATCTTAGCAGGACTTATACACTTAACGGTAAGGTCCTAAGGAGTGTTGCTGAACAAAGAGACCTTGGGGTGCAGGTTCATAGCTCCTTGAAAGTGGAGTCACAGGTAGGTAGGATAGTGAAGAAGGTGTTTGGTATGCTTTCTTTTATTAGTCAGAGTATTGAGTACAGGAGTTGGGAGGTCATGTTGTGGCTGTACAGGACATTGGTAAAGCCACTTTTGGAATATTGTGTGCATTTCTGGTTTCTTTCCTATTGGAAGGATGTTGTGAAACTTGAAAGGGTTGAGAAAAGATTTACAAAGATGTTGCCAGGGTTGGAAGATTTGAGCGACAGGGAGAGGTTGAATATGCTGGGGCTGTTTTCCCTGGAGCGTTGGAGGCTGAGGGATGACCTTATAGAGGTTTACAAAATCATGAGGGGCATGGATAAAGTAAATAGACAAGGTCTTTTCCCTGGAGTGGGGGCGTCCAGAACTAGAGGACAAAGGTTTAGGGTGAAAGGGGAATGATATAAAAGAGACCTAAGGAACAATTTCTTCACGCACAGGGTGGTATGTGTATGGAATGAGCTGCCAGATGATGTGGTGGAGGCTGGTACAATTGCAACATTTAAAAGGCATCTGGATGGATATATGAATAGGAAGGACTTGGAGGGAAATGGGCCGGATGCTGGCAGGTGGGACTAGATTGGGTTGGGATATTTGGTCGGCATGGACGAGTTGGACCGAAGGGTCTGTTTCCATGATGTACATCTCTAAGACTCTATTACCCTACGTTAGCAGTAGTGGATAGAAGGTCCACAGTCCATTCCAGGAAGATGCCAGGAAATTCCAGGAAGCATGGGAAACACAAATGACAATATAACTGCATGTGATTGCTTGTGGCACAATTGTATTGTCCCTATCTTTGAGCCAGAAAGCTCAGGTTCAAGTGCCACCTGCCATGGAAGTGCATCATAATCAAACATGTTGATAAAACAAAATTGCACATCAGAAAGAAGCAAAAGTGGTGACATTGAAACCTTATA
Organism: Chiloscyllium plagiosum; assembly: GCF_004010195.1. NCBI lineage: Eukaryota > Metazoa > Chordata > Chondrichthyes > Orectolobiformes > Hemiscylliidae > Chiloscyllium > Chiloscyllium plagiosum. The sequence continues at coordinate 45,739,941 of NC_057719.1, forward strand.
TGCCTTCAATTACAATTATACGCACATATTTAGAAACAAGCCAGTGTCTATCAAAGTAACTGCTGATTCACTTTGTTTGGCTTCAACATTGGTTGTTAAGTCATTATTTATTTTGTATTTTGTCACTATTTACACTCAAATTCCAATTATGCAAAACCTTGTTTACATTACATGAGGTCTGCCTGCCTGCAAACCTAAGCATGCTGCCAAAGATGTCTGCACAAGCTTAATAACGTGCACAGAGCATTCTGCAAACAAAACATTCAGGAGGACAAGAACCCTGACTTTCAATGTTTAAATCAAGACATTATTAAAATGTGCCTAGGAAGATCAATGGACTATAATCTGGACTCTTATTCCATGCCATTTCAAAATGAAGCACGAAGACAAGACAGCTTCAGGGAACTCACTTCTCTTCACTTGGCTATCACTTGACTCCAGACTTTGACTGTAATCTTTCGTATTTATGTGAAGCAGAAACCACATTAGCACTTGTAATGAAACTTATGTGAAGCAGTCAAAAATTCCCAAATATGAAAATGCAATAAACATTCAATCCCTCCACCAACGCTGCACTGTGTCAACACATCAACAAAATGTAGTGGTGCAAATCACCAAGGTCTATCCACAGCACTTTTCAAACCTCCGACATCTACTACCTAGAAGAGCAAGACCAGGTGCATGAGAAAACCCCCATATAAGCGTTTCTATCAATGTCACTCATCATTCTGACTTGCAAATATATTGCTACTCTTTCACTGTTGCTGGGTCAGTATCCTGGAACTCCCTATCTTACTGCACTTTGTAATACCTACACCATACAGGCTGCAACATTTAAGAAGGTAACTCTTGACCTTGAATTTATCGTTCATAATATGGATATGAATCAATATTTTCTAATGAAATACAAAATCTGGAAATCAAGCGATACAGGCTACATCATGCATCTGGCTCTGCTCTCCAAATCAAAGCTCACCAGTCGTCTCTGGCTGACTGAAGCAGATGGTACTCAGGATGATGGCATTTTGGTCACATTATTTGATTCATAAACCAGACACCCACCTCAGAGAAGGGTTTAAAATGCCACCAAGTCAGCCGGTGGAAATGAAATACAACTAATTAATAAATCTGGAAATATAAACTAGTCTAAGAATGACTGATCCTGAAACAATTGGACTATCATAAAATTCCATCTGGTTCATGGATGTCCTCCAGGACAGGAAATCTGCTATCTAAACCTAGTTTGGCCCATACTTGGTGGCCCATTTTATTCCCTTAATAAGCATTCATTCAGGACCAGCACTCTGAATTCAACAGTCAAAACGTTATGCTGCAGCTCTATAGAGCCCTGGTTAGACCATACTTGGAATAGTGTGTTCAGTTCTGGTTGCCTCATTATAGGAAGGATGTGGATGCTTTAGAGAAGGTGCAGAGATTTATCAGGATGCTTCCTGGATTGGAGGGCATGTCTTGTGAAGAGAGGTTGAGGGAGCTAGGGCTTTCTCATTGAAGCAAAGGATGAGAGGTGACTTGATAGAAGTGTACAAGATGATGAGAGGCAGATACAGTGAATAGTCAGAGGCTTTTTCCGAGGACAGAAATGGCTACCACAAGGGGGCATAATTTTTAGGTGACTTAGAAGAGATGTCAGAGGTAGGTTCTTGACACAGAGAGTGGTAGGTGTGTAGAATGCACTGCCAGCGGTGGTAGTAGAGTCATATACATTAGGAACATTTAAACGACCCTTGGATAGGCACATGGATGATAGTAAAATGAAGGCTATCTAGGTTAGTTTGATCTTGGAGTCGGATAAAAGGTTGACACAACCTCGAGGGCTGAAAGGCCGGTACTATGCTACAATGTTCTATGTTCTAACACCATCAGCCTTCTCAGGTGGACACAAGAATCCCCATTTTGAAGAGATGGAGAGATTCTGTTGCGTTTCTATTTGACTTTCTGTTTATGTTACAAAACGAGTGCGTTCTCCAGTGTTCTGGCTAATACATATCCTTTAACCTACGTCGCTAAAAGACGTCATTACTTCACAGCCAATGGTATGACCTTGTCTATTCAAATTGGTTTTCACAGTTGCACATCACAACAGCGAGTACACTTCTAAAGTACTTCAGTGGCCGTAAATTGCTTTGAGTCACAACATAACTGCAAAATTTATAAGCTAGTTCAAATTCTTCCTTTACCCCACAACAGTGAACCCAAAATGTTCAGGACTCCAGAGTTACTATTCTCGAAACGTGTATCCTTTTCATGATTGGGACTTCCTATGAAACTTTATTGAGATTACGCCTGTGTCCATAGGAGACCAGCATCATACAATTGGCTCTAGGTGTAAAATCAGAAATGTGCTCTTTCCTATGAGCATTACTGTTCATAGTATTGCACCAGATTATGACCAAACAGGATAAGCCATCCTGTTATGCGATGTTCAAAGTTTTTTGGGGTTTGCTCCCCATGTCTTGAGGATTTAAGAAACAGGGCGAAAGTGAGAACTGCAGATGCTGGAGATTAGAGTAAAGAGTGTGGTGCTGGAAAAGCACAGCAGGTCAGGCAGCATCCGAGGAGCAGAAGAATCAACGTTTCGGGCAAATGCCCTTCATCAGGGTGGATATTGCTTTGTAACAGGAGACACACTTGGATGACAAGGAGCATCTGAAATTACAGCAGAATGGCTTTGACTGAGTTTATTTTTCATCATTTAATGCCAGAGGTAGGGGAGGGGCTATATTGGTCAGGAAGAATCTTCCATTTAAATTGTGAGTGTGTGTTAAGACACACACGGGAGGTTTGTAGTTCTTCAAGCCTTGAGTAATGGGGAATAATATGGTGTTTCAAATGTTTATTGCCCTCCAGCTCATCCTCTTAAATTTTTGGTAGATGCATTTTCTAAACTGATAAGTCTCGAGTTCCGGCACATCATTATAGGGGGAGATTCTAACTGTCTCATGGATCTCAGAGTAGACAGGTTGCCCAAAGGTCCCTCGATACCCTCTGTACAAACTAAACAGTTAATGGGTCTGTTTGGGGAGTTAGGGTTGGTGGATGTCTGGAGGCGTCTCCACTCTACAGGCAGGGATTTTATGTTTTTCTCCAATCCGCACAGATGTCACACCAGGATTGGTCTTTTTCTGACCCCTGCAGCAACTCTGGATTTAGTGGCATCTTGTACGATTGGTAATATTACCATCTCTGCTCATGCTCCAGTGTACCTTATGGTTATGATTAAGGACATTACAATGGGTTCGAGGCACTGGCGAATGGATCCCTTCATCCTCAAGGATAATAAATTTGTGGAGTATTTCTCTAGGGAATTTCGGGCGTTCCTAGACATCAACTTAGGCTCGGTTGGTAGTTCATCCATCCTTTGGGAAACTGCCAAAGCCTATGCCAGGGGTTAATTATTTCCTATTCCACATAAGCCCTTCTTCAGTCAGCATCTGCAGTCCTCACTTTTTCCCTTACTTTGACAGACCCTCATTGGTCAAACTACAGAGGTTTACGTCACTGCAGTCTGCACTAAATTCCGTGCTCACACAGACAGCAAAGAAGGAGCTGGCTTTTGCAAAGCAAAGGTTATACGAGCATGGTGACAAGCCAGGCAAATACATAGCGTATCTTTCCAGGAAAAGGAGTGCCCCTCAAGCCAAAACAGTGATTAGTGAAGGGTCTGGGAACCTAGCATGTGATTCTAAAAAGATTAATATAGCGTTCTAGAGATTTTACTACCAATCTGAGGATTGTGAGGGGGAGCTGGACAAAATGGAGCCTTTTTTTAAGGATCTGAAGCTCCCGAGTACGATCCCTAAACAAGAGTCCTTTCTCAATGCCCTTATCAGAGCAAGAAGTGCAGGAAGCTGTGAGGCAACTTCAGAGTGGAAAGGCGCCCGGTCCTGGTGGACTTCCCAGTGAATTCTATAAGGAATTTATAAGTATACTGTCAGGCCCGATGTTCAATATATTTTATGACTCATAGAGTCATGATTGTCTCCCAACATCTCTGAGACTGGCCAATATTTCACTTAGCCTTAAAAAAGGGAAGGACCCAGAAGACTGTGCTTCATACAGGCCCATTTCACTCCAATAATGTTAGGAGGCTGCTAAATGTAATTCAAGCATGTCAACAACAGTCAATACAGGAATTGGTGATTTCTCTAGATGCAGAGAAGGCAATTGACTGAGTTGAATGGTAGTACTTTTTCTATACTCTGGAGTGGTTTGGTTTGGGTGAAGTCTTTATTAGATGGGTAAAGGTTCTCTATCGTGGTGCTCTCGCAGGGGTCATCACCAATGGGGTACGAACAAGCAGTTTATTATTTTTAGGAGCAGCTGGCAGGGCTGTCCCCTCTCGCCACTGCTTTTTACGCTGGTGATTGAACCATTGGCGGAGGCCATTCATGGGATCTCAATACATCAGCTCTAGAAGCGGGGTCAAAATTACATAAGATTTCATTGTATGCAGACACTGTCCTACTTTTTGTGACAAATCCAGCAGTTTCAGTGCCTCGCCTGATACAATGCGTTCACGTGTTTGGCACTTTTCAGGGTATAAGATTAATTTTGCGAAATCAGAGGCTATGCCATTGGGTGGTCTTACGAAGGAGCTAGTCTTGAGGGCGACTATAGATTCCTATTTAGGAGGTCACAGCGGGGTTTTGTGTATTTGGGCACATTCATTACTCCAGTTCTGGATCAGCTGTTCAAAGACAATTTTAACTAATTATTTGATAAAATTAAACTTTAGGAGACCTTCAAAGATGGGAGGCACTTCCGGTCTCGTGGTTGGGTCGGATAGCGCTTATTAAGATGAATATACTCCCCCCGTTTGCAATACTCTATACGGTCGTTCCCCCGATTTTCAGTAAGCAAACATTCAGGAGGCTGAACGGCTGGATCAGTTCCTTTATTTGGCACCGTAAGTGGCTCCTCATTAAATTAGCTAAACTGCAACTGCCTCACAGATGGGGGGGAGTGGACTTTCCGGACATTAAAAATTACCAATTAAGAACGCTTTGGTCCTACATGAGTGCTTGAGTTTGTGGAGATCCTCTTTCAAAATGGCTAGGTATCGAAGCCTCCCAGGTGCCCCCTTACCAGTTTGCTGTTTTTGGACAAAATGAGGACAGTTAGGGAATACTGCCATAACCCAATAGTCATCAATACTGTTAAAGCATGGAGGGCAATTTGGTAAAGGGAAGGCAATATTGGCAAAACATCTTTGTTTACACCTTTAGTGAGTATGCTAGGTTTTCAAGCGGGAATGAGAGATTCAGGTTTTAAACACTGGGCAGCTAGGGGTATGTTTTGCACTGGCAATTATTTGAGGGAGACGTAATACAGTCAATACAGTTAATACAGAAGTACGAGTTATCTAATAGAGACCTCTTTCATTTTTTGACAGATCCCTACAAATTTGACAGAGAGACAAGGGGGTGCTAAGTGATAAAAGTACACTTTCTGCCCCCTCAGATGAGTTTGATCGACTCTGCAAGGTGTGGGAGAGAGAGCTGGGCGTTGAAGTTTCCTCAGAGGCATGGGAGAATATTTGGGAGAATGCAAGGAAGATATCCATTTGCAATAGGACTCATGCTTTACAGTTGAAGGTTCCCACAGGGTCCATTTGGCTCTGGACCATTTGTCAAAATTTAAACCAGGGATACCTTCAGCATGTCCCAAGTGCAAAGTAAGAGTCCACGGGCATTCTTACCCATTGTCTTTGGTCTTGTGATAGGCTTCAAACATATTGGAGTGCTGTGGCGGGCGCAATGGAGAGGACTTTGGGTCTAAGGGTGGAGAAGGACCCTATCTCTCTCATTTTGGGCCTGCCCACTGTATTCCCTGCAGACGAACATAAGAAAATACTTTTCAATATTCTCATGTTCTGTGCAAGAAAGAATATCTTGCTAGGCTGGATATCCGAAAATCCCCCGGGCCTGTCGGTTTGGCGGAAGATTGTTATGGAGCATATTCCCTTGGATTTTCTCACAAATATGGTACCCCACAAAACTGAGAATTTTTATAAGATGTGGCAGCCCTTTTTGGAATACCTGGACACAGATTTATCTGCCACACTTTATATAGTTGTAATGCTTGGGTTTTATGAGTCCAATATACAGGGAGGAGGAACTGTGAACTTATGAGCGTTTTGGTTGGCTAGGCTGAGTTATTACTCTTTATTAGTTTTTTGTTGGTTATTATTTATTTAGTTAAATAGCCAGTTTGGGGTTTTTTATTGTATAGTTTTCTATATGTGTTTATACATTTGTACCTGAGGGTAGGTTGGGTTTTTTTCACTTGTGTTTGTTTTTGTATTGTTTTGGATTGTATTGTTTTGTACTTGTTGTAATATTTGTACTTGTAGGTTTGCTCACTGAGTTGGAAGGTATGTTTCCAGACATTTCGTCACCCTCCTAGGTAACATTTTCAATGGGCCTCTGGGCAAAGCACTTTGATAATTCCTGCTTTCTATTTATATGTTTGGGTTTCTTTGGGTTGGTGATATCATTTCCTGTGATGATGTCATGGCATTCCAACCAGAACTCTACCAACAAACACATCAAGTTAGACCCCATCTACCACCCCCGGAGAAAAAAGAACAGGAAGTGACATCACCACCGTAAATGATGCCACCACAGGAAATGATATCACCAGTCCAAAGAAACCCAAATATATAAATAGAAAGCAGGAATTATCAACAGTGCTTTGCCTGGAGGCCCACTGAAGATGTTACCCAGTAAGGTGACGAAATATCTGGAAATGAACCTTCCAGTTCAGCGAGCAAACCTACATCCAGAACTTCAATCCTACTCTGCCATTCAGTATCAACATGGCTGATCATCCAACACAGTAACTTGTTCCCACCTTTTCCCATATTCTTTGATCCCTTTACCCCTAAGAACAAAATCAAACTCTGAAACAACTCCACAGACAGCAGTATCTTGTCACCAGGTCACCCTTTATTTACATGTGGAAAGCCCTTGACACTGATCCTGTTTCCTCAGAGTCAGCTCTCAGAATGAACAGAACGTCTGTCATGTTTGTTTCTATCAGTCAGCCAGGGCTCCCTGAGTGCAGCAGATTAACAGTCCCAATCGAGGAATTCATATTCTTTGAGGTCCATTTGGCTGACCTCGCTACAAACTCCTTCTTGAATACATCCCAATGTTTTAGCCTCAACCACTTCCTATGGTTGAGAATTCCATAGATTCACCATAGTCTGGAAGAAATTTCTCCTCATCTCAGTACTAAATGACTGCCATATCCTCAGACTGTGACCTCTGGTTCTAGACTCCCGATCATCGGGAACATACTAACTGCATTCACCCTGTCATTGACAGTCATTGACACTGTAAGAGAATTAGTTGCAGCATTCCTGGATTAACAGAAGGCAGGAAACAAATCAGCAAACCCCATAATTAGCATTGTAGAGTCATAGAGATGTACAGCATGAGTTGGTCCAACTCGTCCATGTTGAACAGATATCCTAGTCTCATTTGCCAGCACTTGGCCCATATCCTCTAAACACTCCCTACTCATATACCCATCCAGATACCTTTTAAATGTAATTGTACCAGCCTCCACCACTTCCTCTGGCAGCTCATTCCATACAAGCACCACCCTCTGCGTAAAAAAAGTTGCCCCTTAGGTCCTTTTTAAATCTTTCACCTGTCACTGTGAACATTGCCCTCTAGTTTTGGATTCCTTATCCTAGGGAAAATACCTTGTCTATTTATCCTATCCATGCGCGTCATGATTTTATAAACCTCTACAAGGTCACCTCTCAGCCTCCAAAACTCCAGGGAAAATAACCCTAATCTATTCAGCCTCTCCCCATTGCTCAAACCCTCCGACCCCGGAAATCCCCTTGTAAATCTTTTCTGAACCCTTTTAAGTTTCACAACATCCTTCCCGTATCAGGGAGACCAGAATTAAATGCACTCCGACAATAGTGGCCTAACCAATGACCTGTACAGCCGCAACATGATCTTCCAACTCCTGTACTCAATGCTCTGATCAATAAAAGCAACACTTCTTCACTATCCTATCTACCTGTGACTCCACTTTCAAGGACCTATGAACCCGCACCTCACGACTCTTTGTTCAGCGACACTCTCCAGGACTTTAACATTAAGTGTATTATTCCTGCACTGATTTGCCTTTTCAAAATGCAGCACCTCACATTTATCTAAATTAAACTCCATCTGTCACTCCTCGCAATAACCAATCCTGGAAAAAATATGTGTGATCATTGGATGTGGAGAGGCTCTGAACTCAATTACTATGTCTTCTGCGGTCAATCCATAATCTGATATGGAATGGTTAGGCTGGCCATTTGGCTGGGATACTAGCCAACAATGGAATTAGAGACTGAATATGAAGGTTTTTTAAATAATTAATCCCGCACAAAAATAACTTATTTTAGGTTTCATATTATAAAAAACACTTCAGTTAAAATTTCAAAACTGAAAGACCACAAACATTGCTTAAAAAATTGTTAACAAATGGCAGAAGAGGTGTATTTCTGCATTGCTTCACACATTATTTACATTTAAGTTAACTGTATATAAGCATAACAAAATATCTTTACTGCACGTTCATTCTCAACACTAGCATTCCTGCAGAAATTTGAAATAAATGTTTAGGTAGACTGTCTGTACAGTTATACACATTATAAGGTAAATAAAGATGTACTTAAAATTAAGAGCAAAAAGATTTCTAAGTAGACAAGTAGAAAAGAGAACATCAATCTTTTAGCCACTTAATCGGAACTGAAACACTCTAGAGGTCTCTTGTAGAGGGCAAAATGGATGACAGCAGAAAGCGTGGTCAGTCGAGGCTGACAGATGTGTCAGAATGGCATAAGACAGCTCAGTAGGGTCTATCTTGACACGAGATCACCTGCCACAAGAACCTATAGACAACAACTGCATGGAAAATATTGACTAAGACCGAAAATAGGCAGAGTTATGGAATGCAGATATGAATGCAGTTAATCTAGCTAGAATTAATAAATAAATTATGATAGCCGACATAAATTAGAGGAACAAATTCAAGGTTTCGACTCTGCACATTAATCTCATTGTTGTTATCTGGCACAGGACTTTGTGTATATTACCAGAAATACACAGGACGTTAACAGGAACATACTTTTGTAATAGCATTCAAAATGTGTGGGAAACATGGTCATAAAAATATATACTGTCTCATTAAATTCTGTATACACCCCATACATGGGGTAAATTTATCCACAAAAATGTTGCTTACTGTTTCATTTCAAATTCATTAATCATAACTACAGCAAATGTGCCAGAAATGTGTACTTTCATTCTCTAACAGTAATGTTATTAGTAATTCACAAATGATGTGATCGACATCAATTCATTACCATGATATGACATGAACAATTTGATTACAGCTGTCATAAGGCTTTATCTAATTAAGAACACTGACTAAGGGAAGCTACAGGAGGACTGCCAATATAACTTGTGGAACTTCACCTTAGTACAAATCACGAACATCAGGAGAAAATTGAAAATCGGAAAAAAAAATGCTGCACATACATGTACAACTGACACCTGGGGAAAAAAATCTACAACCAGCCTAATCAAAAGAAATCAGGGATATTTGCTGTATAAATGATTGTAGATAAACACCAAAAGGATTAACAGTCACTATTTATTTGCTCCATCTAGTTAAATTAGCCAATCATATCACCCTTCACAACATATCTAACATAATTTGCTTATTAATAAAAAACACAAACATTTAATTTGTTTTGTGTTCAGCTCTGCATATTGTACCCAATCATTTTTCATTGCTCTTGACAGCTGAAATTCATTTTTGTTCAAACTTTGTAATTTAATGCTTAGCCCAGGAATTCTTTTCACTTCATCTTTTAATAAGTTAATTCTATTTAGCAGCTTGTATCTATAAAATGCCCCAGTACTTACAAGCAGTGTAGAACAGCACCACCACGTGGGGAATTGTTTCTAAGATTGTAGGAAAGCTAATGTCTGTTAGTGCTTGAATTAAGCCTAGATCATGCTCTTTCCACATGTATGCGCTGATAGCTTCTGCCACTTCATCATCTTGAATACCTGAACCACAGAAAAAAATTTTCAGACCCAATGGAAATAAACATTTTTCCTAATCGTGCATTCATCCTTCATAATTTTGTAAGCATCTTAATACATACACTGTCGGTAAAACAACATTTTGCTACTAGTTGTGAAGACACCACAGATCATCGAAAGTGACTTTCCTGGATACCTCAAAGAAGTAGCAACGCTAAACCAGCAACCACTGCCATTTTGTCTGGGATGCTCATTTGACATGTGTGCAAGTGCGTGTTAACCTTATTCAAAAGTTATTTGCTTTACCCTTTTCTAAAAGGAATGATTATTCTAATCTCAGGAAACTATGATAGTACATTGTTCAGCAGGAGGATGCTGAGAATAATGCCACATTTTGATTATTTGATCCCAGAGGTACACAATCAACCAGCAAAATTCAACATGAAAATACAAAGGAAACAATCTGCACAAAATATAATATAATATAATATAATATAATATAAAAATATTCCATCAAAATATAATACATTATGTTGAAATAAATATTATAATAAAGAATCATTCCAGTTCTGCAAACAAATGGATTTGTTCTGGTTGACTTGCTGAGATGTAGTACTTTATATTCTTATTTCATCCTTCTTTAAGCATAAATAATAGAAAACGTACTAATGGGAACCTACTTAATAAGTGATGAATATGTAGCATATGCATCTCTGTTACAAATAAAACAATTCAGATCTATTTTATTGTCAATAGTACCCTCAATCTCTTTATTAGCATGACATTTCTGAAGGGGGCCTTGTGGTGCAGTGGTAGGATCCAGACCTCTGGGTCAGACATTGCTGAGGTAGCCACAGAAGGAGCATTGAGGATGCACATCATAAAAAGTCACCCCAGGAATCTTTTTACCACTTTCCTATTATTCTTAAAAAAGGGAATACCAAGTGTGTGAGAAGACATGCAAAAAGCATTAACATTTTTGAATAGAGTATATCTTATGAAATGGCATTATTGTGGTTTTAAAATATGCTTTCGTGAAGAAGAATTCTTACTCTGCCTACAGTTATTTACTTAACAGGAAGTCCTGAGGTTTGAATATGCTGAATGACTTTTAGTAGATGCTACCTAGTAATACAATGCATTTACATTATGAACTTACATTCTTCTCTTATGATATCAAACACAAGATGGAAAATGAAAGGTTATTCATTATTCTCCATGTGTGAAGTTGTCAATAGATTTTGCTCTTTTGTATCTAACTGTACTTCACCATACCTATGAAATCCAAATCTTCATTTTCCTCTTCTTCATCTTTAACGCCGTTGGACACATTTTTCACTTCACCTTTGACAAGATCGACAATTTCTTCAACAGATGATATAACCAAGTAATTGATGGGTAAGTCCTAAAGAAACATGACAGAATTCAAACAAAACCAATTTCTATGGATTAACGAATAGTTAAACACAGAAATGATCTAGTTTTTAGCTTTTAAAAATTAACTTTTGGTGAATGTTTCAATGTTATAGGAAAATAAAAGCCACTATTCATATTCATGCACAATTTTGTTTCATGATATTACCACAGGATTTTCCTCTGGGCAGTAACTTATGCTCAACTATCTTCAGCTGCTTCAATCAATGGCTTTTCTTCCACCATAAGATCAGACCAACATGTAATCTCTAACACATTGAAAAAAAAGGATAGTGGACACAAGGGAACACCACCACAAGCTCCCCTCCAAGCCACACACCAGTCTAACCTGGAACTGTGTAATTACTCCATGACTTACGTTGGGTTAAAATCATGGAACCATCTCCCAAACACCACTTTGGGTGCACCTACAGCACATGGACTGCAACTGTTCAAGAAGGCAGCCTTACTCAAAAAGGGAAGGAGACAAAAGAAAATGCAATAATATGCCAGTTAGCTTAACACCTGTCACTGGAAAAATGTTAAGAGTCTATCATACAGGATGTAATAATAGAGCACTCAGAAGTACATAATATACTCAAGTAGAGTCAGAATGGTGTCATGAAGAGCTGACAAATTTATTGCAGTTCTTCAAGGAGGTAACTAGCACTTAAGATAAAAGGGAACTAATAGTTGTAAAATATTTAGATTCCAAAAAGGCATTGCACATTGAACTACTTAATAAGAGGAATCCATGGTAATGGGGTAGTATGTTATGGATATGATGTATATTAATGACTTTGACAAGTAATGTAAATGTACTAATGTAAATGATGAGACAAAGGTAGTGGGAAGTCAAGTAACGAGGATGACCATGAAGTCATAGAGGTGAGGGATATCAACAGGTTAAGTGAATGAAATACCTTGGCAGATGGAATATAATGTGGAAAAATGGGATGTTATGCACTTCAGCAGAAAGAATAGAAAAGCTGGATGATGTTTAATTGAGGAAAGGCTGCATAATGCTACAGCACAGAGGAGTTTCAGTCCTCGTTTATGGCTCACAAAAAGCTAGCATTCAGGTTCAGTGGATAACAGAGAAGGCAAGTGGAAAATTGGCCTTTGTTTCAAATTAGCCAATAAATATAGGAGGTCTTGCTAAAATTATGCAATTTAGACTACACCTGGAATACCATGAAATGCTTCTGATCCTCTTATCTGACACTGGAGACAGATCAGAGAAGATTCACTAGGTTGATTCTGCCTATGGAGAGATTTTCTTATAAATGGAGATTGAGTGGGTTGGGCCTGTACTCACTGGAATGTAGAAGAATGAGAGGTGACCGTTTTGCAACATACCAGTTCTTAGGGAAGTAACAGGGTAAAGGAAGAGACTGGTTTTCCAGTGTGGGAAAGCCTAGGATCAAAGGGCATAGTTTCAAAATAAGGTGTTGTCTATTTAAGACAGATGAGGAAGTTCTTTTTCTTGCAGTACAGGGCTGTAGAGGCTGAATTATTAAGTATATACAAGGCTGAGACAGATTTTTAATCAGTAAGAGAATCAAGGGTTACAGTGAAAAGACAGGGAAGTAATATTAAGGGTGTCAGATCAGCCATGATGTCATTGAATGGTAAAGTAGAATTGATGGGTCAATGGCCCCTTTCTGTTCCTTCATCTCATTGTCTTATTATCAGTTCACCAGAAATTGTGAGCTGGTGTCCTGAAGAGGATGGGCTGAATCATTGCTTTATAAGTATTGCTCTTTTTGTTACTGTGATTACTTCTTTGAAATAATTACCCTTATTTAGGTTCAGCATTGTTGATTCCAACCAAAGTTCCTCAATCTCAAACTGAATCCTAAGTTCTACCATGCTACGGTACCTGTTCCCCAGGGGATTTTTTTATTCTGCGATCATTTATCAAAACTACCTCATTACACAACACCAGATCCAAAATAGACTGATTCCTGGTTGGATCTACAACAGATTGCTCTTGAAAATTGCTCCAAATACACTCTATGAATTCTTACTACTGGCTACCTTTGCTAATTTAATTTTTCAAATCTACATGGAGATTAAAGTTACCCATTATCAATGTACTACTGTTTTTCACGTCCTCATCATTTTCTGACTTATTCTCTGTCCTACAGAACAGCTAGTGTCTGTAGACTTCTCCCATCAGTGCCTTCCTCCACGTCTTATTTCTTATATCCACCATATGGATTCCAACTCATTTGCACCTGGGTGATTTCTTGTAACCATACTAACAAAGTTAACTCACCACACCTCCCTTCCTGCTTGCGTTTTGAAAAGTCATGTTCCCCTAAATATTTCATTCCTGGCTTTGATCTCCTTATAAGTAGGCCATTCAGACCATCATGCCTACCCCACTATTCAATATGATCATGGCTGATCAAACACTTTTACTCATCCCACCCTTACAACTGTGTATGTCACTGATGATCAGAAATCTATTGATCATTCTCAACTGTAAACATACTCAAAGACTGTGGTCGAAAATTCTAAACATTGACAACACTCTGGGTAAAATAACTTCAACTCATCTCTGATTAACTTGGCATCCACATTACTTTTAATCTTGGCTCCTGGGTTTTAGACTCCCATAAAATCCAGGGAAAACATCTTAAAGATTTTTTGCAGGTTTCAATAAACTCACTTTTCATTCCGTGAAACTCTGGAGAATACAGGCCCAGTTTGCCCAATGTTTCTTCATTGGACTGACCCTTCATGCCAGGAACAGGTCTAAAGAAATTTTGTTGTATTCTCTCTCTGGCAATAACATATTTCCTGAGATAAGGACACCAAAACTGCTCATAATACTCCAGTGTAGCCTTACAGAGGTCTGAGACAATCAAAGCGAAGCTGTACTACTCCTCATCAGCCTTCCTAATACCTAGCTTCAATAATTCGTTTATCTTGTCTTGCACTTAAGCAAACAGCCATTAATTTTGACCTTTTTTTCCACCCTTCATTACTATTGGTAGCTTTTCTTTAATGTTTTCCATTCTTTTCTGTCCACTCTGATTCATTTGCTTTGTAAGTCTACATATTCCCCCGCTACTACCCTCACGCCACCCCGTCCACCACATACTCCCCCTAGCTGAGCTCAGGTCTTCCATTCTGTTGACGGAAATTCTCCTTTTGTGTTCTTACTGAGCACTGGCCTTCTATAAGGTCACCCCTCAGCCTCCAACATTCTAGGAAAAATAGCCCCAGCCTATTTGGGCTCTCCCTGTAGCTCAAACCCTTCTACCCTGTCAATAGCCTTGTAAATCTTTTCTGAAGAATTACTGCTTATTTACACTTGCTAATCTCTACCTAAGTACATGATCAGAAGTGTCCTGCACTCTAAATGGCTTGTCAGTGCACAAACTATGCGACATACAGTCATAGAGATGTACAGCATGGAAACAGACCCTTCGGTCCAACTCACCCATGCTGACCAGATATCCTAAATAAATATTGTTCCATTTGCCAGGATTTGGCCCACATTCCTCTAAATCCTTCTTATTCATAAACCCCTTCAGGTGCCTTTTAAATCTTGTAATTGTACTAGCCTCCATCACTCCCTCTGGCAGTTCATTCCATACATGCATCACCCTCTCCATGAAAAAGTTCTCCCTTAGGTCCTTTTTATATCTTTCCCCTCTTATCTTAAACCTATGTCCTCTAGTTTTAGACTCCCCCAGCCCAGGGAAAAAACCTTGAATATTTACCCTATCCATGCCCCTCATGATTTTATAAATTTCTATTAAGGGCACCCCTCAGCCTCCAATGCTCCAGGGAAAATAGACCCAGCCTACTTCATATTTCACAGCAGGATGTTGGATAACTAAAATTACGGTTATATCAAAGACTCTTAACAAAACTCACATTCAATTGGAAAACAACTTATAAGTTAATAAGCTGAGTGGAATATGCATGTAATAGAACAATCCTGATACGTTTCCATGTATACCACACTGAGCAGATTTGAATTTACGAAACTAACTCCATCATCTTGACTATTCGGAAATGGTGAATGTCTCATTACCCTTACAGGCTAGGAAAACACAAAGGCAGAAACTGACATAATAAGGAAGATGGAAAATGCTCAGGTGTGAGAGAGAAAGAGAAAACATTCTTCTGTAAATTACATTCACTGATTGAAGGGTTCAAGGGACACAGACAGAGAGATAAAGAAAGAGAGAGAGAGAGGGACAGGATGGAAGCTAGTGGAAGGTTTAATTAGTTATGGTCTGATTTGAGTGTGCACTGGCTTATCAGGGACTGAATGTTTGTGTGCTGTTCCCTGGAGCTCGAGATCTGGGAAGGTTATGAACTTAATTTGCATTCTGGGAATCTAAGATGATTTTAAAAGAAAATGCCATTTGTAGGACAGTGATACTGGACATGTTAGCTGAGCGAGGTTACCTCATGACCTTTTCCACATAGTTACGACTAGTCCCTCGTTGTGATGTACTGTTAAAAGGGAAGGTTATCTAGCCAAAGCAATTGGCCATTTGGCCTGGCTTGATCAGGATTTTCCACTTTGATGTGCATGTAGCTTAATTAGTCAAGCGTACTCAGACCTGTCAATGAGTTTCTCTTCCTCTGCAAACTTTTGCCATTTTATTGCTGCTTATCTGCTTAAGGACACGTAGGGTTTTTGTAATTTTAATATCGATTTCTGTATAAAGACAGCTTGTTTGCAGCATTAAGGGGAGTAACCCGAGAGATCTTTTAGGGGTAAGAGCTGGCGCCGCTACTCTGCTGATGGTTTTAGAATCTTAGCTCAAGCCCAGCTTGTGGGTGTCTATGTTATAGTGTAACATTGATGCCATTGGTAAATAAAGGTAATAATTTAAATTAAACTGTCTGCAAGAGTTTTATATTCCATATTGCCACAGAGTACGATCTCCAGGATGAACGAAGAGAGACTTATGGGTCAAGTCCATCAGGAATTCGCTGAGCTGTCTCGAATAGATACTTTAACAGAACTATGCCCCTGCAATCCAAGATCTCTTTGCTCAGCAACACTCCCCAGAACCTTACCATTAAGTGTATAATTCCTGCCCTGATTTGCCTTTCCAAAATGCAGCACCTCACATTTATCTAAATTAAACTTCATCTGTCACTCCTCGGTCCATTGGCCCATCTGATCTGCTCTGAGGTATGTGTCATCTGCACATATCCTATGTTCACATCCAAATCATTCATATGAATAATGAAAAGCAGTGGGCCCAGCAACGATCCTCGTGACATACCATTGGTCACAGGCCTCCAGTCTGAAAAACAATCCTCCACCACCACCTTCAAGCCGGTTCTGCAACCAAATGGTTAGTTCTCTCTGTTTTCCATGTGATCTAACCTTGCTAACCAGTCTACCATGAGGAACCTTGTCAAACGCCTTACTTAAGTCCTTAAAGATCACGTCCATTGCTCAGCCCTCATCAATCCTCTTCGCTACTTCTTCAAAACACTCAATTAAGTTCGTGAGACATAATTTCCCATATACAAAGCCATGTTGACACTCCCTCATCAGTCCTGCCTTTCCAAATACATGTAAATCCTGTCCCTCCAACAACTTGCCCACTACCGATATCAGGCTCACTGGTCTATAGCTCCTTGGCTTTTCCTTACTACCTTTCGTAAATAGTGGTACCACGTTAGCCAACTTCCAGTCTTCTGGCACCTCACCTGTGGTTACCAATGATACAAATATCTCAGCAAGGGGGCCAGCAATCACCTTTCCAGCTTCCCACAGAGTTCTAGGGTACACCTGATCAGGTCCTGGAGATTTGTCCACCTTTATGCATTTCAAGCTGTCCAGCACCTCCTCCTATGGACGTTTTTCAAGATGTTGCTATTTACTTCTCCACTTTCTCTATCTTCCACATCCTTCTTCACAGTAAATACTGATGCAAAATACTCATTTAATATCTCCCCCATCTCCTGCGGCTCCACACAAAGGTGGCCTTCCTGGTCTTTAGGGGGCCCTCTTTTCTCCCTCGTTACCCCTTTGTCCTTAATCTCTTTGGATTCTCTTTACCCTTATTTGCCAAAGCTGTCTCATGCCCCTGATCTCCATCTTAAGCATGTGATCAATTTCAGATTGGTTAGATAGTATCTTCTCAATTTATGATTCATTTCTTAAGACTGATGATCATTTACTGGCACTCCCTTTCTACTATCTCTACAATGGTTCTCCACACTGACATTCACTCCCGGGGCCATCCTTTTCATTATAGCTTGTTCCTGTCAGCTTACTAAGATTACAGAACTCTCCTAAGATAATGAGGATAATGAGGAATTGTGTGCCGGTTTACAGGGTATGTAGTATATCATATACCAATGATGAATATCATTCCAAATGTTCCAAATAGCACAACTAAATGTTCTGGGGAATTCTAAACTCTATCAATATATTTTAGTTAAAAACAGTACTTACTAAGGAAACTAAGAAGTCACTTTGAAAATACTTTTTGCTTCAGAGAAATAGGAGTCACATTAGCAAGAATTAAGTCTTATCATCATAGTGAATTATGTTAAAACTGAGGCAATAAAGAACCATTACAAAATATAACAAAATACATAAAAGTGAAAATAATCAAACAATACTAATGACAGAACTTAATTCTAAAATAATACATAGATTGCTACATACCTTTGGCTAGAAAATCAAAACAATTTAGGACCTAGCTGTATCCTGATACCCAAAATGAACCTCACTTCAAAAGGTCTTTGCAGTTTATAATAAGTCGTAAAAAGTGAGTCTTCCCCTGCATTAGATACAGGGTCTATTAGCCTCTGGCTAAATCATCCATGTCATCTTTGACAGAATGTAGCCACAGGCAAAGGCCTATGTGTTTTTAGCAGCACCATCTTTGACTGACTATAATTAAACAGAATATTAGATTAATATATGACTTACTATCTGAATATATGTTGAAACTCTAATTACTGACAAATTAACACAATCTTCCATTAGTGTTGAGCAAACTGTTACAGTACGCAGCAATTTTAGAATGTCGAATCTGTCAATCCCTGAAACCAAGTGCAAACAAAATATGCTGAACAAAAGAGTAGGAGGTAACAGTAATAAAATCTCATTATATTACACAAAAATTATGCAAGCACCACAAATGGAGTTAAAAGCCAAAAAAGGCACAAAATACTTATATCCTGGACGCAATTCACAATATTACAAAGCTCTATTCAATCAACTCACCTTTCCTGATGTTATGCACACATACCACAAAATATCCACAAGAGGGCAAATAAAAGCCTCTGGTACATCAGGAAAGCCTAAACCGTGAATGTTGACAAATCAACTGACTTTCTCAGCAGCTTCAGTTTAGTTCTTATATTACATCTACACACACGCAATTTTTAAGAATAAAAGCACTGGAAACCAGAAGCTGGGTAGGCTTTTAGAGACCCAGTTTCCAGGGCTATTTTGGATAAGTGGGTCTTCAATGATGATGTTCAACTGAATTCCAATTCTGAGAGGATTAAAATGCTGACACAGCTTTTGCATCCAGCCATAGATCCTGTTAAGGTCCAGGTCAGCCATGTGCTTGATTCAAATCAGGTCAACAGGTACTTCAACCCTATTTACTGACCTTCAATTTACATCCCTTAATACCATTATTCTTTAAAAGTGTATCAGTCTCATTCCTGAGCATTGCAATTGACCCAACATCCACAGCACAGGGGAAGAGCATTTCAGGTTTTAAATTCGTGAAGCATCTCCCTTTGTCAACCTGATAATTTCCCTGCATCTAACACATCACTTCGTTTTATCATTTTAAACATTTCACCATAATTGGTTGTGTGTTCAGCAATGTTCCTTCGAGGAACACAGGAACAGGTGGAGGTCTTTCAGCCCCTCGAGGCTATTCTACCATTCAACGAGATCGTGGCCTAACTCCATATATCTGCCTTTGGCCCATATCCCTTTGGTTACCAAAACTTTTATCTACCTCTATTTAAAACTAACTGATCTAACTGTCATTTGTGGAAGAGAGTTTCAAATCCCAACAACACTTAGTTTGTAGAAATGCTTCCTAACATCTCTCGTGAATCATCTGGCCCTAATTTTTAGATTATGCCCTTTGTTCCAGAATCTCCAGCCAGCGGAAATAGTTTATTATCTACCCCATCTTCTCCTGGTAGTATCTTGAAGACGTCTGAATTGTGTGGCTGTGCAGCAATCCAGACGTTCACACATGGACGGAGTTTGTCAGCCCCTTTAAGTTACAACGCGAATGCCCCGTGAAAAAAATTTAAGGGGAACCAAACATAAATGAATAGGCTCATGCAATACGAGAAAGATTAGAGGGAACATCTGTGTTCTGCGACAGCTGCCTGAGGCAAATATGCATTTGGAAACAAGGGTGCAGTGCCTAACTCCAAACCTTTTTTGTGAATTTGAACTTCAAGAAGGCCAAATTTGTTTGTTCCTAATCACATGAAGAAAATTATGACAGAAACAGTTAAAAAGCAGGAGGCAGCCTTCAAGAATTTATCAAATTCCCTTTGGAGGTTTCCAAACAAGAGGAAAGAACTGTCAGAATTATTAGATCTCCTCCTGTGTAATTTCTATCAATTAGCAAAATTCTGAAACAGAAAATAATCTATTTCTCAATTGTGTCACTCATCTCTGAGCATATGCAAATCATTGTGCAGGCCTGTAATTTCCTATGATAGTCATGATGTTTTCATCTTATACCATTTCTCAACATCCCATCACTTCCATAAGAATAATTGGTAAATAGTTGTCTGCTCAGGGACATGGGTTAACCTCTCACCATCTGGCTCATGACTTCAGTCAAAGACCTAGGCAGATAGGTAGCTTTGATATGCTGACAATCATACAAGAACCAGTACTCTGACAGAGCAGACCAATGGGGTGTACTGTCCTCTAATACAACCCCAAGGAAGTCTCAAGCTTTGTTGCTGCATACTATATGATTGGGGCTGCGGGACAAGGAAGAAACCGAGAAGGAACGTCAAGAGAGGGATAAGGAAGTGGAGGTTGCAGATAGAAAGATAGGTCAACTGTGCTACCATTTACTAAAGCTCTAAGACAGGAAATTAATGGAAAGGTTTATTTTCAGAACGACACCTCGCTTCACCAAAACTGGGTGGGGCATGGGGAGTCTGTGAAGGTGAGGGAGAATGAGGGGAGCTGTGAAGGGTGAGGATTGGTAGAATGTTTTATCCTTCCCCTTTTGAAAGGTACACCCATAAATCTGCAAAGCTTTGGTGAAGCTTTGGTGGAGGTAAGGCAACTCTTGGGAAAGGTATGTTTTTGTTCAAAAAGTGCATGAACTCATTGGGACTGGCAAACTTGTCTAGGAATGTACGGAGTTAAAAGAAAACAATGCTAAGTATTTCATAGTGCATATAAACCATCATGGGATTTGTGCTTCATGACTGAGTTTCCAAAATATTATTTTCACAATGGGAGCACTACCAAGTGAACAATTTGATGGACAGCTCCAACCACCACTTGTGTAAACAATCATTTCCATTCAATAAGGAAATGAGCACTTCAGGATTAAGTGCTTCAGTGAAATGTTTATTATGTAAGAAATTAATTGAAATAATTTCAATGGATTAACTTTTATTTCTATCTGTGAGTGTATTCCAATAGCGATGTCATCAATAGACACGATCAGCATTCTGAAGAACTTGTTATGGGTATGAGATGAGTTTATATGGAGAGGGAATGATAAAGGTAGGTGTGTAAAAAGTTTTCAATCGGAAAGATGTTGTGATACTTGAAAGAGTTCAGAAAAGATTAAGGATGTTGCCAGGGTTGAAGGATCTGAGCTACAGGGAGAGGCTGAACATGCTGTTTTCCCTGGAGCGTCGGAGGCTGAGGGGTGACCTTATAGAGGTTTACAAAATTATGAGGGGCATGGATAGAATAAATAGGCAAAGTCTTTTCCCTGGGGTCGGGGAGTCCAGAACTAGAGGGCATAGGTTTAGGGTGAGAGGGGAAAGATACAAAAGAGACCATTTGGGCAACTTTTTCACGCAGAGAGTGGTACATGTATGGAATGAGCTGCCAGAGGATGTGGTGGAGGCTCGTACAATTGCAACATTTAAGAGGCATTTGGATGGGTATATGAATAGGAAGGGTTTGGAGGGATATGGGCCAGGCGTTGGCAGGGGGGACTAGATTGGGTTGGGATATCTGGTCAGCATGGACGGGTTGGACCGAAGGGTCTGTTTCCATGCTGTACATCTCTATGACTCTATGAGTTCACTTATTGGCTATAAAGAGCTATTGATGAATAAATAGCTCAAGGGTTGGGTAAATGTGGACAGAATAGCACCTGCAGTATAAAGGACCATGGGGTGGGTAAATGGGCATAGGTTGGCATAGGAGACACGGGGCTATGGGCATTGGTGGGGAGGTATGGATGGGACATGCTGATTATGCTGGGATAATGAGGAACGACCAGGTGGGATATTTTGTTATTTAATCTGTGTTTTTAAGTTTTGATCACAGTGCTACAGCCTCAAGAACTGGCACCTTCTTAAGATCTTCCTGGGTCACCTGCCCCAATTCCCACTATAGCCCTCTGTACTCCCTGACCAAAAACTGGAAGTGTGGGCAGCCAATTTTAACCATCGGTTCTGTGGAGCCAGGAACTCCCCTAGTGTGAGAAAAGAGGGGCTTTCATATGAAGTTGGTGGCTCGCCTGAAACATCTCTGGCCATTAATGGCCCAGTTCATACTCTAACGATGCTAGCACTTACCAGGGCAGTCTGGTACAAATATGGTTGCAAAGAAGGTGGGAAGTGGGCATGCAGTCATCCTGCGGCTGCGCACTAAGCATCCCCCAGGGAACTACAAATACTTATGTGGCTGGATGCCTGCATTGCGCACAATAGAAGGTTGCAGCAGTGGCGTGCTGCTCAACAACCATCTACCCAGGATCTCAGATTGTAAAAGCCTGAGGAGGTGCTGCACACTGATGTCAAGGTGAGAGCTTTTAAGCTTCCACTGAAGATATCAGAACTGTCTCCAGAGGTTCTACTGCTGTGAGACCCTCTGCATTGCTTATAAACCTGATCACCTGCCCCACGGTTGACAACTAAATTTTGATGACATGCATCAAGGTCGCATGTAAGTTAGAATTGAAACTATCCATGCTTTGATGTTGCGCACAAGCCTGCTAACAGGTGAACTAATGCACCTTAGATGGTGCTCAGTGCACAACCTTCTGTTACATCTGTAAATTGGACCCTCAATGTCCATTTTACTCCCTGCAGTAGTGCCAGCAAGTTTTACCTAGTTTCAGAAAAAGTGGGAAAACAAAGCCTAAATAGATACTGCCAAGGTTCGTGCATTTGATGCATTGTCTTCAACTGCACTTGCCTCTTCTTCATCTTCTCTCCCCAGACACTGCTCAGCTTCTGAGCATGAAATGGAACAGAGCAACAAGAGTTAGAGGCAAGGATTAAAAGAGACAGATAAGTGATTCCTTAAAGCAGCAGCACTTGTCACTCAGTTTGTGAGGATAACAGTTCATTGAGAAGCAAAAGAAAGTATGATCCAAATGTGTTCTCCATGCTCAGCATTCATCACGCTGATGTACCCTCCACCCATGAAGTCCAAGGCTTAGTCTTCCAGTGAGGACAGCTCACAGATGGACAAACTCTTTGTCTGTATTCTTGTAATGAATGGCCACTTGTCCTTCAAGTGAGAGTGTGAGTGTTGATCTAATAAGATGTGTTGAGGCTTCCATGTCAGGTCAAGTAGTATGATGATGTGTGTGAAAGATGGCATGGGATGGAGGAGCTAAAGCTAAATTAAAGTGAAGAGAGTAGCAGATGCAAACTGTTGCAGTAGCAGAAGGTGGAGTACAATGATTAGGGAAGAGGCAAATTTTGAATGAGTTGTGTAGAAAGAAGAAGAGAAAAGATAGAGGCAGGAGTCTTACTTTAGTATCTCTTGTCAGTTTATTTAACATTTTTTTGCTTGATCCTGGTTGTGATGCATTTGCATTGATCTACTGTATATACTCTCTTTAAAATCGATCTCATTTTGGCCAAAATATCTGGAATTTCCCATATATGTCATTTAAAGTCAACCCCAGTTCTTCACAAATAACAGATCAACATTTGTGAGTCAAGGTATTGTCCTGTAAATAAATGCTATGATGAGAAAATACATGTTGTTTATGCTATTATGTGTTTTGATGTACAATTTGGCACGAAAGTTTAAGATGCATCAGGTGACAACCTCCCTTCGTGAGCAGCTCAGCTGAGCTCAGTTCCTGTGTAGCACTTGTGGAATATAGTCATATACCTAGTTGAGGTTTTTAAATTTCATCATTTTGTGTAAAAAAAATGCCCTCTAGAAGAAACAAAAACTATACAGCAGCACTTAAACTGAAAGTTAAAGAAATTGCAGAGAAGACAAATACCTGTGTCGCAGCAAGAGAATTTTGTTTCAGAGAAACTTGAGAGAGACTGGAGAAAGATATCAAACCAACTTCAGAGAAAGCTAAAACGAAAATGTGCCAACAGCGGTAAACCTAGCAAGTAGTCACAATTAGAGAAAAACAATGCTGAGTGGGTACTTGAAAATCATCAAAAAGGAAAACGAATTAGTCATGAAGCCATCCAAATCCATGCCTGAAATGAATCAAAGAAAGATGGAATTTTGAATTTTAAGGCAAGTGCTGGATGGTGCACAGGGTTCATGAGAAGGCATGAATTAGTACTTCAGCAGAGAACGAAGATTGCACAAAAACTCCCTGCTGAACCAAAAGATATTACAGTTTCACCGGTTTGCAATCAGAAACCGACAAAAGGAAGGCTACAAGTTATCATGCACTGGAAACGTGGACAAAACGCCTCCACATGCTGGAAAATCGAACTGTGAACCGGACAGGAGAAAAAACAGTATTGGTGAACACCATTGACCATCAGAAAAGCAGATTTCCCTCAGTCCTTTCTTGTTATGGCTGATGACACCATGATAAAACTGATGGCTGTTTTTAAGAGAAAAACTTTGCCAATGAAGAAATTTCCAAAAGGAATTGTTGTCCATATGCATCCACAAGGCTGGATGGATGAAAATGGATGTAGAAAATGGTAAAGGAAATTTGGAATTTATGACCTGGTGCACTACGCAAGGAAAGAGTTTGCTTGTCTGGGACCAGTTTAGACCACATTGTTGCTGGTAACATCTAATCACATAACACTGACGTAGCTGTAACTCCTGGCAGACTTACAAGTATATGCAACCAACAGATGTTATCAATAATCCCTTTAAGGACATGATGAGAATAAAGTGGAACAACCGAATGTGTGATGGAGAAGAAAACATACACGAAAGGAGGCTCTAACTACAGACAATGATGATGAAGAAGATCCAAACAATGATATCATTCATTCTAATGATTATGAAGCTTTATTCAGTGCTGAAGATGTTGAACAGGGTGAGTTTGCAGGATTTTGGTTAACTTTTTTATTTGACATGTTTAAGATGTACCATGTAATTGTAATTTAAAGCCGTATTATATTTCTACTTCACTTTTTGTACTTACAAATTAAACTTTATTGATTCATTTTTGTTTCTATTGTCTTTATCAGGTAATTACCATAATTTGTTGGGTTTTTTTGGTCTTTATTCATTTTTAGAGATCAATTAGGCTTCTGCTAATGATATAGAATTTTGGACTCGAGCATGAGTTTCCACCCCTCAAAAGTAGTATTCATTTAATAGTTGACCACATAAATGTAACCTTAAAAATCAGCCTAAAAAATTCAACTTTTACAGTACTCTGTCATCTCTCATCACTGATGCTAAGAAGATCAACTAGATCTCTTCCTTTCATTTCTCCTCTTGTTCACCTCCTCCACCAGCACTTTCAAAGTGAGATCCTGCACTTGGCATGATCTACCATTTTAGACTTCTGTGATTGTAGCTGACTGCAGTAAGATCAGAGTTTCTCTTTAAGAGGTGTACGCTATCTCTAAATGGAGACAGAAATACCTCACATTCTCAAAACTTCTGAACAACTCAACTAATGTTGAAAGCCTGCTATTGTAGAAAAAGATGGCTGGGGACTAAGCACAAGTAAACATGGGAGGAGTAACTTACTTCATTACTTAAAGCCCATGTGAACACACAATGCACACCAAAGCAGGTTGCCTATTGTATCTCCATCTTCACCATTTGTAAAATCTTTTGATCTATTCTTTTAAGGTCCAAAGTGATTGAATTTCACATGTGCATGCACAGAAATTCATTTGCCACAAATTTATTCACTTAATCTACCAACATCTCTTTTTAAATTGGAACAAGCACAGAGATTGCTGGAGATACTCAGCAGCTCTGGCAGTATCTGTGGAGAGAGAAACCGAGTTAATGTTTCAAGTCCAGCCTAACTCTCCTTCAGAAGAGGCCTCAGCAAATTTTATGCTTCCATCCTCATTGCTTAAAATACAGTCGGTGTCATCAGCAGGTTTGGGTATGTGGCTTACTATCATTAATATATACAATGATTTTTAAAATATTTCTGTGGGACGTCGCCAGTCACATTCTGCTAACTAGATAATTTAACCATTAGTCTTACTCTCTGTCTGATTCCATTCAGCCAATTTTCTAAGCAGGTCAACGACTTGTCTTCAATTTTATGAGCTTCAAATGTAACTAACACTTTCTGAACTGTAACTAATCTGCAAGTCCATATAAAAAGGTGAAATGTATTCAAGCATTCAAAGTAAATTTAATAACTTCCATAATATTTCTGACATAAGTAAGCTTCCAAAAGCCCCTCAAATAAGATTGCAAGTCAAACAGTAAAACATCAGCTAAAACTGAGCAAACTCACAATTTAAAAATAGTTTTTAAAGTTGACAAAGGAAGAAACAAGCTGAATAGAGCTCAAGAATGAGTACCAAAGAATAAGAGGCAGTTGGCTGAAAGCGACACTGTTGATTGATTGTTCATGGAGGGTCAGAAAGTGCACAATGCCAGAATCACAGGCACAGTGAGGATGCAGAAGCTTAAAGTGGTAAGGCCAGAGGGAAGGAAATCATTGCTATGGAAACATAGGTAATGTTGCATGGGAAGAATTTGCCAGAGGAAATCAGCAAGAAAGGAACTGGAGGTTAGATGAGCAGAATTCTGTGCAGTACCGGATGCAGAAAATGAAGTTTCAAATCATCAAAATAAATGACGTACCCCTCCAGCAGGTCTGTAGCCTACAGTGACATCTGCTGGCACATTAGGATGTAGCTGGATCCTGTTGAAGTTGAATGTAATCACTTACAAAAATAATTTTAAACATTCATAATAAAAGCTCTATAAATCAAATTTATAGCAGAGATAATGAATGACTAGCTAAATAAACATTTATAATAATTGTCATTCTGCTGATTTAGTTGTAATTTTAAAGTATCATGCCTTCATTTGTATTATGAGATCCTACAGTAAATTTTAAAATTTTAAACATCTTCAGGCAGGTCTTCCACAACAGAAAGGACAAAACTATCATGTTCAATAGCATCTCAAAGCTGTGGGGATGTCTATCCTCGGATTGAGAAAAATGTAATAGTTTGGAGATGAGAAGATTGTGCAACAATAAATAAAACATCTCAATTTTAACGAAAGGCACTCACTTAAATCCAACTTAAGTTTCAGAATAGAGAAAAAAAATCACTGTTTGAGAAAGACCTTAGTTTTTTATCATTCTTTTACAAAATTATTTTTCTTATAAAACTGAAGTTATTCTGAATATTACCTTGACACTAATACAACTCCTGCGCTTCCCAGTAGCTGCCATGCGACAGATTCGGCAGTTATTCTGTCATGTTCATAGGTTTCTCTTTGTGTAAAAAGAAACACAATTGGCAGCTTTAACTGTACATGAATTGTAGATACTTCCTCTGGTGGAAGATTAATCTCTGCCTGAAAATTTGGAAAAAATTGAATTCTAAATAAGACACGACTTGGAATATACTTATTATGCATAAATACTTTTTAAGCTCTTTGGGTGGAATTCTGTCCTTTCTGAAGGTGGCAGCTAGGGCAAATAATTGGATGAGTTGACCCCACTGAGATATTCATCCCCTCCTTGCCACCTCAGCAATTAAGTTCTGGGCAAGAACATCCAGGGCGATCTTCTCAAAACGTCACCAACGAAGGCCTTAACTGGTCAATTTGACACAATTGGCATAAGGGCCTCAACATGCCTGCTCCCAAACTACCTGCCATCCCAGCAAGACAGAAAGGTGGATAGTTTCCCAACTGGGCAACTGACCTGCTGGGTTTGGAGAGGCCCTGTGACTACAGCATGTATGTGGGCAAAGGTGTTACCTCTGAGAGGGACTGCCCTTGCCTCTGACTCTACGCCCACTGATTATCACTCCATGACAAGAAGATTAAAAACAAAGTACTTTCTTGCAAACCCTTGATTAGCAAATCTCGACCAGCAGTCTTTAGGGCCAAGATGCTGCCAGTCTCTGATTTGACCAACAATTTCTGATGACACAGGATGCCAATGACAAGGCATGTGACAGGAAATAAAGCTTACCTAATCTCTGCCTGTCAGCTCTTAGCAAATGAGCAAATGAGCAAATTAGCATAATTAAGAATGTTCTCTCAACAATGGGTGGATGATGTGTTAGTGGACATCTAACACATGATTTCAGCTGCCCCTGCTTTCGGCAGTCATAGGGCCTCTCCAAACCCAGCAGGTCACTTGCCCAGTTGGGGAACTATCCAACTTTCTGTCTTGCTGGGATGGCAGGTAGTCTTGAGGCCACTGTACCAATTGTGCCAAATTGATCAGTTAGGGCCTTTGTTGGTGACATTTTGAGAATATCGCCCTGGACGTTCTTGCCCAGAATTTAACAAAAATGGAAGATATCATACTCTATTTTCTCTTTTGGAAGTCTGTGTTTCTGGCTTAGGTTATGATAAAATGTGCACAACCTTGGCAGGGTCCAGTTTCTCAGTGTTTTCCATTCAGGCAATCAACCTTTATAAAATTAGTTGGACAGAAACACCATAGATATTGGTTTAAAAATACATGAAATTTTTATATCAGTGAATCCAATTTAATAAATACTTTTCTCACCACTAGCGGAGCCTCCAATATCTTAAGGTAGGAATGTATATTCACAGTAGTTAGTGGCTGTTTAAAATAGGTCCTCTTACATGGCTGATTCCTATCGGTAACCATCTTGCAATGGCAGAACCAGAGTCTGGCTGAAAACGTATCTGGATCTTTCAGGCTACATAATAAGATTAAAAGAAAGTCAAAACATTGCAATTAATGAGGCACAAAGGTGTTTTAGAATAAATACAGTGTTCTTGCAATGCACAGATCACGTAAGGGACAACATCAACATAAAAATAGCCTTCTATGGTATTTCTTACATCGGTCAATGTAAAGTGGAAGATGGCATGTGAATAGGCAGCAACTAGATATATAAAATCATAGTTTCTCCTGTTAATTTCTAATAGCTCTTGTTTGAAGCAAAAGGCAGAAATACCAGACCCTGGACTGGAAGAAACTGGAACCACCCATGGTCCATTCCTATGTATCAACCTGCATATCAAAAGCTGAGGCTGTTATTCTATTATTAAACTGAATTGAATTGAATAGTTTATTATTACTTGCATTTTACAGAGAATAACAGTGAAAAACATCAAATGTCACCATAATCCAGGGCCATTTGAATAGTTTAAGAATAAAAAGATATAATTAAAAGAGAGTCTATTATCATTCCATTGCCTCCACTGCAGAGCCAGCTCACCAGCTACACCTGCATCTCTATCCCTCCTCTGCTGACTCATCACCATCTGTGTCAGACTCTCCAACGTATATGTCATCACTCTTTTAACACCATGTTTTCACCACTGAGCCAACTCGTTGATGCCAAGTCCCACACTGAATCCACACACAGCCCGCAAGACACCGACTTCACCACCAACACCACCTTGCCGACAACCCCAAGTCTCCACTTCAGACCTGCAGTGACCATAACCAGGGATCCCTGATCCCACTGCCAGCCAGGCTGCCGCTGCCTCACCAAGGGTCCTGCTCCAGCCACCCTCTTCCCACGTCGCCCGGCCAGCGCCGCCATCTTGGAAGATCTACTGCTGCCAATGCCTCTGATCGCTGGAGGAACTTTGCAGCCGACCCTGAATACCAGGAGGACCAATCTCCGGGGGAAGTCGTGTTGGCCAACATCACCTCCAAACAGTGCTGCGCTGATGCTGCCAATTAACACGCCACAAAAGGCTTTGGAGCAAAGAAAAACAAATGAAAAAGCAAAAGATAAAAAGGAGCAGAAGTATAAAGGAAAAAAAGGAAGCAAGTGGGAGCAGATGAGCCCCAGACAGCCCTGCCACTCCACTGCCATCTTGAAAATCTGACTAATTAACATTTGACTAATTAGTTTGGCATTATTAGTCACTATAATCTCCAAGCAAACAAACTGCTGAGCCAAGGAATGCCAGACATTTGTGTGGGGGAGGGACTCTGCAACAGGAGCTGCCCTCACTTCCCTGATCGATCCAGTTATGTGGAAACAGCATTGTAATACACAACCTCCCCAAGACTGAATCCATTCAAGGCAGGATCTGGTAGGCAGATCCCAGTATTATATCAGGATCCAAAGCCCAAAATTTACCATAGCACTTTTCGAAAGTTAGACCATCTCTGACATGGTTTACGGTTAGTTTGGGACCTGGAGTAACTGCTGTCTAAGCCTGACAACTATTACTAACTTGACGCAAAACTGCACAGTTTACTAAAGCGTTCTGTATCTCAAGATGAACAGAAGGATAAAAAACTAAACCTTCAAATATTCATCATAGGTATTGGATTTACTTGTAACAATGTCTTACCAACTCTTTAAAAAAGCAATTCATTCTTCACTTCCAGAGATCAAATTCTATCTGACCATCTCCAGCTTCATACAAAGTAAGTTGGAGTACAAGGGTTTTTTTTATGTTGTTCATGTAACATGGACATTGCTGGCTCAGTCCATATTTATTGTTTATCTCTAATTGCCTTGCAAAGATGGTGGCAAGTTCAATTCTTGAACCACTGCAGTCCTTGGAATGTAGGTATACCTGCAGAGCTGTTGGCAATTTTGACCCCATGGCAGTGAAGGAACAGCAATACAGATCTATATCTGGATGGTATGTGGCTTGGAGGGAAACCTGTTGGTAATGCTGTTCCCATGCATCTGCTGCTCCTACCTTTCTGGGTGCTAGAGATTGCCGAAGAAGACTTGGTGAGTTGTTTCAGCACATCTTGTAAATGGTGCATACTGTTGCACTGTGCATCAGTGTTGAAGCTGTTGACTGTCAAATGTAGTGGATGCAATGCCAATCAAGCAGGCTGTTTTATCCAAAATAGTGTCGAGCTTCTCGAGAGCTTTTGGAATTTTACCCATCCAGACAAAAGGAGAGTATTCCATCCCCCTCCTAATTTACTCCTTGTAAATGGGAGACAAGCACTGGGGAGTAAGGAGGTGAATTACTCACTGCAAAATTCCTAGCCTCTGACCTGATCTAGTGCCTAATATTTATATGCCTGGCTCAGTTCAGTTTGGGGTCAATTACTTGAAAGTGGAGGATTCAGAGTTGCCATTGGACAGCAAGGGGAAACTGTGAGATTATCTCTTGTTGGACAGGGTCATCTTCTACTCCTCAGTCAAAAGGTGTGGCACTGGAAAAGCACAGCCGGTCATGTAGCATCTGAGGAGCAGGAGATTTGACATTTCGAGCATAAGCTTATATTCGATACGTCGACTCTCCTCCTCAGATGCTGCCTGACCGGCTATGCTTTTCCAGCACCACATTTTTTGACTCTGATCTCCAACAGCTGCAGACCTCACTTTCTCCAATTGTCAAGTACTCATTGTGCAGTGAAAAATTTGCTTGCCACTGATCAGCCCAGGTATTGCTATGTACGAACGGAATGCTTCAGTATCAGAGGAGTTGTGAATGGTGTTGAATATTGTGCAGCTATCAACAAATGCCCCCACTTCTGACTTCATCATAAACAGAAGGTTATAATTCCGGAACAATCTATTGAATTCAAATTTAATCATCTGTCATGATCAGATTTTAACCCTTGTCCCATCATTAGCCTGGTCCTCTGGATTATGAGATTACGAATCCAGAAACATTATCACTATTCTACCACTTTACCCCATGTTATGAAATCTGAAACATAAGACTACATCTGTGTTTTTAAAGTGCAATGTCTCAATACTGTAAATTGGGGCATCCTGTTTACAACTCACCTTCCAAAGTTCACAATATAAAGTTTCCTTTTTCCCATTTGAAAAAAATATTGTTTTGCTTCTGGAGCAGAACACTCTGAACAGAGGTTACACTTCACATAATGGATTTGTAATGTGTTTCAGTTGTAAATACCTTATTTACTACAGATTTTTATTGCATGATAATTCATGGGTGAAGTTTGAAAAATGCCTTAATGGCCAATCCCCAGTAAATTAAATACAGAAATTAAACTGTCAAAATCCAAATTGCCCTAGTCCCCCCATATAGGCATCTCAAATACAAGGAAGAGCACTGCAGTACTTGTATAATAACTACTCGCAGAACTTGCCATTCAAGGTTAGAGTTTATCTGCACCATTGTAAGTACATTTTAAATGGAATAATAAGTTTTAATTACTTTTTGGCACCCAAATTTACATGTGCTGATTATCACTGACAGATTTTAGGTATTTTTGGAGGTTTCGGTAATTATTCACAATTCAAATGTTTTACTTTGTCTTATTCTTTTAATCCTAAATTTCCTTCCTTCTCTTTATTAGTGTTCTATAAACAAGATTATACTGAATTCAAGTTTCCAATTAAAGACACCTTCTGGCATTTTATACTCTGCATATTTAACTAAACTTTCTTTGATCTGATTAGTTAGAGAAATGCTTCCTTTGTCTACACAGACCACAAAGAGCTTATGCTAGACTGAAATGGATTTCTAATCACTGCAAGTTTCAGTGTGAAAGCCCAGAGAAAATCTGTGGTTAGTATAATGGTAATGAATGGTGTCCATTTGACACTGACTACAAAAGGGGCCAAGGTAATTTTAGATTAGATTAGATTGCTTACAGTGTGGAAACAGGCCCTTCAGCCCAACAAGTCCACACCAACCCTCCGAAGAGCAACCCACCCAGACCCAGTCCCCTACATTTACCCCTTCACCTAACACTATGGGCAATTTAGCATGGCCAATTCACCTAACTTGCACATTTTTGGACTGTGGGAGGAAACCAGAGCACCCGGAGGAAGCCCACGCAGACACTGGGAGAATGTGCAAACTCCACACAGACAGTTGCCTGAGGCAGGAATTGAACCCGGGTCTCTGGCGCTGTGAGGCAGCAGTGCTAACCATTGTGCCAATTTGCTGCATTATAAGTTTATTAACACTGCTTTTCCAATTTTAGGTCCATACTTACTCCATGCCTTCCAAAACACTTTGCTCTGTGGTCAATACAAACTGATACTTAGCACCATAAACAAAAGCAGTTTCCATAATGGCTCTATGTTCTGAAATGAATCATAAATAATACATTAAGTATACAAATGCACACAATAATCATCATACTGAAAACAAAAAATGGGTATTTAGAGACTAAGAAGCATACTATTATTTCCCTAGCTCAATACTACTGATATATCTTGTCTAGTGCATACTATATTAGCTAAAGAACAGACTGGCAGAGTAAAAATATCAATTCCAAGGTCAGTTTTTTGCGAAGATTTAACCATAATTTTTAAGCAATGCATTAAGACACAAAAAACATTATTCAGATGACAAAAGTAATCACCTTTTTGTAAAACATGTAAATTTCACATCTTCTTCAAAAATTTACTAATGGGCAAAATTTCAAAAAGAAAGAAACAGCAGGGAATAAAAATAGCTTGATTAGTAATGGATACAAGTCAGTGTTATCATTCCATGAGCACACTTTCAAGTGAAACAATGAGTAATGATTAGAGGTAGGCATTTCGATGTTCACCAGTTTCATCCTCTTAGGAAGTGCCTTTATTTCAGTTTGTGGAATCTCAAGTTTGTGAGAGTTTACTAAGTCTGCAAAGTTGTGAGAGTTTGTTTATAAGTTTTCAAGCTGTCAGAACAGCACTGATTTAGGTAATCAGACCTGGAAAGGATCATAAAGATCATCAAAACTGGAAAGTCAGTTTGATAAGAATTTAAAGAGTTAAAATCAGAGTGATACTTTAGTATTAATTATCTGGGAAATAAGTTGAATCATTCTTTTTGCTGATGATAAGATCTTTCTGTATTTTTGTCTCTTTAGTGCGCTCTTTTTGTTAAAGAGTATTTACAAGTTTATGTAAATATGTTCCATGACTAGCCGTCACAGTAATCAACAGTGAAAATAAAATGATATGTCCAGCCAGGTTTCACTCTAGTATGTGACATGCCCGGTGCATTCATCATCTGGAAATGTAACAGGAGAAAGAGAACAAGGATGGATTAAAGTACTACAGCGGGACAAATGCGTAGATAAGGAATCCATTTTTTGTGTTATTCTGACTCCACTGAGGTATGGTATTTCCAAAGAGCTTGCCCACAGAGGGGTTATGCACCATATGGAACATCATGGAGATGTTGAGGAAAGCACTGTTATGAAGGAGGCAGAAGGGCTCCTGATGAAGGGCTTTTGACCGAAACGCCAATTTTCCTGCTCCTCGGATGCTGCCTGACCTGCATTGCTTTTCCAGCACCAGTCTAATCTTGACTGTTATGAAGGATGTCATCAATGAATCTACCTAAGGTTATCTTTGTGCAGGAGCAGTGTGGATAATATCAATCAGAAGTGACAAAGAGGTTTCACCAACTCTGGCTAAAACAGGGTGTTGTATAGAATAATATTATAAAAAGTGGACACTAAAATAATTAAAATTTACTAATCAATTCCTTAGAATTAATCATTCTTCTCAGAATCTCTGTGCCTTCTGGCAGAGTACAAAACAAATACACTAAACTTAAAGTTAACTTGTTTTAACAATACCTGGAACACCGATTGCTCGTACGAATGTAAAGATGATGTCACCACGTCCTTTCATATCATTTTCAATGTCATGAAGATCCATCAATGAGTATACATACTTTATTTCATTGAACAGCAAAATACTATAACAAAGCAATAAATATTCAGAGTTGTCTGAGCAATTCACAACAAAACTAAGGAACTAGCTCATTGAAAAAAGATTTCACTGCAAATAAATCAGAGAAATATTATAATTGTAAACTTAACAGCAAATACCAATATACAATTAATCCTACAGGAAGGCAGCATAAAAACTCAAAACTTAGTAATTACTGCAAACTCTCAATGATATATTTACAAAGAGCTGTACAATATAAAAAGTACTATAATTGCAGTGTTAATTTGCAAGAAAGTGATTTTATTAAAAGAAACATTCACACTG
The DNA here is from genome assembly GCF_004010195.1 of Chiloscyllium plagiosum. Taxonomy (NCBI): domain Eukaryota; kingdom Metazoa; phylum Chordata; class Chondrichthyes; order Orectolobiformes; family Hemiscylliidae; genus Chiloscyllium; species Chiloscyllium plagiosum. Next base: position 45,774,929 of record NC_057719.1, read on the forward strand.
ATTTCAAGCTGGTTATTCTGCATGATATTTGTAACCCAAACTGTTTTGGATACCAGAAATGTGGAAAATAAATTGTTTTCAAATAGCATGGTCTATTAGTATCACAGTTTAAAATAAAGTTTGAAACCCACCCCCCCAGATTCAATGTCATGTCTGTGTGAAGATGCATCCACCAAGGTTGTTTCAAGGATATGATAATTGGCCTCAGTAGACTGAAACTTAGCACCGAGCAAATGTTTCCAGCCTTGAATATTGCACAGGATTCTTGCTAGAAAGCTTGTATACTGGCTCAGGACAACAAGACAATCAACTACAATATTCCCACAAAAAAAGCAATATTTACTACACTTACATTTAAAGAATATTCTAAGGACATGATACCTGAGGTAGTTGGGAGAATTGCAACCCAGACAGTGTCTTTCTATAGGGGAGATGGGTAATTCTAGTTGGTAGGAAACATCTTGCCTAATGTTTACTAATGATGTCTGTGTAAAGTAAAGCTAAGTAATTATATTAGATATTCCCAACCTCATCACAACTGATAATTCAGTCACCATCCAAACAATGAACACGTGACAATAACACTCAAATTAAAATGGTCTCAGCATCTTTTCATGCATCAGACATATATAAATATTTTTAATCAGCCTGTTCAGACTTGTTATTACACACCTCTACAGTGGGTGAGGCTTGAATCCTGACCTTTTGGCCCATAGGTAGGAACACTACTACTGTGCCATCAGATTCCCTATATCTCTCACACACATGAATGTGAACGAGAATGTGAATTAAATATATATGCAATAAAGCCAAACAATGGTGTGGTGGAGAACAGAGGATGATACTTTAAAGAACAAACAAAATATCTGTCAAGAGGCATAGATAATACATCAGTGACCAGCAGAAAACAAAATCTCATCAAAACTGCACATTGAAATTAAGTTTGGAAGGATTTCTGAGCTAAGGAGCCTTTAAGGATTTCTTAAAATTCAAGGATGAATATTAGAAGCAAGCAAAAAGGAAAAAGATATTTCACAGTTTGCCTTAATATAAGGCAATAGTTCAGCTTTTCAACATCCTAGTCATTTAAGAAAGTGGATGTCACTTTCTTACAAAAAGATGTAATCAATTTTCTGGTGAACTGTTACATGCTTTGATGAGTAAATGGGAATCCTCTAAGCAGAAAGTGACACACACCACCCACACACTAAGGTATGTTGATCTTATTTGCATTTATGAGCATCAGAAATTGATTATATTGATTATGACTACATTTTTTTGGATTTTTTTTAACACTATTAATTCAATTTCTCCCACTCACACACACTCAGTGCTTCACAACTGATGAATTACTTCTGAAAATTAAACACTAACAGTATTGTGTAAATAAAGGGAGCAGCTGATGTGTGTACAGTTTGGTGCCAAAGGCAGCAAAGCTGAGTGAATATTTAGCCTGTTTTGGTGAAAGTTGAGAAAACACGTTGGCCTGGACCAAAGACCTGAAGTAAAGTGTCTCAGAACTTCTCTAGTCTGGATTAAGAAAGGTGAATTCCCACTGTTGATTACTATTCCAAGACATGTGTGGGTGAAAAAAAATATGTGCTTCTGGTGATGATATTCCAAATACATACAGAGAAAAGGATCAATTAAAAGGTTAGTGTTATCTGTACTAATTAAAACGCTGGGTTGACATTTGACTTCTCTTTTGATACATGGTATTTATAAGACTATACCGAAAGGAAACATAGTGAATTAATGTCATTCAATACAACATCAATTCACCCAATTCGCTGAATCAAAGTAGTAAATAGTAGCTTATTCTACTAGGTTTTCATCTTTCCGATTAATAAAGAAAAATATCTTGCATGCATGGAACCCTAACTTCAGGGGTACAGAACAACTCATACCAACTTCTTCTGAAAACCTAGAAACTTTATTTACTTTTATGTGAGTATTCAATCCTATCATTTTCACTAATTGAATTAACTGAATTTAAAATGGAACAAACCATTTAAGGACATACTTACAATAATATATTTGCTACAATTGCATCCACATCAAATAATGTTTCAGTTGCAAAACTCCTAAGCATTAGATTACCCCTATTAAAGAGAAAACAAATAAATATATTTAAGTATCAGTTAGAAGTTTTCATTAAATAGTCAGTTTCATGGTGTTTTAAGATTTGGAATTACGACCCCTGTACATGATTTTTGAACTGTATGATTCGGTTAATATTGCCTCATCCCATCCCTTCCACCAAAATGCATTACTTCACAACTATTTAATCCTATATGCCTCTTGTCTGTCCATTCTGTTGGCCTACCTATGTACTGGTGCAGTTCAGCAGTTCATCCAGCTCACCACATCTTCATCAGCAAATTTTGAAATATTTTCCAGCACTGGTCCTTAGTGAAACTATCTATCATCTTTCTGACTGATAAGAAATCATTTAACACAACACATTACTTTCTGTTTTTCAGGCAATTTCTAGCCAAACTGATGTTGATTCTCCTATTCCATGAACCTCAATTTTGTTAACCAATCTATGACATAGAAATTGGTCAGCTTCCTAAAACCCTTATTGAAAAAATCCACTGCCTTCCCATCATTAGCTATTTCATTCACTTTTTCAAAACATTCAACTAAATTGGTCAAGCACAATTTGCATTTTGAAAATCTTTGCTGGCATGTCTTATTTAACTTGTAGCTTTCCAAGGCCCTGGACATTTTTGACTTATTCTTGTTTATGAAACTTAACCACCACTGATATTAAACAGTCTAGCCAGTAGCTGACAGGAATGTTATTAAAATAACTCAACAAAGGCTGGTATCCCATCGTCAAGTCGCCCTTTATTTACACATGGAGAGTCCATGACACTCAAACACTAAGAGCCAGCTCTCAGAGTGAACAGAACCTCTGACACTCCTGTTTGTTTTTTTTTTATTTTATTAAACAAATTACAAAACAGTTTACAAAAAACATTGACAGCTGTACACAAAAGACAGCAATTTTACAAGGGAGAGGAGCAGCAAAGCTAGGCCCCGAACTCTACCGTTCAACCATTTTACAGGGAGAGGAGGACAAACCTCAAATCCCAGTTCCACATATGACAAGACAGTGACAATGACGTTTGTACATTAGACAATACCGTTACATACAAAAGTGCAGACAATACAGACCCAGCAAGCCCCCGCCCCTCCCACCTGACACTCCTGTTTGTATCTGTCAGCCAGAACTCCCTGATTGGACCAGATTAACAGCTCCAATCAGGAAACTCATATTCCATGAGGTGACCTCATTACAATCACTACATCCATCCCCCTCTGAGTCCAAGGATGTTGGCTGGTTCTTTTTTTGTAGGTGATGTAGGACCAGGTCAGGTTTTTCCAGAGTCAGCTGTGATACGGGCAGCATGTAACGCACAGTAGCTCACCTCTTGTGGCTAAAGTGTGTCAGAAGAAATTCAGTCTCCTCTTCATTCCACAAGCCAGTGACATCCACGAAGTCCACCTCAGATTGCGAGATTTCTTCCAAGCTTGACAGAGAGGGAGAACCCAGATGGAAAGGCAGTCGAGGAACAGGGCACATTTTGCTACCACACCGTTTGAGAGTTTGCAACTTTCATATGGTCCACGTGCTTGTGCAAGACCGTCACATCAACCCAAACTTTATACGTCACTGGACCTGAAGTCACATCAGCCAAGCCTCTTACCCATGTAGGGTTCATATGCCAAACGTCGTCCCTGAAATAGGCTGTCTATCTTGCTTAGCATTGGTGATCCCGATGCTGTTTCACCATCCCCAGCAACTGGGAAGATCACATCTAACCTGGTGTAGCATCTTCTGCCCATTAGCAACTCTGCTGGAGATACCATTTTAGTTGCATGAGGGGGTGATCCTATAATCAAATAGGAACTGGTATCTAGTGGAACTGTCGGGTGTTTCTTTAAACCTGCCTTCAAAATTTGGACTGCTCTTTCTGACAGACCATTGGATGATGGATGGTATGGAGCTGTCATTATTATTACGAATACCATTTGGCTTTAGGAAGTACTCAAATTCCCTCCATCATTCACTGAAACATTACACAGGCTGACGATACCCCAAATGGCCGTCTCGTACATTGGTACTAACACTTATGGGTATGAATTGTAGTGTGCATCTGGCAGTCCAAAAACAATTACAAGTTCGTATGGCTCATGTTCAGCTTTGTGAAGGACAGCTCTCTTGCCAGCTTTGCATATAAATCATCTATGTGGGGGATTGGTATTTATCCAGCTGCAAAAAGCAGTCTATCATTTGTGTAAAATCCCCAAAGACAAACTGAGCCATCAGCCTTCACAATCAATTCAACTGGTGCTGCCCATTCAGCAAACTGGACTGGTTTGATGATTCCTTCATTTTCCAGCCTTCTGATTTCTGCCTGTACTTTTGCCCATTAAAGCAAATGGCATTGGATGAGCCTTGTAAAATTGTTGAATTGCTTCCTGGTCAACATGCAAGGTGGCCTCAGTTCCTTTGCTAGTCCCTAGACCTTCCAGAAAATCTTCCAGGTATTTAAATAGGACTTCACTCAGGTAGTTACTTTCTAATTGAAAAAGATTAAGCAAATCCTTCCCCACCATTTCATCCCATCAGGCTTGGGTCCGAGCCTTTTACTACAATCAATGGTAACTGAACCAACTGCTTGTCATAAGAGTCCAGAACCAACGTTATACCCTTAATCTATAAGGGTTACCCTTAATCTATAAAGGCATAGGTTCTCAGTTTAGCCGAGACCTTTTGCAAACTTAAGGATTGGATTTCAGGATGAATTTTGTTAAAGGTTGGTTCTGTGATAACTGAAGTTGCCACGCCGGTATCATAAGACCATAAGACATAGGAGCGGAAGTAAGGCCATTCGGCCCATCGAATCCACTCCGACATTCAATCATGGCTGATGGGCATTTCAACTCCACTTACCCGCATTCTCCCCGTAGCCCTTAATTCCTTGTGATATCAAGAATTTATCAATTTCTGCCTTGAAGACATTTAGCGTCCCAGCCTCCACTGCACTCTGTGGCAATGAATTCCACAGGCCCACCACTCTCTGGCATCCTTCATTAGAACCAAGTAACCATTTAACCAGACATTTAATATGATTGGCTCTGATTTGGATGATGCTAAGTAATTTAATTGTTCCAAACAAGATCTAGGTGGACTTTCCAGGGTGTACATTTTCCAGTATACTGGCCTAAGAGTTGTTTTGCTCAATTTAGTTTGAGTGGGACTCTTTTGCTGTCTTGAGTCTGCACACCGTCAGCAACAACAATGGCTTGCCAGCCAGGATCCTGAAGAAAGTGTAACCATTTGGCTCTGGTTTGGCTTTGTTTTGGGGTTTCGGTGTGGGCTGATCTAGAGTCCCTCTGTTCAGGTTATGTCCTGAGTGAGGCTATGCAATTGCCTTCACTCAAGTGGTGTTCCGCAAACTCAGTCAGCCTGGTGAGGGTGTCCACTTCCATCAGAATATCCTGTAACTCACATGCTCCACTTGCTGTATTTTCCAATGATAAAACCAGTTTTCATGCCTGTTTGAAATCCAGTTAGGCCTCAGCTAGTAGGTGCTTTTGCACAGTTACATCATTAATCCCACACACCAAACAATCTCACAATATCTCATTAAGGTTTAAACCAGTCATATGCTTTTGCCAGTCATCTTAACCCAGTCAAAAATCCCGATACACATTCCCCTGGTTCTCAAATTGCCAAGTAAAACCAATAGGGTCTCAAAAGTAGAGGAGGCCAGGGATCGTAATATCTTTAACTAAATCCGTCAACTCTTGAAAGGTTTTAGTATCTGGTGCTTCAGTGAAAGTTAAGCTCCTAATAATCGAAAAGGTGTGGCTCCACAAGCTATCAGGAAAGTTACTCATTGCATTTCATCTGCCCAATGTTATTTGGCCAGAAAAAAAAAACACATTAATTGCACATCCTGGGCTTCCACTTTCACAGGAGAATCAAATGAGGCAAACTTCCCAAATAATGGCATGATGCTAGAAATGTTTACCCACAACTCAAAGAAGACAGTCATGAGTGAATGTCTTTAGGTGCATGTTTTTCCCTCGTTACCACTGAAATAATTCCAAAAGGCCAGTATCCCACCACCAAGTCACTCTTTACTTACACGTGCAAAGTCTTTAACACTGATTCAACTTCCTAAGAGCCAGCTCTCAGAGTGAACAGAATGCCTAACATTCTTGTTCTTGTTATCAGCTAGGGCTACCTGATTGGGCCAGATTAACAGCCCCAGTCAGAGGACTCATATTCTATGAGGTCAACCTGGATGACCTCATTACAATCATTACATTTGTTACATCATCCTTTTACAAGGATATCCCATTTCTCTGTAATTCTTTGTCATATCCCCACTTCTAGGTAAAATTACTAGATTATGACAATGAATCCACTATCCCCACCCCCACTTCGTTTATTAGCATGGGTTGCACAGGATTCAAGTCAGGCAACTCATTCACTTACTATTTACAGCCAAGAAATCCTTCCTAACAATTTTCACACCATCCACTACCTTTATTATCTCCACTTCTATTGATAATTTGACCACGTCAACTTCTGATAAAACACAAATATAGTTTTTATTAAGTGTTCTAGCTTTGCCTGTATCCTACGCATATATCATTTTCACTTTCCTTAATAGGTATCCCGCCAAGCCTCTTACTCCTGCTTACTAATTGAAAGCCAGTAGAAGGATCTTTGGCCAAAACAGAAAATGCTGGAAAATCTCAGCAGGTGTGGCAGCATCTGTAAGAAGAGCTGACGTTTCGAGTCTAACTGAGTCTAACAGTTAGACTCGAAACGTCAGCTCTTTTCTCTCCTTACAGATGCTGCCAGACCTGCTGAGATTTTCAAGCATTTTCTCTTTTGGTTTCAGATTCCAGCATCCGCTGTAATTTGCTTTTGTCAAGAGGATCTTTGGGTTCCCTTTCTATATTAAGTTCAGTTTTATTCTTATTCTCCCATTGCCAAGCTTATTTTCTTCTTCACTTCCCATGTCAATTTATTGTATATGACCTGGATCTCACTTTAATAATTTACACATCATTGACCCTTTTCTCTTTCATTATACTGTCGATCTACCAGATCATTTTAAAGAACCCAGGATTTTGCTCCCTCTGCATTTTGCTCTTGTTAGAATGTGATTAGTCTATATTTTAAACAGTTCTTCCTTAACATCACACATTGCTCTGTTAAACCTCAAGAAAAGCTAAAATTAATGTGATTTTTCAGGCGCTTTCAACTTTTTTGATTGTTGATTCCTCATGAATTATAAGGAAAACTGCACTGGCAAATATATTTTTTGTTAATATAAACTGCAAGGGAACAAAATAATTAGCTGGACTCGAAGCAAATAATTTAAATGAAACATTCTGGTGTTTGATTTAGAAAATAGTTATAAAAATGTTAATTTACTGGAAAAGATATGCCTTCTTCAGGATATCTTCATCTTCACAGTATTTTGGTACTGCTTCTATGGCACAGTCAACCTAAAAAACAGCAATGTTTTAGTGGGATAATACAAAACTGATAACACAGCAAAATGGCTACCAACCAAAAACTGCCTCTTATCGAGTCATAGAGATGTACAGCACAGAAACAGGCCCTTCGGTCCAACCCATCCATGACGATCAGATATCCCAACCCAATCTAGTCACACCTGCCAGCACCTGGTCCACATCCCTCCAAACCTATCCTATTTATATCCTCATCCAGATGCCTTTTAAATGTTACAATTGTACCAGCCTCCACCACTTCCTCTGGCAGCTCATTCCATACATGGACCACTCCTCAGCCCATTGGCCCATCTGTTCAAGATCACATTGTACTCAGAGGTAATCTTCTTTGCTGTCCACTACACCTGCAATTTTAGTGTCATCTGCAAACTTACCAACTATACCTCTTATGCTCACATCCAAATCATTTATATAAATGACAAAAAGTAGTGGACCCAGCACCAAGCCTTGTGGCACTCCACTGGTCACAGGCCTCCAGTCTGAAAAACAACCCTCCACCACCACCCTCTGTCTTCTAACTTTGAGCCAGTTTTTTGTCCAAATGACTAGTTCTCCCTGTATTCCATGAGATCTAACCTTGCTAACCAGTCTCCCATAGGGAACCTTGTTGAATGCTTTACTGAAGTCCATGTAGATCATGTCTACTGCTTAGCACTTCTTCAAACTCGTTTCTTAAACTAAAGCTTTTCTGCCTATTTTCTCTTCCTCTTTTCTGTAGAGCAAGACCACATAGAAACCAGTTTACTGATATAATTCTTCAGGGAGTGACATTGATGCTACATCAGCTCAAACTAAGTTCATGCTGGCCGTGCTTGAGAGGATGGTAAAAGCCTTCTTCTTGAAACCATGTAATCCATTTATTTGATACTTATTAGGCAAGTTGATTTCTTCTGATGTTTTGCACCTTCACTTAGTCTACTTATTTTTTGAGGCAGGTAATCTCCAACAATAGCACTGTAAGATGAGCATAAAAGCAACTCAGCTAGCACTTCCATCAATTTTCGTTCTCAGCAGGTAACCTCTAATTAGTGTATCCGTGGGCCAAGATGTTTGGGATTCAAAACCCAAGGCTGTACAGCTAAGATAAATTATGTAGAATTGCATTAGGGTTGCACTGTGACAAACACTAATATCCGGATTGTTGTATTTTCATTTGCACTGTTTTACATTAATATTTCCGTTAATATTTAATTAGGTTTTCATAAAGGAAACGAGAACTGAGGCTCTCTCCCCACAACCCTCAGTTTTGTATTCTTATCACCTAACACTCAAAGAAAAATCACACTTTAAAAGTAAAATATATTACAAAGAAGTAATTTTAATTCACCTGAGCCACTGTGATGCCATACTCTTCAAGTGATTCTGATGATTTTTCGAGTTGTTCAAGAAAATGTCTGATTGCTGGATTTGCTGAAACAAGGAAACAAAAAAGGCTTCTAGTGGTTTGAATACTTACTCTTGTAATTCCTGTACAGCAGGTGATCAGACAAAGATAAAGAAAAGCTTACATTCTACCTCCTCTTAAAATAATTTACTTACTTGTCTTTATTTAAGTTCAATTTGCCTGATGTAATTTTGAAATAATTAAGTTTTTAATAAAGAAGAGGGAGAATGAACCAGAAAGTAACTCCCATTGACATGGAGCCATTCATATTCTCAGATAACCCCACAATAAAGCACTTTTGAGCAATATTCAGGACTATTTTGTGGGCAAAGATGGCAACATAAACCCTACAAACAGCAGTGAGGTAAAGGACCAGATAATGTTTGTTAAATAATTCTGGTTGAGGGACAGATAACTAGACAATAACTTGCATTTATATAGGTCCTTTAACAAAATGTCCCAGTTGCTTCACAGAGGCATTTTAAAATGAAGTATGAGGCCAAGCCACATAATGACAATAATAGGGCAGATGACCAAAAGCTTGGTCAAAGGTTAATAGAAGGAAGATAGTGAAGTAAAGATGTAAAGAGATTTAGGGAGGGAAATCTAGAGCTAAAGGTTTAGGCTGATGAAAGCACAGACACGAGTGATGGAGAAATTAAACAGGGATCCTTAAAAGACTAGTCAGTGTAAAAGAAGCACAGATAACTTGAAGGATTTAAGACTGGGTCAGTTTGCAGAGGTAGGGAGGGATAATGTCATAGAGGGATTTGAAAGCAAAAATGATAATTTTAGAAAGTGATCTTGCTTACCAGAAAGGAAATCTAGGTCTGGAATGTGTGAACTAGACTTGGTGTAAGTTAAGACACTGGAAACAGAGTATGGGATTTATATTGAAAGTGAAGGGTGTGTGGCCAGCTATGAGTATATAGGAATAGGAAGTGCCCTATTCTTTAGCAAATAGTGACATGGGGACTTGCATGCTGTTCCTAATTGGCACACAGAACCTCAGTTTAATGTCACGTTCAAAAGGCAGTATCTCTGACATTGTAGCAGTCATTCAGTATTGCAGCAATCAAATTATTTATGTGTCATCCTGCAATACTATGACACAGACACAACTGTGCAACAACTAAGCCAAGACTAAATTAGGGACATAAAAGGGGAAATTATAAAAATTATCATCCACATAATCTGTCAGATAATAAGCATCATTCATCAGGACAACTGACATCAATCAAGCTATTTCCGTGTTGATTTAATTTTCAAATTTAAACTGAAATGAACAATAAAATTCAGGTGAATAATTCTAGAAGAAAACTCAACTCAAAAGCTAAACTGATTCTTTTCAGGTGGTTATTAATTTCCCGACAAGGAGTAGAAAGAGGTTTATATGTTTCTTCTAGGGCTTGAAATTTAATTTAGAAGTAAAATTAAGTAAATATGATAGAGTTATGTTTTCAAGAGTGAGTTTGATTCAGGATTAGAGCTGAAAAATGTGTTGCTGGAAAAGTGCAGCAGGTCAGGCAGCATCCAAGGAGCAGGAGAATCGACGTTTCGGGCATACGCCCTTCTTCAGGAATGAGGAGGGTGTGCCAAGCAGGCTAAGATAAAAGGTAGAGAGGAGGGACTTGGGGAAGGGGCATTGGGAATGCGAAGGAAGGAGGTTAAGGTGAGGGTGATAGTTCGGAGAGGGGTGGGGGCAGAGAGGTTGGGAAGAAGATTGCAGGTCAAGAAGGCGGTGCTGAGTCCGCGGGTTGGGATTGAGATAAGGTGGGGGAAGGGGAAATGAGGAAGCTGGAGAAATCTACATTCATCCCGTGTGGTTGGAGGGTTCCCAGGCGGAAG